>NC_059425.1:186994724-187345688 GCF_021028975.2 Sphaerodactylus townsendi
AGGACAAGGAGGACAAGGACAAGGACAAGGACAAGGACAAGGACAAGGACAAGGAGAAGGAGAAGGAGAAGGAGAAGGAGGACGAGGACGAGGACGAGGACGAGGACGAGGACGAGGACGAGGAGGAGTGGGAGGAGGAGAAGGAGAAGGAGAAGGAGAAGGAGAAGGAGAAGAAAAAGAAAAAGAAAAAGAAAAAGAAGCAGAAGAAGAAGAAGAAGAAGAAGAAGAAGAAGAAGAAGAAGAAGAAGAAGAAGAAGAAGAAGAAGAAGAAGAAGAAGAAGAAGAAGAAGAGTTGGATTTATATTCCCCCTTTCTCTCCTGTAAGCAGACTCAGATGGGCTGACAAACTCCTTTCCCTTTCCCTCCTCACAACAAACTGTCTACTCAGCCGGCAGCAGCTCTCCAAGGTTTTCGGTAGAGGTCTTACACATCACCTACCACCTGATCCGTCTAACTAGAGGTGCCCAGGATTGAATTTGGAACCTTCTGCATGCCAAGCGGACTCTCTAACCCTGAACCGCAGCCCCTGCCAAAAAGCAGGACACTTGAATGTATGAAGTAGCCCTATGCGGAATTAGACCAGAGGTGGGATCCAGCAGGTTCTCACAGGTTTCCAAGAGTAGGTTACTAATTATTTGTGTGTGCCGAGAGGGGGTTACTAATTGGTGATTTTGCCTTGTGATTTTTGCCTTAGTTACGCCCCTCCTCTCAGCAGCAGCGCACAGAACTTGAAGCAGTCTAGCAGGAGGTGCACCAGCGTGCGTGGCAGCCTGCGCCTGTGTGCATTCGTTTCCCGCCCAAGGACCGGCGCAGCGGCTGCGTCCTTGCCACAGCCCCACCCAGAATGCCCTGCCCCCGGAATGCCCAGCCATGCCCCCGTTGTGCCCCACCCATCCCCATTGGTGCTATGCCACAGTTTGAATCCCACCACCATGGGAACCTGTTACTAAAATTGTTGGATCCCACCACTGAATTAGACCCTTGGTCCATCAAACTCAGTATTGTCGACTCAGTCTGGCAGTGGCTCTCCACGATTTCGGGTTGACATTTTTCACATCACTTACAACCTGATCCTTACGTCCACGTGCCAAGCAGATGCTCTACCAGTGAGCCCCATCCCCTCCCCAATTGGGAAAGTCTCATGTGCAATCGCAGGGAGAACGTTCAGATCTTGGCATGCTTTCAGATGACCACACAGAAGTTAGTGGCTGAATTAAGCACCCTGAGGCTGCATTCCCCCTCCCACCACACACTCTATGGACGGAATCCAGCATAAAACTTCAATTTGTGCTAGTGCCGTTGCACAGGCAGAAACACAAGATGGCTCCCATGGTAGCTGCTCATGCTAAGTCAAGCATACTTTTTCCTTACTTGCATTTCTACTGGGGCAAGGTCTTGTGTAACCAATTTCTGGATTTACAGGAAGGAACCCTGATCCGAATGACCCAAACTAGTTCAATCTTGTAAGATCTCAGAAGCTAAGCAGGGTCAGCCCTAATTAGCATTTGGATGGGAGACCACCAAGGTAGTTCACTGTGTGACCGAGAGTAAGCTGGGGCAGCCATTTTGTGGCTGGCACTACCTTCCACAGCGACCTTTTTGTGGCAGCCATTTTGTGGCTGGCACTACCTTCCACAGCGACCTTTTTGCGGCATCCATTTTGTGGCTATCACCACCTTCCACAGCGACCTTTTTGTGGCAGCCATTTTGTGGCTGGCACCACCTTCCTCAGCAACCTTTTTGTGGCAGCCATTTTGTGGCTAGTACCACCTTCCACAGCGACATTTTTGTGGCAGCCATTTTGTGGCTAGCACCACCTTCCACAGCGACCTTTTTTCTGGCAGCCATTTTGTGGCGGTATCCATCACACTGTCAGAATTTTAAAGGCTGCTGCAGACTTGAAAGGTTTTTTGAGGGGGGCTGCCATGATGTATCCATCCATCCCTCTCTCCCCATTTCAATTGATCACAGGATCAGGTAGGGAATAACCCTTCCTTCCTCAGTGTCATGACCCAATGTCTTCCCTCACACACTTGTTTTGAAATCTTAAAAGAAAGTGGAGTGATCTGATCATGGGATCTCTCACACCATGAGCAGTTGAGCCTTTTGCCTCATTCGTCTGTTCGTGGTGTGATGGACAGGTCAGAGGCTGTTGGCTCATTCATCAGGGATTTCTCTTTTTAAATAATGATATATTTTTTATTTTCTCACACAAAAGGACAAATGGACACAACACACCAGCATACAAAACAAAACACAACCCATTACGTAGCGTATAACGACTTCCAACTATCTCATCTTGATAAAATAGTTAACTCTAGATTCATGCATATAATTACAACATTAATTCAATAGATTTTTTTTTCTTAAATGCCTTCTGGTCATTACAATCTACTGTTTTCTTTCGATTTCAAACCTCTATTACAGTAATCTTTCAAAAGATATTCTGTAAAGAAGTTCAGGTTTTCTGAAAAACTGTTCAAACCGTTATCTCTTAGTAATGTTGTCAACTTTACCATTTCTGCATATTTTGTAACTTTCAGAATCCAGTCCTCTCTTTTTTTGGTATTGTCTCTCCATTTTTGTGCATATAAAGTGCTTGTTGATTTGTCAGGGATTTATATTGTCAAGTCCTGATGCCTGTCTGATTTCTTCAGTGGTGACTAGTATCTCATTCCGATTGGCTTTGCCAACATTTGAAACGCATTTAAGTGCTGCTCACAAAAGCAAACGATATAATATACTATTCTAAGCCAAAGACAGAAGTAGGCAACGCTTTCCCTGCCCATCTGAACGGAATTACCATTCCAGCGCTGTAATGAGGTCACTATAGGATCCCTTATCATGACTGATCAAAATAGAAAGATCCTTTTTGGGGTGCCACGGAACGCTTTTTCTAATAAAAGCAGGGGGGTTTAGAAAACATGCTTCCAACAGCTTTCCAAAACCAAATACACAAAACAAGCACCCGAGTACTCTTACTTGATGGTACTTTTAGTTCATTGTCTATGAAAATATAGATACCCCCTGACATCCTTAGCATCCTTTTCTTTACACTTCCCGATAGAACTTTACAAAAACAAAACATTAGCACAGATATTTGTAGGAATCGAATTTCTTCCTGCTCTTCCTTTCTCCCTCCCTCCTGAAATATTTGGCGAGCGTCACAGAGATTTGGCTAAGTGGGTTCAGTCAACTGTTTTCAGTCTATTATGGTTCATAATCCCTATTCAAGATGAAGTGCAGTACAGACTAATGAATGTGGTAATGGAATCCTTGTGTATGTATTTCCACAGCAGGGTGCGAATTAGCATAAGTGTCATATTCTGTTGGCATGCTGGTTACGCTATCGGAGGCGCTGCACGCCCTGGGAAATTTCTTTCTTTCTTTTTTTATCCATCTGGATAATACATGTAAGATGGATATGCTCTGTGTGCATAAGGAATGCATCAGTTTTAAGAAGTGCGCTTTTTAAAAAAACAACAAGGAAGGGTTCTGTAATAGATGTCACCTGGGTAGGCATTATGATAAAATGGCAACGCACTTTGGCTTTTAAAAGGCAGTATCCAAGATAAATGTGCAGCGCAGGGTAAAGGAAAGAACTGCGTTACTTCACAGGCACGGTTTTAAATAATGTTGTCACTGGAGACTGCAAAACAGCTTGATAAATAAGGGCCCTAGATCTTGACCGGTTCATATATTCAGCGTTAAAACAGTTTCAGGCCTAGATTTAGGCGTTGTCAAAAGATGATGGTCTGCCGGCTCTGACTCATAAAGAGAGGTAATTTTTCTTGTTCTTTTTATTTGTTTGATTGCATAACATCATCATTAAGACTGTTCTGGTTTGGACACCAAAGTGCGGGAGAGAGCAAAAGTCAGACTGTCCTTTTTGAAGAAACAAGCCATAAGAACATAAGAACAAGCCAGCTGGATCAGACCAGAGTCATAAGAACATAAGAACATGAGAACAAGCCAGCTGGATCAGACCAAAGTCCATCTAGTCCAGCTCTCTGCTACTCGCAGTGGCCCACCAGGTGCCTTTGGGAGCTCACATGTAGGATGTGAACGCAATGGCCTTCTGTTGCTTCCGATCACCTGGTCTGTTAAGGCATTTGCAATCTCAGATCAAGGAGGATCAAGATTGGTAGCCATAAATCGACTTCTCCTCCATAAATCTGTCCAAGCCCCTTTTAAAGCTATCCAGGTTAGTGGCCATCACCACCTCCTGTGGCAGCATATTCCAAACACCAATGTTGCATGAAGAAGTGTTTCCTTTTATTAGTCCTAATTCTCCCCAGCATTTTCGATGGATGCCCCCTGGTTTTAGTATTGTGAGAAAGAGAGAGAAAATTCTCTCTGTCGACATTTTCTACCCCATGCATAATTTTATAGACTTCAATCATATCCCCCCTCAGACGTCTCCTCTCCAAACTAAAGAGTCCCAAACGCTGCAGCCTCTCCTCATAAGGAAGGTGCTCCAGTCCCTCAATCATCCTCATTGCCCTTCTCTGCACTTTTTCTATCTCTTCGATATCCTTTTTGAGATGTTGAGAAGCCATCACCCCAATGATCTTTAATTTATGTCGGAAATCGCTCAGCAAGAAGAGGACTCTGTGGAAACAAGCAAAAACGAAATGCAGTTTTCGGGATCCGTATTATGACCCTCTGAATCGGAACTTTTGTTTGAGTCGGAAGGTGTACGCCTTTAATTGCTCAGGTGCTTTATTTTTAAAAAGGTTGGAGAGCATGCCTGATGAATTCCTTTGCACAGGCATGGGAAAGATAGCACTTGTGATTACTCCCAGAATATATTACTTGATTATTAAAGAAAATGCGGGTCTGAGACAAATGCAGACCACTTAAACACTGGTTTAGTGTGACTAATCAAAGAGGTTTTCCAAGCATGCAGGACGTATGAATATATAGACAACCAGCAGCGCAGGGGGAGCATATCTTTCGTCTTAAAAGCATGGGTGGTATAGTAACAGTACGAGCATATTAATCAGCCCAAGGAAAGTGCTGCATCTGAATCGCATTTTAGTATGATTTCTTTCTACTGTGTTAAAAAGATTATAAAATTATGATTGGGAGGGAATTTCACAAAGAAATTGTTTGCCGAGTTGCTAGCCATCAGGGCGTGCGGCTGAACTGTGAATCTCTTTTCTCCTTTATTATCTACAGATTTCTATCTGATCACTGCCACTGGAACCAGTTATCGTTCACTGAGAAATAATCTGCAAGTAAAATATCTCTGAGGTTTGCTTTCTTCTTTTCCCAGGGCCACCTCAAACATTTATTTGGCTGTGCGGGTTCCAACCACATGGGGGTGAACATATTTGTGTGTAAGGGTTCCCATGTATAAACTTCTGGTCCAATGAAATTCTGGTAAAGCCCTTTTTAAAAATTGATTTGTTTTATTTCAAACATGTATTAACCTCTTTTCTTCCTTACAGAGCTCAAGGCAGCTTACAACATGGATAAAACATGCAAACCTTTCAAAACAGACTTCTAGAACAGGAATACCATATCTTGTTGGGCCAAGCAAATAAATCATGCTCACTCCTTTCTGTCGGAATAGTACCAGAACAGGGGCACATAGCCAAATATCTTGAACTATTAATTGAACCCCAACAGAGATGGGTCGCTACCTATTTATACCTCTCCAGGATCGGGTCTGTCCAAACTGTAAAAACCAAGTGGAGACTCTTGCTCACATTATACTTGACTGTCCGAGATATGTGGGTATTAGGAATTTCTCTACTGGGCAGATCTTAGACAAATCTGAAAGAGACTCTGACAACTCTGTTGTGGAGCTTTTGTTAAATAACACAGAGGTCATGCTCTTGGAAAAAGTAGCAACTTTTCTTTTACAAGTGACAGAATGTTCTAAGTAACGTCCAATGCAGTTTATCTGTCTGGGTTTTGAATGTACTTTTGATTTGTGCTTCAGAAATGTCTGTAACGCTCTGGAGCCTATTTTAATATGCCTAATAAAGGTGGTTGTATTGATAAAACATACTGAATAAAATAAATTGAAAACATTGAAACCAACATTTAAAATCACATCTTAGGATTGCTAGCAAACTCAGCTAAATGCATTCCAAAATAAAACCAGCCTCAACTGCCCCCTACAGAATGAAAGTGGGGGAGCCAGGCAAACTTCTCTGGGGAGGTTGTTAGTCAGGTTGTCCCCGGTAACCAGTGAGGAATGAAGGGGGAACTTACCGGCAGCTGAATGGCATCAGGGGAAGGGACCCCAACGTGAGGGATATACCCAGTGGTGGGATCCAAAAATTTTAGTAACAGGTTCCCATGGTGGTGGGATTCAAACTGTGGCATAGCACCAATGGGGCTGGGCGGGGCACAACGGGGGCATGGCCAGGCATTCCGGGGCGGGGCATTCCTGGGCAGGGCTGTGGCAAGGACGCAGGAAAAGAATGCACGCAGGCGCAGGCTGCCACGCACGCCGGTGCACCTCCTGCTAGACTGCTTCGAGTTCTGTGCGCTACTGCTGAGAGGAGGGGCGTAACTAAGGCAAAAATCACGTGGCAAAATCACCCATTAGTAACCCCCTCTCGGCACACACCAATAATTAGTAACCTACTCTCAGGAACCTGTGAGAACCTGCTGGATCCCACCTCTGGATATACCCCCTCAGTGGGGTTCTGACAACTCTAGTTCTTCCATAATCGTGAAAAATCTTCTTTAATTGATGGAAAAGTTAGGAGAACTTCTCCCAGAGATCTTAATTCCTGCCTAGAATAAAGAAAAGGGGTATGGTTTTACCCACTGGGGGGATTCAAATAATTTAACAACCAGTTCCCATGATGGGATTCAAATAATTTAACGACTGATTGTTTACCAGCACCATTTTAACAACCAGTTCTGCCGAAGTGGTGTGAACTGGCTGAATTCCACCACTGGTTTTACCGCTCTGCTTAGCTAAGTGGCAGGATCCAACCTAACATATTTTTCATGGTGAAGTTAGAGTCACTCCAAAGTACATTCCAGTAATCAACGTTCAGAATACCAGCTGGAATTTGTACCGGAGAGTTACCGCAGAATCTCCTTTGGAGAATGGATGCCCATGGAAGTTGTTTGAAGATGCAAGCGATTTTCCACTAATCTTTCATGTATCAAGTATTTCCATTGTTGCTGCTGAGTATAGGAATTCATGAGTACTACCGTGTTTCCCCGAAAATAAGACAGTGTCTTATATTAATTTTTGCTCCCAAAGATGCGTTATGTCTTATTTTCAGGGGATGTCTTATATTTCTGTGTTCTGTTCGTCAGGCATGCTTCCAAACAAAAACTTCGCTACATCTTACTTTTGGGGGATGCCTTATATTTCGCACTTCAGCAAAACCTCTACTACGTCTTATTTTCCGGGGATGTCTTATATCCGGGGAAACAGGGTATATACACATTATACTGTCTCTTTTGTGGTTTGTTCTTGATTAAATTGCACTGTTCTTGCTGTCGTGTTGTGTTAGTGGCCAGGAGTACTGAGATTCTCCTTTGTTCGTTCAGTAGCTACACTGTACGCTACTTGGTTTTGTTAATCTTGAAGACTGACCACATTTATTCCAGCATAGCTTTGGTTTCAGCCAGAGTTCACTGACATTCACACAGGCAGCTTCCGACACAAACAGGCATCGAAACAATTCCCTATTTTTATATCCATTGAGATTCTAAAAGTAGTTTCCGAATTGAGCCTGAATTAAATTCCACCCTTCCAAAAAAAAAGACAACTAAACGTGTGTCCTGAAATGGACATAATGTGATTTTTTTTGTTTTCTGGTTTTTCTCAAATACCCTTGCAATTAATTAGTTGCCTACCAATGAACTTCTGAGTATAGCTTGTGTGTATGTATATATGGGAGAAAGGGAGGGAAGTTAATCTGGTCTCAACCCACAGGATCTTAAGCAGTAGACATAGACAAGCCTTTATTGGCATACCAAATTACAATAAAACAATTGTCCATAAAAGACAGATAAATGCAACAAACATTCAGAGTCTTATCAATGGTGTAGTCCAAATGAACTCATCAAAAGTGCCGTTCCCAGACACCTCTCCACAGACCAGACTGAAGACCCACCAACAGAACCCAGGCCTCACAACAACATACAGTATCAACACTCCACTATAAAACACAGAGGCTCATTCCGCACATGCAGAATAATGCACTTTCAAACTGCTTTCAGTGCTCTTTGAAGCTGTGCAGAATAGCAAAATCCACTTGCAAACAGTTGTGAAAGTGGTTTGAAAACGCATTATTTTGCATGTGCGGAAGGGGCCAGAGTTTGTTGGGGTGGCGCCAAACACAGAACAAGGGACAGGGGACAAGGAAATGGGCGAACAATTGATCCACAGGATCTAATGCAATTCCACAGGGCGTGTTCCACCAGACGTATGGTTGAGGCAGCAACAGCTACCACCTCTGGCCTTCCTCCCTCGCCATCCCCCCCTCCTCCATCAGGTGGTAATTTCTTCTTTCCATCCTTCCTTTCTTTTTAAAGATCTCTCTCATTGGAAATAAGACATTTTTGCCATCTTGGCTGCTTGGGAAGTACAGATTTTTAATTGAATGTATCATTGTACAGTCTATCACAGTGATGGCGAACCTATGGCACGGGTGCCAGAGGTGGCACTCGGAGCCCTCTCTATGGGCACTCGCACACAGAGTTCATCATGTGGGGGGTGGAAAATCACCCCCCTCCCCATACACACACATCTAGGCTGGCCTGGACCACTGAGCACTGCGGTGAGCAGGGAGGACTCGGCTGGCGGGCCAGGTGCCTGTGCTCCAGGTGGCTACTGCCCGGGGTGGGGGGGCGCAGAGGAGGCAGAGATGCTAGAAAGGCACAGAGCAGTGCACGGCAGGATTTGCTGGAGGCTAGAGCAGGCTGGCCCCTGCTCAAGTGGGTGGGGCGGAGGAAGAGGGAGCCAACCCTCTAAACTAAACTAAAACTAGTTTTCTAAACTAAAACCTCACTATTCAGGTTAAATTGCCGGGTTGGCACTTTGCGATAAATAAGTGGGGTTTGGGTTACAGTTTGGGCACTCAGTCTCGAAAAGGTTCTCCATCACTGGTCTATCATATCCTATGTTGTTTTTATGAATGGTTGTGGACTACCCTGAGCCTGAAAGAGGAGGGGCAGTATGGAAAGTGGGGGAGCATTTCAAAGAGCTCCATAACACGCAGGCCAAGTGGACAGATCGAAACTGTAGTAACATCCTTAGGATGGAAAAACTCAGATTTCTTATCTGCTTTGCAGACTCTTCCACAGAGTTTGGTGTTCGATTGATTCATTCATCGCTATAGATCATTGTACTTTCCGCTGCATCTGTAGAACTTTAAAGGGGGGTGGGTGGGAGATATTTAGGGTTCAAGTTACATTCCTTTCTCAGCGATGGATCCCATATCTCAGTGAAAACAAGCTTTCAAAGAACTCCATGCAACTCGTTAAAACAATCCCACATCTCCGACAAAGAATGTGAGTTGAACGCCCTTCAACTGATGTATTAGGATCTTGCTTCCTAGAATACAGTGGGTGGTAAATATGCCTTAGACTCAGTGGAAAAGGGCTGTTAAGTCGACCTTGGTAAGTTAACTGAAACAGTATACGTGTAAATCCATCGCAAATCCCCGTCCTTTTACAACTCTCGTCCCTATGGAAATCAGATCACAAGAGTGTTTACAAGAGACGACCATTCGTTTGGCTAAAGAGCTGTGACAGCGGGGCCCTCAATATTATTGGGAATGGCAGTAACCTAATCTTACACAAATAGCTGGTGCGCAAACTAATAAGGATTACGTCATGATTGCAAACTAATCACTTTGGATAGTTCACATTTCGAAGAGAGGACATAATTTTGCCGTAAATGTCAGGATTTGGCACTTGGGCTCTCATTTTATCTCATGCGCTGGTTGCTCATAAATTGCCGTCGCAAACGTCGACCTTTCTACCATTATTTGTCCTTTTGGTTTTTGCGATTCTGCAGTGCAGTTTTTTAAATGGTCGGAGGTAACAGCATAAAAGTACTTTAATGCATGGCTTCATGTATGATGAGTTACTCCGAAGTCGTCGTCGTCGTCGTCGTCGTGTTCTTGTTGTTGTTGTTGTTGTTGTTGTTGTTGTTGTTGTTCTTCTTCTTCTTCTTCTTCTTCTTCTTCTTCTTCTTCTTTTTCTTCTTCTTCTTCTTCTTCTTCTTCTTATAATATTTATAAACCGCCCTCCCCTGGAGGGCTCAGGGCGGTGAAAAAACAAATAGTTAGAGCACAGATAAAATTAATAATATCGAGATTTAAATAAATCATTAAATAATGGCTCTATATATATTAAAACCAACCCCATTAAAAATGCAGCGTCCTGGCCAAGTAAATGGCCAAGTTTGCCTGGTATGTCCTAGAAGAGAAGGTGGAGCGAGAGAGAGATTTCTTCAGGGATCATCAACTTTTTCCAAGTGGAAGAGGGGTTTGTTGAACATTCCTGCAGTCACATTCTTGGCACTGGGAAGAAATTCATCTTGATCAACGGTTGGATTAATCTTCCCCAGATAACTGTATACTGCCATTTGCTTGGGAACAACATCGACATTAGGAACACGGAGTATTTCTCCCTCGTTTTCTCCCCACCACAAGTCTTAGAAATATTTACTGCAAACAGATGGGGCCCGCATCTTGGCTCAAAGAATTTGCCTTAAAAAATCCTTTCTCAAGGAAACGCTGAAGTTCTAACACTGCAAATTTGCCAGGACTTTTTTTTTTTAAGTTGTGAACTGAATGATGAACAGTTTACAAAATACTCTATTAACGACTGACCTTGAGTCTGTTCAGTGTCTCAATTGTTCCATGCCATCCAAACCCAACGGTTTGAATCGTAAAACTGATAGTTTACAGTTCTGTTTTTCTTTCCACAATGAGACCTTCATCATCCCACATCTGCATTTACTGGTAACACTGAATGAGAGAATTTCTGAGGAAGAGACACTTTATTGTTTATTAGAAAGTTCACAGGCCTACCTTTCACACTCAAGATATTTAACAGGTTCATTCAAAGAGCAACCATGATATAAGAATTAAATTTAGCCTCAACTAATCACACTATAGGAAAAGGAAGAAGAAGAGTTTGGATTTGTATGCCACCTTTCTCTCCTATAAGGAGACTCAAAGGGGCTTACAAGTTCCTTTCCCTTCCTCTGCCCACAACAGACATCTTGGGAGGTAGGTGGGGCTGAGAGAGTTCCAAAGAACCATGGTAGGCCCAGTGGTGGGATCCAAAATGGTGGTGGGATTCAAACTGTGGCGTAGCGCCAATGGGGCTGGGCAGAGCACAACGGGGGGGTGACCGGACATTCTGGGGACGGGGCATTCCTGGGCAGGGCTCTGGCAAGGACGCAGCCACTGCGCCGGTCCTTGGGCGGGAAACAAATGCACGCAGGCGCAAGCTGCCACGCACACCGGTGCACCTCCTGCTAGACTGCTTCAAGTTCTGCGCGCTACTGCTGAGAGGAGGGGCGTAACTAAGGCAAAAATCACGTGGCAAAATCGCCAATTAGTAACCCCCTCTCGGCACACACAAATAATTAGCAACCTACTCTCGGGAACCTGTGAGAAACTGCTGGATCTCACCTCTGGGTAGGCCCCAAGGAGCATGGAAAACAAATCACTTCCCCCCTCATGTGGAGGAGTGCGGAGCATCAGTGGCGTAGTGGTTAAGAGCAGGTGTACTCTAATCTGGAGGAACCGGGTTTGATTCCCCACTCTGCCGCTTGAGCCGTGGAGGCTTATCTGGGGAATTCAGATTAGCCTGTACACTCCAACACACATCAGCAGGGTGACCTTGGGCTAGTCACAGTTCTTCTGAGCTCTCTCAGTCCCATCTACCTCACAAGGTGTTTGTTGTGAGGGGAGGGGTGGGAAGAGAAAGGAGATTGTCAGCCCCTTTGAATCTCCTTACAAGAGAGAAAGGGGCGATATAAATCCAATTCTTCTTTTTCCTACTCTAACCACTATGCCACACTGGCTATCAACGGTGTTGGAAAATGCCATCAAGTCGTAACTGACTTATAGTGACCCTGTTCATTTTTACAGCAATAATCGTTCTAGTGGGGTTTGCCATCGCCTGCCTCTGCATAGCAACCCCGGATCGAGTGCGAACAAAAGGGGGGATTGAAAATGTTTTACAAACGTTTTAGGAGAATTTTGCTGAAAGGGCCACTAATTAACTTGATGGGTTGCTGGTCTTGATTCAGTATAAGATGTCTTCATGCGTTCGCTGTGTGTCCAAGAGGACCTCGTTTTCACTGAGTATCTTAGGCTGCCTGATGGCTCTGTTGTTATATTCCGATTTGACCTTGAGTTTTGGGAGAAAGGAAATAAATGAATTAAATAACTCCACAGGTTATGCCCCCACCCAACCTTCTCAGCCAGCCGAGGTGCAATTTATTTCATTTGCAGCTGGATCTGGTCTTAACAACTGCATGTGAAAAAAAAATATCTCGAGATTACTTCGTAGGACCTTCTGTTCAACATATGTCAACTGGTTTTCCTCCAGCCTTAGCTGAGCTATGAACAGCCCATTAACTAACTAGTCAGCGTAATAATTCCTCACACTCGCAGACTTTCATGTAAGGCTCCTGGGTACCTAAAGCCAGGGCATTTGTTTATTATTTTTAATGGAGCTATTTTATTAGTCTCTGTTTCTGGTTTTCTAGAGTGTGTTGCAATAATATTTTTGACGGGCCGCAAAATAAAAGCTGCCAGCCCCGTTCTTGTTCTCGGCCATCTCTGATTTAGCCTCTGAGTCGTTTTGGAAATGTTAGTAACACGTCAGTTTGGCAACTTTGGGTTCAGACATTCCTTGAGATTTGGGGGGTAGAGTCTGGAGAGGGGAGGCTCTGGAAGAGGAGGGAACCTTCCAAAGGAGCCGTTTTCTCCGGGAGAACTGATTCCTGTCATCTGAAGATCAGCTGTAATGCCAAGAGATTCCAAAGCCCCACCTGAAGACTAGACAAACACTAAAAAATTGAACTAATCTGACCTGCGAGCAGAGGCGTATCAGGGGAAAATGGCGCCTGGAGACAACTTCTTCTCTGGGTACCCCTCCCTGCCCATCGAGCCCTGCCCCTGGCCTCCGAGAAAGACTGGAGGTAGGACTGGGGGCTACACCCCTGAGTCCCATCCTCCACCCTCCGTGCTTGCCAGCTTTTGCCCCAAAGTCTGCCTGCATGCAGGCCGAGGGGCGGGGCTTGGTGGCGGCAGGTGGCCCAGGCGGGTGCCACGGCCACCAACCACTGGCTCCTGAGCCAAGCTACAGGGAGGTTGGGGGCGGGGCTTGGGGGCATGTGGCTGGGGTGCACGCTGTTTGGTTATGGGGGCACATAAAGGCGTGCACATAAAGGCGTGCCCTTTGGGGGTAGGGCGTTTTACCAAATCGAATTATTATTATTATTATTATTATTATTATTATTATTATTATTATTATTATTATTATTATTATTATTATTATAATAATAATAAAGGCATGCACCCCAAAAGGTGTGCACATGGGAACATGGCTGACCCCATGTCCCTATAAGCAAGGGTGGGATTCAACTAATTTAACA
Source organism: Sphaerodactylus townsendi (assembly GCF_021028975.2). Classification (NCBI taxonomy): domain Eukaryota; kingdom Metazoa; phylum Chordata; class Lepidosauria; order Squamata; family Sphaerodactylidae; genus Sphaerodactylus; species Sphaerodactylus townsendi. Next base: position 187,008,337 of record NC_059425.1, read on the forward strand.
ACTGGTTCCAGTGGTGGGATTCAAATAATTTAACAACTGGTGGTTTACAAGCACCATTTTAACAACTGGTTCTGCCGAAGTGGTGCGAACCGGCTGAATCCCACCACTGCCTATAAGCCGTACGACTCTGCCTGCAAGGTGCTAATTATAATGAAGTTTTACCAAAAAGTCACCTGAATCGAATTGTCTTATAAATCACCTGTATATATGTGTGTTTTGTCTCTTCATAATTTTCATAGAACTAAATGCTAGTACATGCACATAATCTCTAATCAATACTCTTAGAGGCACACAGATATATCTTAAAATATTTTCAGTTTCTTGAGTTATCTTGGAGTAGCACTCCTGGGTTCTTAATACACGCCAGCTACTTCAGCATTTCACCCCAAACGGTCTGTTGGGATGCGTTTAATATTCTGCCTCAGTATCTTGTACTCCGAGTGTTTAAACTTTATCAATTGGTTTCAATAAAGCAGAAGATGATCTTATTTGGAATATAATTTCTTTCTCATCTTGGAATCAGTGAGTTCGAGACACAAGTCTGCTGTCACCAAGATTAGGAATTATGTGCATATACTAGGACAGTGGTGGTGAACCTTTGGCACTCCAGATGTTATGGACTACAATTCCCATCAGCCCCTGCCAACACGGCCAATTGGCAATGCCGGCAGGGGCTGATGGGAATTGTAGTCCATAACATCTGGAGTGCCAAAGGTTCGCCACCACGGTACTAGGACATAGTCATATGAAAATCATCAAGAAACAAAACATACATACATGAAGGTGATTTATGAGACGGTTCTCTTCAGGTGCCCTTTCTACCTATAGGTTGACATCTCTAGTCACAGAATAGCAACTTCTGTTGTTACTCTATTCTCACGTTCTTCTGCCTGACTGCTGATACCCTTCAAGTTTGTGTAGATGAACCTGAAAAATACTGAGGGGGTACCAATTTCAATGGAAGACGGGGAAATAGCAAGGCTCAGGACTCAGTCTTCTGGAAAGGGTTAACTAACTGGTCATGCATGTGTCCCGCACAACACCACCAGTTAGAAAGACCTCTGCCAAAGATCTTAAGAGGTTTGCCCCCAAGCGCAGTAGACAGCACTGGGCAATGAATTGAGATCCAGTTCATTGTTAAGTAGCTTTATGTGTTTCTAGTTCAATCTATTTTATACGTTTCTAGTTCAGTCTATATGTTTTATATGTTTCTAGTTCAATCTACGTCTTATATGTTTCTAGTTCAGTCTATAAGGACTGAGATCCAATTCATTGTTAAGTAGCTTTATATGTTTCTAGTTCAATCTATATGTTTTATATATTTCTAGTGCAATCTACGTTTTATATGTTTCTAGTTCAACCTACATTTTATATGTTTCTAGTTCAATCTATAAGGACTGAGATCCAATTCATTGTTAAGTAGCTTTATATGTTTCTAGTTTAATATGTTTCTAGTTCAATTATATGTTTTTAGTTCAGCACAGTCTAGTGTTCAATGAACTGGGATTTTATATCAGATTAGAATTATGATTTTAAATGTATGTGGTATTGTTATGCATACTGAATGTTGGAAGCCACTTTAAGCCTCGTTTGGGGTGTGGGGTAGAAATAAAATAAGATAATAAACGTTTTTAAAATCATGGTTAAGAGAGCATGGATTGTAATCTAGAGAACCGGGTTTGATCCCCCACTCATCCACATGAGCAGTAGACCTTAATCTGGTGAAACGGGGTGGAAATAAAATAAAATAATAAAAATAGTGGTTATGAGAGGGAAGATTGTAATCCAAAGAGCTGGGTTCGATCCCCCACTTCTCCCCATGAGTGATGAACCCTAGTCTTGTGAAATGGGAGAGAAATGAAATAAACAAATAAAAATTAAAAAAATAGTAGTTAAGAGTGGGCAGACTCTAATCTGGAGAACTGGGTTTGATTCCCCACTCCTCCCCATGAAGTCTGTTGAGTGGCTTTGGGTCAATCTTAGTTGTTTCCAAACTCTCTCAGTCCATGAAGAGGCAGACAACGGCAAACCACCTCTGAACATCTCTTTCCTTGAGAACCTTACGGGGGTCACCATAAATCAGCTGTGACATTATGGCACGCACACACACACACACACACACTGTTCAATACGTTCCCTGACCTGAGTAGACCTGATCTCATCAGGGGGCTTTCCCCACTACAGAAGGGAGCTAAGGTCAACTCAGTTCCCTTCAGTGGAGGGCAATTCCAGGCTGTCCCCACAGCAACTGAGTTGGCCCCCTGGAACTGAGCTAAGTGGGCGGGATCATCTTGGTGCCTGTTTTGCTCCTCAATCGTGATTGGTGCTTGTGTTACGGCGGGAAACGGGAGCGTTTTTTTTACAGTTTTTACAGTTTACAGTTTACAGTTTACAGTTACATGCGCTTTCTGCCCGCCACGACTCTCCCATTCTGCACATGTCACAAAAGCGGCTCGTGATTGGTTGAACAGATGAGGTGTCGTTTCAATGCTTCCCCACTTCGAAGCGGTATCGACCTTGTTCCGGCAGAAAAGTGTAGTTCATAACTGCGACAAGGATATCGCAGTTCTGAGTGGGGGGGGGGACTGAGACAAAACAATGTTGAGCTCGGTGGCAGTGGGGATTCACTGAGGCGAACCTAGGTAGAAACCAGTACAACTCTGTCAGTGGGGAAAGCCCCCAGGTTTTGGAAGCTAAGCAGGGTACGCCATGGTTAGTACTGGGATGGGAGACCACCAAGGAAGTCCAGGGTCGCTATACCAAGAAAGGCAATGACAAATCACCTCTTGCCTGGACTGCCTTAAGTCGGCTGTGACTTGACAGAACATTTCACCACTAGGCAAATCCCTTAGGGAGAGCAGGCATCCATTCATCTCTGTCTTTATCCATGGCCAGCTCCCTTTTGAGTCAATCGAAACCCAATTCTTATGTGCTCAGATAAAAAAGAAACCCGTTTAATGAACATTTGTTTCAGCTTGAGGAGTATGCATTGTGTCAATTAAGCTGTTGGCAGACCCGCCCCCCCCCCGCCCCACTACCACCACCACGCTTGTAAAATCCTGTTCCTCTAACTTTATTACAGCTTACAATTGCATTGTGTAAGTGGTGGGGTTTACTGTACCCTTTGGCAGGAGAAATGGCAGCTAATGTTTTCAATCACAGCAGTGATGAAGCGCCTTCTTTTCTTTCCATTAACTTACAAGTATATACTGTTCAGGGGCTCAGCCCTTCAAGCGGTCCTCGGCTGAAGCTAGGGCAGTGATGGCGAACCTTTTCCGAGACCGAGTGCCCAAATCGCAACCCAAAACCCACTTATTTATCGCAAAGTGCCAACGCGGCAATTTAACCTGAATAACCCCCTCAAGCAGGGGCCAGCCTGCTGTAGCCTCCAGCAAGTCCCACATGCACCGCTCTGCGCCTCTCTAGCATCTTTGCCACCTATGCACCCCCCCCCCCCGGCAGCAGCCACCTGGACCACAGGCACCAGGCCCTCGCTGAGGCGCACGCACGTCAAGTCCAGCAGCCCAGGCCAGCCTAGATGTGTGTGTGTGTGTGGGGGGGGTCGGCTTCCCCTGCACATGACAAACTCTGTGCGCCCGTGCCCACAGAGAGGGCTCTGAGTGCCACCTCTGGCACCCGTGCCATAGGTTCGCCACCACTGAGCTGGGGCAACAGGCTCCGAGTTGGGAAATTCCTGGAAATTTGGGTGGGGGGGGTAAAGCTATTGTGGCAGGGAGATTTCCCAAGAAACCCCTGCCGCTGTCAGCCCAGATACCTTTCATCCTGACAGGACCTTAGAGGCCAGACCAAACTTATCACTGGTTGATTCCACACGTTCCCAATATCCTGGGTTGAGCAAAGGAAATATCCTGATTTGGTCAAGAGGTTCACATGGTTCCCAGTCCTAAAGTGTGTTTATCCACCAGTGGCGTAGCGCCCAGGGGACAGGGGGGCATCTTGCACTGGGCGCGTGCTGGTGTGGGGGCGGGTTAGAGTTAGGGGGTGGGCAGGGGCGTGGCGGGGTTAGAGTTCCCCTTCGCTACAGCTCTGTGTCCCACAATGTTTCCCTCATCCTGGGTTTAAAATAAACTGCTGAAATCGCAATCTTTTCCCAAAATCCCACATTGAATCAGCTTCCGTGGGGACGCCATGGGAGCAAAACCAATTTTCAGCCAGATAGGCAGAGGTTGCTCAAGTAAACACGGACACGGCTTGGATCAAAATAGGGCCGCAGCCCTTTTAATTTATGTAATTCTTAACAGCGAAGCTGGGTGACCAAGAGGAGCACATCATCTCAGCCGATCAGCCTCCCTGCTGACTCCGGCTTCACCCCATTTTATTGGGGAGGACAGAGTTCCTGGGTCATGGGGCATCTGCTCCCTCCTTTTGTGGCCCACCCATCTGGCATGTCGGGCTCGCCTGCAGAGGCCCTTAGGGGCATGCTCCCCGAGCCCACCCCTCTCCAAGCCTCTTCTGGAGGCTCCCAAAGGCGGGGAGGTCCGGCATGCAAGCCCAGTCTCCACCCCCAAAACAATGCGCTCCTCTGCCCAAACAGCCCCCAATAGGACTGCGAGGAAAAACTAAAATATCCCATCCCCTCTGGGAGGGCGGGTGTGTCAGTTTGCCTCAAGGGGTCGAAAGAGGCCGAGGCCACCGTGTGCTGTCTGGTTCATACATGGAGTAGTAAATTGGTGTCAAATTACCCCATGCAACATAGTCATCAACTGCTGCCATTTTCTCTGGAGTGCTGGCAGCTTTCTTTTAAAAGAGTGTGAGTTTATTTTCTTCACAAGAACTTCTTCCATTCTTTCACAGCCCAGCAGTGAAGCAGAAAATAACAGTAATACTTCACTGCCCACAGAAATGGCAATATGAACAATATGGACCTGAAAACATTTTGTTTCTGACGTTCCTGATCCCCCACACCCCACTTACCTGAGCCAGTGGCAGTCCCAGGCAGCCTGATGAGGCGTGGCCAAGGGGCAAGGACATAGGTAAGGTGGGTTCCCGGGTTCAACCCCCCCCATGATATGTCTGAAGCTCCGCCCCTCGTTTGTGTGTTTTTTGTATTTCTTTTACTATTTTTCAGTTTGTGGCCTGCAGGGGGCGCAGTTTTTAGGCTATCAGCATCAGAATTTCAGGAATTTGTTGAGAGACTCTCCTGGTGATACCACCCAGGTTTGGTGAGGTTTTGTCCAGGGACTCCAAAGTTATGGTCTCCCAAGGGGGGTGCCCCCATACCCCATTGTTTCCAATGGGAGCTAATAGAAGATGGGGGCTACACCTTTGAGGGTCCATAACTTTGGACCCCCTGAACCAAACTTCTCCGAACCTGGGTGGTATCATCAGGGGTGTCTCCTAAAGATACCCTGAAAGTTTGGTGCTGATAGCTTAACAATTGCACCCCTGACAGCAGGCACCCCCCAAATTTCCCCAGATTCTCCTTTTAAATCCACCTCCTTCAGCATGGATTTGAAAGGAGAATCTGAGGTCCCCAGTTTAAACATTGAAAGTGATGCTGTTTCAGGGTGGGGGATAATCCACCCCCCAAACAGCATCACTTTCAATGTTGTTTTAACTGGGGACCCCAGATTCTCCCTTTAAGGTGGATTCAAAAGGAGAATCTGGGCTCTCTAGTTTAAACACCATTGAAAGTGATGTTGTTTGGGGGTGGATTCCAACATCACAGTGGCTGCCCATGGGGGGGCGCAAATCTGAGATTTTTCACCGGGCTCCATTTTCCCTAGCTACGCCTCTGCCTGGAGGGGAGGGCAGAAGGGACTGCTGGCTGCTGGCTGGGAGTCTAGCCGGTGGGGGCGGCAGGTGGAACAGGGCAGTCTGCCATCCCTGGCCTCAGAGAGCTGCTTTTATAAGCACTGAGGCCAGGGGCAGGGCTTGGAGAGGCACGGCCATGCCCCAAGGGGTGGGTGGAGGCGTGGCCAAACCCTCCGAACCCCCCGCTAAAAATGTATACCTACGTCACTGCCAAGGGGCACTCGGCTGTGGCCTCTGCCAAGCCAGGCACAGTGGGGCTGGGCCAAGGGGGAAGGGGGAGGGGTGTGGGGGCAATTTTGCCCCCCTCCCCAGTGGGCACCATCCCCTCCTCCCCCATGCTGACTCGAACAAGCCGAGTTGGCGCAGGGGAGGAGGGGCGTGGGGGACAATTTTGCACCCACCCACAGACGCCATCTCCTCCTCCCCACGAGCCGAGTTGGCACGAGGGAGGCGTGAGGAGCGCAAAATCTCTCCCTACATGGCACACCCCTCCTCTCCCATGCAGACCCAGGAGCCGAGTTGGCACTGGGAAGGATGTGTGTGGAGGGCACTTTTGCGCCCCCCCCTACATGTGTCCAGGGATGTGTGGCCCCACAGGTCCTCATGGGCGCTCCACCCCTGTATCCGGGTGATGCTCTAGGACAGTGATGGTGAACCTATGACACGGGTGCCAGAGGTGGCACTCGGAGCCCTCTCTGTGGGCACACACACACATCTAGGCTGGCCTGGGCCACTGAGCATGATGTGCATGCACCGCAGTGAGTAGGGAGGACTTGGGTAGCAGGCCTGGTGCCTGTGCTCTGGGTGGCTGCTGCCCAAGGGGGGGAGGTGCAAAGGAGGCAGAGGCTCTAGAGAGGCACAGAGCAGTGCACGCGGGACTTGCTGGAGGCTAGAGCAGGCTGGCTCCTGCTCGAGCGGGTGGGGCGGAGGAAGGGGGAGCCAACCGTTTTTTTTTCTAAACTAAAACCTCAGCATTCAGGTTACATTGCCGGGTTGGCACTTTGCGATAAATAAGTGGGGGTTGGGTTGCAATTTGGGCACTCGGTCTCAAAAAGGTTCGTCATCACTGCTCTAGGATTCACCCAAAACCGTGTGGTTAAACCAGAGAGTTAAACTATAGAGTTTGAGGCGAAGCCTACAACGTAATGCTGATGTGATGATGTCACTTCCCCGTTTTGTGGCAGAAGCGATTTTGCATTTCATGAAATGCTGAACAGCCCCTCCCCTTGTTTCCCCCTGCCAGCCTGTCAATCGGCGGCAGGAAACAAGGCCTAGGCGAAGAGGTCTCCTGATATGGCAAGAAACCTGGTCCTCCTGGCTGACAGTCGGTTCCACATTTTTGTTTGTACAGTCGGTCTCTCGACCTCTGACCCTGTGGCTTTCTGGATTGCGGGCCATCAAACTCGGACAAAGCCATTATCTTCTTGCAACGTCACCAAAATCCTCCTCCTCGCCTCTACCCAATAATGCAACAATACATATTGGAAGATTTTCCGTCCAATAATGTAATTCTAGATTCGTAGCACTAACCCTGTAGCATTTTCACAGACGTAGTATTGGATAGGTAATAGAGAGGCTTTCAGCTTAGCTATTATGCCTGACTAATGTTAGCTCGGATTTACTCTTTAGGGGTTTGGGGGGGATTGCCTAAGAACACTTTTTTTTTTTTTCAAAAATAAAAAAAAGCAAGAAGCTTTTACGGCTTGGCCTTCTGTTTCTCTTTGAAGCCCCAACAAATTAGCCAAGTCGAGAACTTTATTTTCAGAGTTCATTAAGCCTGTAGCAGTAAATCCTGTTCTCACATTCCAGATGTTGTGGTTTCTTTCGACCTTAGTTTATATTTCCCTGCGATGTGAATAGTTTCCTCTGGCTGCCCTCTTTTCTTTTTCATTTTTTTTTTTTGACAAAGATCAGGCAAAACTGGGTGTACCTGAACTACGAGACACTCCCAGGCATAGTTATCAAAGGTGATACAATGGATTGGAGGCAGCTGACTTTTCTACAGGTAAAAACCTCTTCAAAGGGGCTATATTGGAGATCATTGGACATCCTTGGACAAAAATCTGGCAGGTTGTCTGTAGTAAAGAGGGGATATTGGGCAAGATTGAGCGAAACAGCTGGCTGGATCCAGCCTTCCATCGTTACAAAGTTGCATTAGTAGATTTCTAATTATTCTGAAACACCTTCATTTTCCTAGAGTGCCATAGTCTGGCTTTTTCCGCACAAACAAAATAAGACATTTTGAAGCAGAAAATCAAAGGTTTTCTCCAGGTTTTTAGCCCACAACATTTTATTTTCTGCCTGAAGGTGTTCTATTGGCATGCTGTTCCCAAGCGATTCTTTTTTGAAAACTTTTTTGAAGCATTACTGAGGAGGTGCCTCTGGCTGAAAGTTAAAAGACCTGGTAAAGGAAAGCTAATTATGTCTCTCTCTCTCTCTCTCTCTCTCTCTCTCTCTCTCTCTCTCTGGCCTCTTCTGCACATGCAGAATAATGCACTTTCAATCCACTTTCAATTCACTTTGCAACTGTGCGGAATAGCAAAATCCACTTGTAAACAATTGTGAAAGTGGATCGAAAGTGCATTATCCTGCATGTGCAGAAGGGGCCTCTAGGCCGAGTTCCCACTGAAAATTTAATCTAGATACAACCAAGTTTCAAAAGAACCGGCACCTTTTCATCCAGGTTCCAACATCCTCACTGCAGCATGTTTCCAGTGAAGAAATCTAGGGCCCTTTCCCCACTTACCTTAAGCCCCGCGCTACTCTCCTCAAGTAGCGCGGGGTCCCGGGGCACTCCCCACTACAGGGGCGGCGACAACACAGCCGCCCCTCAGCGCACGGCATCCCTGGCGCTCCTCGAAACGGCACCTTTTGAGGCCTCGTGCAGAGCTATTGAGGTCGTGGGGACACCCAGGTATTTGGGGAAGTGGGGAAAGGTAAGTGGGGAAAGGTAATGCAAGCCAAAGGTAAGTGGGGAAAGGGCCTAGGTCTGCCCCTTGGGTAGGTGCCTGCTGTCAGGGGGGCAATTGTTAGGCTAGCAGTGCCAAAATTTCAGAGTATCTTTAGGAGACCCTCCTGATGATACCACCCAGGTTTGGTGAAGTTTGGTTCATGGGGGCCAAAGTTATGGACCCTCAAATGTGTAGCCCCCATCTCCTATTAGCTCCCATTGGAGTGTTTTTTCAAAAAGATGCATATTCAAACAGGTCCAGGAAAATCCCATGATAAGGGGCGGGGGGAGCGCCAGAAATGGGACTGATCTGTGTTCTGCAGTTCGGCTGTGAGGAGATCTTGAGGGAACCTGGATATTTCATGTGACTATCCCAGGATTAATTGCCAGTGAGGAAATCAAAATGGAGTCCGTCCATCTCTTTTCCTGCTGCCTTCAACCTTTTCTTGCATTATTGTCTTTTCCAGTGAGTCTTGTCTCCTCAGAATGTGACCAAAGAAAGCCAGCCTCAGTTTAGTCATTTTAATGTCTAGGGAGAGTTCAGGCTCTATTTGATCCAGAAGCCACTGATGCGTCTTTCTGGCAGTCCACAGTATCTGCGAAACTCTCCTCCAACGCTTCACGTCAAAGGACTCGACGTCTTCCTGTCAGTTTTCTAGGACTTCTTAAGAGAACGCCTGTCCCTGAAACGGGTCTGACCAGAGCCATCCAAAACAGTGTTTCGCTAATATATTTTTCATCCCCCTCTCATTTCTCCCAGAGTACTTAAAAGTTTCTCAGGTAGCACTCTCCTCAGCCGGAGCATGTTTTAAATGTAGCCGTTGAATAAATAAAGCATGTTATTTAGAGAGCGTTTCCGAGTCTACACAGTCCATTTCTTCCAGTCGGTAACCCGAGATGTTCATGCACTTGTTTAACTTGATTCATGTGGGTAGTCAGGACGGCTTTGGTGGCACGACGCGTTTCGCAGAGGGAGCTTTCGTGATGCGTCCACCCTGAGGGACTTGAGGGGCGGGGCGGACGGGCGGTGGGGGGTTGGATACATTTAAACAGAACTGATCTCTGCAGGCCTCGCAGGCACACAGAGAGGTGGTACACAAACTCATCAGCACACGAAACAAGGATCTCGGCAGGCCCAGAATGGCCTTGACAAGTCCGTAAGGTTCACCCTTCATTCAAAGCAGGGGTCTTCAAACTATGGCCCTCCAGATGTTCATAGACTACAATTCCCATGAGCCCTACCACTTGGCCATGCTGGCAGGGGTTGATGGGAACTGTAGTCCATGAACATCTGGAGGGCCATAGTTTGAAGACCCCTGATTAAAAGCAAAAGAAAAACCACCCTCAGAGCACAGCTGGCCTGGGACTATACCACAGGTTGGCAAAACGAGGCTTCAAAGTTCTCTCAAATCAAAATACGTCCAGCGGGTGGAGTGCCTCGCCTCTCAGGGCTGGCTGTGATCTCTGAGGTACGAGCAGCTACACCTAACGTAAAGAAAGCATGAAGTAATGTGCGGTATCAGCAATGGAACAAGGCAGCCTCAGGACTTGCCTTCAAATGAGGGATAAAGCTGGCCGCAAACCAGCAGACGCCGTTCCAGTTCCCAGAAAGGAGCTCCATGCTTGCTCTCCCGTAGAACGCACCTGTCTCTGAGTCCCGTGTCCAGAGGTGGGATCCAGCAGGTTCTCACAGGTTCCCGAGAGTAGGTTACTCATTATTTGTGTGTGCAGAGAGGGGGTTACTAATGGGTAATTTTGCCTTAGTTACGCCCCTCCTCTCAGCAGTAGCGCGCAGAACTTGAAGCAGTCTAGCAGGTGTGCGTGGCAGCCTGCACCTGCGTGCATTCATGCCCAAGGACTGGCACAGTGACTGCGTCCTTGCCACAGTCCTGCCCAGCTTAGGCCAGCGTTCGCCACCTGGAATGACCTGCCCTCGGGCCCGGATTCAGCTCAGCCCAGCCCTTATTGAGCAGCATGCCACTGCTTGAATCCGTCTTCATTATGCTGGGCAACCTGTTACTAAAATTTTTGGATCCCACCACTGCCCGTGTCCCATTTTCCCTTGAGACTCAGCTTACCCATTGGACTGCAGCCAAAGTCCATTGGATTGCAGGAACTCCAGTCTGTTGTATCAGTAGGAGAAAACCCGTTATTAAGAAGCAAGCTGGAGTCCCCAACATGCTACCCATGGATGCTATGTGCATTTAACCTTGTTTCTGTGTATGGCTCTGCTTCCCATGGTGGCCATTTTGTTCTTTTTTTTTACAAGTACATCTTTATTATATTTTTAACCAACAATACATTGCAAAGATCAAGAGCAAAGAGGCCAGGTGCACCTCTCTGGCGATGTGATTCCAGAATTGTGGGGCCACTACAGTGGTGGGATCCAAAAATTTTAGTAACAGGTTCCCATGGTGGTGGGATTCAAACAGTGGCGTAGTGCCAATGGGGCTGGGCGGGGCACGACGGGGGTGTGGCCGGGCATTCCAGGGGCGGGGCATTAATAATTTCTCTGTTACTGTAAAAAAACTCTTACTGTAAAAAAAAAGTTCCTAATTTCCAGCTGGTATCTTTCTGTCCATAATTTAAACTCATTATAGCAAGTCCTATCGTCTACTGCCAACAGAAACAACTACTTCTCCTCTAATTGACTGCCTGTCAAACACTTACTACTTTCAAATACTTAATTTTGTTTCTAGAAATCAAAAGAAGGATACTTTCCTTAAACAAGGAACTTCACCATATTTCTAAAACATGTTTTTAAAACAGCCCAACAGGGAGAATGATCCCGTTTTCTACCTTCGCTAACCAGCCACATAGGAAACAACAGGACTTTATGATTTTTGGACCTAATGGAATTTCTAACGGAAAAGCAGACCCAATTAGTAAGCCCCTCTCGGCACACACAAATAATTAGTCACCCACTTTTGGGAACTGGTGAGAACCTGCTGGATCCCACCTCTGGGCCACTATCGAAAAGGCCCTGTCTTATGTATCCACTAGACCAGGGGTAGGGAACCTGCGGCTCGAGAGCCGCATGAGGCTCTTCTGCCCTTGCACTGTGGACCCGACGAAATGTTTCCACTCCACCGCTCTATCCCCGCCCCGCTCAAGAAGTTGGCTGGGTAAAGGCCGCTGGCTTCCTCTCGCTGCCCTTCCGGTTGAGTCGGGCTACTACTTTCCCAGCGGCCGGGCAAGGCCGAGCCGGGCCAGCTTTCATCTCCTGTCATGCCCTGCAGGCAGGCAGGGCGGGCGATCCATGCTTCTCAGAATGAGGGGGAGTAAAGGTTAAAACCCTGGAGCATATATAGTGTGTTATCTTTGGTCAAACGTCAAAAAATTATTTGCGGCTCCAAGTGTTTTCTTTTCCCATGGAAAACGGGTCCAAATGGCTCCTTGAGTGTTAAAGGTTCCCTACCCCTGCACTAGACCAGCTTCTTTGATCGACAGGACAGTCAACAGGGCCGGTTCTTGTGATCCTAATTCCCAGGCAGAAACACATGGAGAAGAAAGTGCTTTATATGCCTTGGATTCTATGTCCAAGTAGTTAGGATTGTGACCTTTGAGTAGTCTACTCTAAGTGGATTTCTTTCCACAATGAACTATTTTAAAAAATATCATGCAGATTTAATAGAGTGATCCTATGTGGAGTCGGTCCAGTCTCTTTAGCTTTGCACGGTCGTCCCCACTGAGATGTAAACCACTGGGTTTGGAGGAAGAAGCACTCGCCAAACTTTTCCGTCTGCGCTGCTGCTTAATAAACACTTATACAAGTGCTCCCTGCCAGACTGTCTATTGTCAATGCTTACCTCACTGAAAAATAGTACATTAATATTATGTGACTTTAGGACACGCAGCCAATCCGTGACCTTTGCAATGGCCCCGTGACCTAGCTTTGCATCCATCATTCGGGTTCTCCTTGAAATTGCAGTAAATATTAGATTGTTTGTTAATATTACCCCCCTCCCTGAAAAGTACATGTGAAATTGTATCCACGGACACATAAAACTGACGTTAATAAAGAATGCCATGCCCTCAACTGCTCTTTTCAATACTGTACTTTTTTTCCTTTGCAGACACAAATATGTAGCTCCAGCACAGCCTGAGATGCTGAGTTGAGTCCAGCCATCTTTTTCAGTCTTGCCCAGTTATCCATACTATACTCCATGTCTCACCTGCCTTTGTGGTGTAGTGGTTAAGACCAGGTGCACTCTAATCTGGAGGAACCAGGTTTGATTCCCCCACTCTGCCACCTGAGCTGTGGAGGCTTATCTGGGGGATTCAGATTAGCCTGTGCACTCCCACACATGCCAGATGGGTGACCTTGGGCTAGTCACAATTTTTTGGAGCTCTCTCAGCCACGCCCATCTCACAGGGTGTTTGTTGTGAGGGGGGAAGGGCAAGGAGATTGTCAGCCCCTTTGAGTCTCCTGCAGGAGAGAAAGGGGGGATATAAATCCAACTCTTCTTCTTTGTCCACGTGTGTCCTGTGACCTTCAGCATAGCCTTCTTGAGAGGTTAGAGGAGACATCCTTCCAGCTATTTTTATGTATAGAAATGCCATCAATTGGCTTATGGTGACACCAGTGCCGGGAGTGGGGCGGGAGACCACACACTGGTGGCATTACCCTGGTTCTGGGATAAATGCCCCCGTGAGGGCAAATCCGCTGTAGTGGTCTTGCTCTGCTCCCACAGGTAGATTCCCCCCCCCCCCATGAGTCTCTATGTCAGCTTTCATTGTAATGTGGAACGGTAACCATTTCTTTCAACCCAGTTTGCCTTGTCTTTCCAATCCCAATTTGCCCAGTATGAATAATCCCAACCCACATGAATGTAACATTCTTAAGATGGACACTCCAGCTTTAGAGGTAGCTTTTGATTCAGCAGAGGGACTAGGATTGTCCTCCTCCAGGTAGTAGTTGGAGATATTCTCCAGGCAGCAGATATCAGTTTGCCTGGGGAAAACGGCCTCTTTGGAAGGCGGGCTCTTCAACATTATGCCCCATTGAACTCCCTTCCCTCATCAAACCCCACTTGACTCAGGTCCCCCCCCCAAAAAAAAATTGATGCAAAGAAAAGGGGAGAAAAAAGACGGCCCCAACTAGATCAATATTAGGAGGAGGAGGAGGAGGAGGAGTTTGGATTTATATCCCCCCTTTCTCTCCTGCAGGAGACTCAAAGGGGCTCACAATCTCCTTGCCCTTCCCCCCTCACAACAAACACCCCGTGAGGTAGGTAGGGCTGAGAGAGTTCAGAAGAACTGTGACTAGCCCAAGGTCACCCAGCTGGCGTGTGTGGGAGTGCACAGGCTAATCTGAATTCCCCAGATAAGCCTCCACAGCTCAGGCAGCAGAGCGGGGAATCAAACCCGGTTCCTCCAGATTAGAGTGCACCTGCTCTTAACCACTACGCCACTGCTGCTCCCAGGTGATGATATTACTATAAGGGTCCAGCTAGGCAAAACGATCAAAAATATATTTAATCCGCGTACGTATTATACAGAATAAAAACGGATAGTTAAAAAACATCGGTTCTGAAAACCAGATCCCAACATATATTATACATAAATCTGACCAATAACAACACAAGTGTCATTTAGAATGGATGAATCTACCAAATGGCCAATAAAATCATAGCCGGCCTCAGTGGTCAGTGAGAAAAACTCCAGGCGTTTCCCAAACTGGAGCTGGCAACCATAAGAGGGACCCTGGAGTGAAAGGAGCTGAAGAATACAATGGTGAAAAGATGTAGGCAAGATCCGTCATTCTAACTCCCAGTAGATGGATTTTCAGAGAGGAAACAGGGCCGATGGGAGGAGTGTAAACAGAACCGGCAGATGCAAGAATGTCCCATTTTGCTTGGAAATGCCTGTTTCCTCCTCCTCAAAGAACTCGCCCAGTTATCAGCCCCTAAACCTGATTCTGTTTCTGCTAGCAAAATAAACCCCAGCCAAAACAGGGCATTCCCTTCAATCTTTCTGGGTCTCCCATGCTCTTCATTCATAATCCATTGCGGAGCTGGCCTATAGTCTCGGGGACAAAAGCAGTCCTGAAGCACAATCTTCCGAGCCCTCCCCTGTACCCCTTGGCAACCATTCAAAGCATTTCTTTAGGCGTGCGGAGCCTGCCCGCGTTCCTACTCCCCGCTTACAAGCTCATTAGAGCCGTCGGAGGGAAGGCCTCGCATTTTCTCACACTGGTTTTGTATCAGGTTCGCGCCCCTGAAGGGAACAGATCATGCTGACAACTTCTGAATGTGCGCTCCTGTGAAGTGGGGTATATGTCAAGATGCCCGGCTCGGTTTCATTTGGAGGCGGATAAGAGACAATGGCAGCCCTTGGACCGTTTGGACCCTCTTTGGGGAAAACCACAATGTCCGGTGGTGTGACTGGGAACGGGTTTTGCGGCTGAGACTGCAGGAAGCAGTAAAATATTCACGGAGTATCGGATAATCCATTGTGACACACGATCCAAATGCATCCACTTGACTAATATCCTTGGCGCTGGAAACGGCTTGTGTGTTTGAGAAACGCTTGATGGTATTTCAGCAGTTAAAAAGCCACGGTGGATAGACCCCGGAGAATGATGGCTATAAACAGATTTATCATTTTCCCCGTTGGAGTATATCTGTCTGGTGTGATTTGGAAGAGCTATGAATCATACCCAAGAACTTGCGTTGGGGGGGGCAGATTATAGAAGAAGAAGAAGAAGAAGAAGAAGAAGAAGAAGAAGAAGAAGAAGAAGAAGAAGAAGAAGAAGAAGAAGAAGAAGAAGAAGAAGAAGAAGAAGAAGAAGAAGAAGAAGAAGAAGAAGAAGAAGAAGAAGAAGAAGAAGAAGAAGAAGAGGAGGAGGAGGAGGAGGAGGAGGAGGAGGAGGAGGAGTTTGGATTTATATCTCCCCTTTCTCTCCTGCAGGAGACTCAAAGGGGCTGACAATCTCCTTACCCTTCCCCTCCCCCTCAACAAACACCCTGTGAGGTAGGTGGGGCTGAGAGAGCTCCGAGAAGCTGTGACTAGCCCAAGGTCACCCAGCTGGCGTGTGTGGGAGTGCACAAGCTAATCTGAATTCCCCAGATAAGCCTCCACAGCTCAGGCGGCAGAGCGGGGAATCAAACCCGGTTCCTCCAGATTAGATACACGAGCTCTTAACCTCCTACGCCACTGAAGAAGAAGAGGGGAGGGGAGGGGAGGGTGAGTTTGGATTTATACCCCACCTTACTCTCCAGTAAAACTCCTTCCCTGCCCCTACAAACTCCTTCCCTGCCCCACAACAGACACTTATGAGGTAGGTGGGGGCAAGAGAGTTCTGAGAGAACTGTGACTGGCCCAAGGTCACCCACCAGACTTCCTGTGTATGAGCTGGGAAACAAATCCAGTTCACCAGATTAGAGTCCGCCGCTCACGTGGAGGAGTGAGGAATCAAACCTGGTCCTGCAGATTAGGGTCCGCTGCTCTTCACACCAAAAATCGCCTCCCCTAGTTGCTTTTCCCCTGTGGAGAAAAAGATAACGGTCCTCATTTATTTCCTTCCCAACACAGCATGCTAAGGGCACCTCTAAATAGGAAATGAAGGGGGGATGCTTGAACCCTTCTCTTTCTCCAGTTAAATGATTTGAGAGCCTGCATTTAGTTAAAGGGGTCTTTTGAAAATTCCACGTGCAGGAGAAAGAGGCACATCCAGACTGAGCCAGAAGGGGAAAAGTGCTTTGGAATCTTTCCCTGCCCCAGAGGTGTATCTTTCACAGGGACATATGGGGACTTTTGCCCTGGGCGGGCCACTGTTCAGTCACGTGGGGGTGGAAAATTGCCCCCCACATCCTTCCTCCTTCCCCCCTCAGCCCGGCCCAGCCCCGCCCCGCCAGGCTGGTCCTTCACACAGTGACTGCCCACACGGGGGGAGGACAGAAAACTCAGATTTTACCCCGGGCTCCATTTTCCCTAGCTACACCTCTGCCCTGCCCTGTCCTTCCCTCCAAAGAGTTAAGCTAATCTAAGGCTGTTTCTGTACGGAATACAGTGCCCCAGGGGCGCTAAAAACTGCATCCCCGGGAATGAGTGCGCAGCAGCGCCAGCCTCGCCACCCCCAAGCGGCGCAAAGATGAGCCTTTCGAACCTCGCTTCCTGAGCGAGGTTTTTCAAAAGTGCCATCTTCCACCCGCTGCCATGCAAACAGCAGCGGGTGGAAGCCGCCATTTACCCCAAACAGCTCCTTACCATCTGCTGTCTTCCAGCACTCTGTGGAGGCGAGGGGACACACCTCCTGGCCTCCATCGCTGCAGCCGTCGCTCTGGCCATGGGGGGGTGTCCCCTGGCCCCCACAGAACTCCAGAGGACAGCAGAAGGTGAGGAGCTGTTTGGGGATGGCGCAGCCTGTACGAAGGCTGCACCATTGGCGCCACTTCCAGCAGGACTGTCCATGCAAACGGTCCCGGGGGGGTGCACCGGCATGAACTATGCCGACGCACCCCCGCTCAGCGCCCGTGCGGAAAGGGCCTAAGACACATCTTGCCTTTACGACTATCACCGGCTCTGCTATGCCTTTGCTGCCCCGCTGATGGTATAAATGTGTCCCTCGCTTTCTCCAAGCACGATCCCTGTTATGGGATCAAATGTTAGGATTTTGCGAAAGCTGGAGTTTGATGTGGATGAACAACTGCTTATAAAACACATTAAGCTCTCCCCCTGTAATGCATTTAATTTCACACCGGCTGATAATATTGGCCGTGAATGGTTTGCGGCAGGGGGTTGTCTTTGTGCCCGGCTTGGCCACACAGGCGAAAGAATACTTTGGAGCCTACTGCTGCTTTGGAGGGCCTTTTGTGTCGGCTAACACAAGGAAGGAAGGATTTGGCTTTTTTTGCAGAGAGGACTATTTGAGCTTGATTAATGCAACGATTACAGCATGGACGAGTTTCGGCCGAGAGGTACACAGTTGAAGGCAGCGTTCTGGGTTCTTCACAACGCATCACAGAAGCTCCCAAGATGCAAAAAGTGTTGAGTGACAATTCTGGTTGTCACACAATGGCAGGGTCTCTTGCTTTCCATCTCTAGGCTAAATGACAGCAGAAGGATGCTGATTCTGTGAGTCGGCCAACAGTGGCAGTAGAAAGTGGAGGAGGAGGAGGAGGAGGAGGAGGAGGAGGAGGAGGAGGAGAGTTGAATGTATATCCCCCCTTTCTCTCCTGCAAGGAGACTCAAAGGGGCTTACAAACTCCTTTCTCTTTCCCCCCTTACAGCAAACACCCTGTGAGGTAGGTGGGGCTGATAGGGCTCTGAAGAACTGTGACTAGCCCAAGGTCACCCAGCTGACATGTGTTGGAGTGCACAGGCTAAGCCGAATAATTTTCGTCTTTCCCAATAAAGCCGAAAATATTCAGTTCCCTTATGGGAATTGGGGGAGGGTCTCTGAAGAGGTGGTTTTTGAGGTAGAAGCACCAAATTTGCCAGGAAGCTGCAGGGGACTCTCCTGACGAGAACCTCAAAGTTTGGTAAAGTTTGGTTTAGGGAGTCCAATTTTATGGGCCCCGAAGGGGACACCCCCTTGCTTCCATTTAATTTGTTTTAAGTGAAGTTCAATCCTTTCTGCCTAACCCCTTTGATTCTTTGAGATAATTATCAATGTCAGCAGATGGAGGCAGTTAGAAGCAAGCCTGGGTCTCTCCCCTCACTCTGCCCTGGAAATGAAGAATGAAAAGGTGAAACAAGTTATAAAGAAAAAGGCGCTGGATATTTATTTATTTATTTTATTTTTTGAATTTGTAGACGGCCCCATCCCCGAGGGGCTCTGGGCGGTGCACAACAATATTCATTACAATCAGTAAAATTATTAAACCAATAAAATCTATTAAAATCTATAAAAATATTGACTGGCAAATAGATTTAGAGAAGTCACTGACTTTTCCATTATCAGAAAACTCCAGGTATGTCTCTCTCCCAACTAGAGATCTTCAGACACAAGAAGGCTTTTCCCCTTGCAAGATGTCAAGCTCTTCTTTCATTAGTTGAATGCTGTATATCTGAACGGTTGGTTTTGGTTACCCAATTTTACTATATTTGTGTTTTGTGATGTAACTTTGTACTGGTCCCATTTCATTTAATCCTTAAATGCCAATGAAGGCTTGTATTTGTATTTCTTTGCAGGTTGGCTTTCTAGAAAGAAAGTGTGCCAGATTGTCAGGTGCCACATTGCAAAGGCTTCATCCATTTTTGGGAGAATGGACAAGATCTGGTGCTCACCAATCATTGTAGACCAGTGATGGCGAACCTTTTCGAGACCGAGTGCCCAAATTGCAACCCAAAACCCACTTATTTATCGCAAAGTGCCAACATGGCAATTTAACCTGAATACTGAAGTTTTAGTTTAGAAAACATGGTTGGTGGTAGTCAGTGGCTTTGCTTTGAAGCAACCGTGCAACTCTTCGAACAGGTGGATCACAACCCTAGGAGGATTTATGCTGAAGCAAGCCCCATTGCCAGCAACTGAGCTTACTCCCAGGTAAAGGATCACGCTTTAGTTCTTCGCATGAAAATTAGTGGGGTTTAACAGCACTTAACAGGGTAACCTACACTGCTTCCCCAAAACTAGGTCTTAGGTTTAATGCTAATAATTGAGCTCAGTGGGCCAGGCCAGCCTAGATGTGTTTGCGCGTGCCCACAGAGAGGGCTCTGAGTGCCACCTCTGGCACCCGTGCCATAGGTTTGCCACCACTAGACCAAGCTCCACCTATTCACCTCCATTGTGATCCATTTATGCTAGAAAGACCTAAAAGGCATCAACAAGTATCAACAATAGACTCGACGTCTTCCAACAGAAGTGCCTACACCAAATCCATTGTTGCACACAGAAGACTTTGACTGGCTGGCCATGTCCTTCGAGTGGAGAATGTTTAAGAACATAAGAACATAACAACAAGCCTGCTGGATCAGACCAGAGTCCATCTAGTCCAGCTCTCTGCTACTCGCAGTGGCTCACCAGGTGCCTTTGGGAGCTCACATGCAGGAGGTGAAAGCAATGGCCTTCTGCGGCTGTTGCTCCCGAGCACCTGGTCTGTTAAGGCATTTGCAATCTCAGATCAAGGAGGATCAAGATTGGTAGCCAGAGATCGACTTCTCCTCCATAAATCTGTCCAAGCCCCCTTTAAAGCTATCCAGGTAAGTGGCCATCACCACCTCCTGTGGCAGCATATTCCAAACACCAATCACACGTTGTGTGAAGAAATGTTTCCTTTTATTAGTCCTAATTCTTCCCCCCACCCCCCAGCATTTTCAATGAATGCCCCCTGGTTCTAGTTTGGATCCCAAAGACAGCAATGAGGTGGATACTTCCAGATGACAAACAATGGCGAGGATGCTCCCAAAACACCTGGAGGAGGACATTCGAGCAAGACCTGAAGGCACTAAATACTGCATTGGCAAAGGCTGAAACACTTGCCCATGACTGAAACTACTGGAGAGCGCTTGTTGCCCGATAGGCTACTTAGGATGGGAGTATCTAACTAACTAACTTTCTAGAACCCAGGTGTCAAACTCGCGGCCCTCCAGATGATATGGACCACAGTTCCCATCATCCCCTGCCAGCATCATGCTGGCAGGGGATGATGGGAACTGTAGTCCATAACATCTGGAGGGCCACGAGTTTGACATCTATGTTCTAGAAGGATGAAATGAACATCAGTTCATGGAACTACGACCCAAGCTCTTGTTCTCTGTTGGGTCCTAGAATCAGCTATATGAATAATGTGGGAATTATGAATACATTATAGAGAATGACGCTGTGGCTCTGTGATAGAGCATCTGCTTGTCATGCAGACAATTTTCCATTAAAGGATCAAGGGGCAGCTGAGGGGAAAGTCTTCATTCTAAGACCCTAGACCGCTGCTGCCAGTCTGAATAGATCAGGGGTCTGCAACCTGCGGCTCTCCAGGTGTTCATGGGCTACAATTCCCATCAGCCCCTGCCAGCATGGCCAATCTGGAGAGCCTCCAGGTTGCAGAAAGCATACTTTGGAGCCTACTGCTGCTTTGGAGGGCCTTTTGTGTCGGCTAACACAAGGAAGGAAGGATTTGGCTTTTTTTGCAGAGAGGACTATTTGAGTTTGATTAATGAACATAAGAACATAAGAACTAGCCTGCTGGATCAGACCAGAGTCCGTCTAGTCCAGCACTCTGCTACTCGCAGTGGCCCACCAGGTGCCTTTGGGAGCTCACGTGCAGGATGTGAAAGCAATGGCCTTCTGCGGCTTTTGCTCCCAAGCACCTGGTCTACTAAGGCATTTGCAATCTCAGATTAAGGAGGATCAAGATTGGTAGCCATAGATCGACTTCTCCTCCATAAATCTGTCCAAGCCCTTTTTAATGCAACGATTACAGCATGGGCGGGCTTCTGCCGAGAGGTACACAGTTAAAGGCAACGTTCTGGGTTCTTCACAATGCATCATAGTAGCTCCCAAGATGCAAAAAGTGTTGAGTGACACACAATGGCAGGGTCTCTTGAATAGATCAGGGGTCTGCAACCTGCGGCTCTCCAGGTGTTCATGGGCTACAATTCCCATCAGTCCCTGCCAGCATGGCCAATCTGGAGAGCCTCAGGTTGCAGACCCCTGGCATAGATAATATTAACCTTGATAGACCACAGGTATAAAGTAGGAGATGGCAGCTTCGGCGTTCAGGACGTAATTACAGATTATCTGCAGTAAGACCTGCCATAGTCTGGCAGTCTTTGCTCCTAACATTTCGCCTGCATCTATGGTTGGTGTCTTCAGAGGTATATGTTTTGTCTACCCCACCCCCCTGTGAAGCAGACAAAACATGTGCCCCACCACACAACCACTCCACAAAGTACCACGGACAGAAACACATCCCTGTGTGACCTGCCTCTAAAGATGCCAGCCAGAGATGCTGGTGAAACATTAGGAGCAGAGGTGGGATCCAGCAGGTTCTCACAGGTTCCCGAGAGTAGGTTACGAATTATTTGTGTGTGCCGAGAGGGGGTTACTAATTGGTGATTTTGCCACGCTATTTTTGCCTTCGTTATGCCCCTCCTCTCAGCAGTAGCGTGCAGGACTTGAAGCAGTCTAGCAGGAGGTGCACCGGCGTGCGTGGCAGCCTGCGCCTGCGTGCATTCGTTTCCCGCCCAAGGACCGGCGCAGCGGCTGCGTCCTTGCCACAGCCCCGCCCAGGAATGCCCCGCCCCCGGAATGTCCGGCCACACCCCCGTTGTGCCCCACCCAGCCCCATTGGCACTATGTCACAGTTTGAATCCCACCACCATGGGAACCTGTTACGAAAATTTTTGGATCCCACCACTGGTTAGGAGCGAAAACGACCAGACTACAGCTACACAACCTGGACAATCCATCACCACCAGAAGGTCTTAGATGGTTTGCAACAATTTTTCCCCCTTGAAAAATGCTTCCCAGTTCAATTTTATTTATTTTTTTAAAAATCCCCTCTTGATCTACGGAAAAGAAAAGTTTAAAGAAGTTGCAAAACCTTTGCTTCTTTCTCTCTCGCTCCCTCTCCCGACTTCAGCCTCGGAAGCCAAATCAAATTCTGGAAGCCGTCAGCGCCCTGGTCAGAATAGAGAGTGTTAATTCTTCCATATCTAAGCCTCTTTGTCGAAATTCCCTTTGTCTCTGGCCCAAGTCATTAAATACTAATCCCATCACTTTCCCTAATCCGCTGTAGTGAAGCTGGAGTTCGGTTTCCGAAACTGTCTTTGTTGTTTCCCTAATAGACAGCTTGCTTGGGATTTCAGCCGTTTCAGCCACATTAGAGCTCCTCTTTGCCGTTCTTTAATGAAGTACCCTTAATGAATCTTTTCCTCTTTCATACAGTGTCCCTAGGCATCAATTGGTTTAGTGTTAAGGAGGGTTAGGTACCTAGTCATCTTAGCGGCCTTTTTTTTTTTTTCAGCAAAGAAAATATGGCCGTCAAAGGCAAAACCTAGGAAACAGGCTCATTGAAGGCCATCGGGCAGCTGAAGTAGTCATTTAATTACTGGGGATTTACCCAAAAAAAGAAGAAAATCTGCCCTTTGTGACTGAGAAAAGGCAACAAAACGAAGGAGAGATAGGGGAGCCTTTTCCAACAAATCCTAGAAGAGGAAACAGGGCCATTCGACCATGTTGTAAACTCTTTCCAGCGTGTTGCGTTAAGTGCTCCCTTTCAAAATATTTGAAGGCCCCCCCTTCCACTGGTGGAAATGGCTTTTTAGTGTTGCCAATAGGTTCGTTTAATAAATTTTTCACTGGTAAAAAGTCGACCCGCATTCGCAGATGGGAAACGAGAGGCTGCTTGAAGCGAGAGTCGATTGGGGCCTTTCAAAATGGGGTAAATTTTTCTCCCGAAACCAGCATAAATTAGATTTTGTTTCCTGCAAATAATGAAGATTACCCTGTTTCCCCTAATATAAGACATCCCCGAAAAATAAGACATAGTAGAGGTTTTGCTGAAGTGTGAAATATAAGGCATCCCCCGAAAGTAAGACATAGCAAAGTTTTTGTTTGGAAGCATGCCTGACGAACAGAACACAGAAAAATAAGACATCCCTTGAAAATAAGACATAGCGCATCTTTGGGAGCAAAAATTAATATAAGACACTGTCTTATATTCGGGGAAACACGGTATGTATAGTGCCTCAATCTTTGGTCGATCGTTTGTAGCCTATGTTTTTCAAATGTTTATATGTCGTATGTGACGGGAAAAACAAGTGTCGTCGAAAATATATTGCCCCTATATTTTCAAATAAACAATTGCTAGTAAATATTTTTAGGAAGATCTTTTTCCGTCTCATCAACAATATTGCCTTGCTGTATCTTATTATTTTATATCATGTTTCCAACTCTTGGAATCATTTGTGGCCGCAATCCTCAAAACAGGTTCCTGGGAACAAGCCCTGTGGAATATTATGAGATTTACATCTGAGGAGACCTGCTTAGGAGCATTCTTTGTATCACTGAAGTAATTTTCTGAGATTATAGGCCATGATTGTAGCAATCAATCCAAATTTGATTCCTTTTCTTTGTAGGACCTTCATGAGAATTCCATTCACATTGAACACAAAAAATACATAAGAAATGCTGGCAGATCGAGAGTTAAGTAAATTAAACATAGTTATAAAAAGTAATGAAAAAAATTGACATCAATAGAGATATTTATCAGTTTGGCTTAGTTGCCTTCTGCTGAAAAAAATGTCAAAATGATTTTGATCACAAGATTTGTTTGCATAGTATCTTAACATTTGATTTTAACTAAACTTTGAATGGATTGCCTACGAGGTCTCCAGTTCAGGTTGAGGCATTGTTAAGAAGAGGAGATATTTAACACATTCCCAACCTCAGAAAGACAACTGTTTGTCCCAATAGCAAGTTTTGGGGGTGGTGCCTGGGGGAGGGTGCAGTTTGGGAAGGATGTGACCAGTGGTGGGATCCAAAAATTTTAGTTGCAGGTTCCCTCGCCAGCCCCCACCCCCCTCAGCAAAGGGGCAGAGGCGTACCTAGGCAAACCTGAGCCCTGGGCAAAAACCCCTCCTGGGCAGCCACCCCACCACGACCCCCCCAATTTTTTTTTGCACCAGGTCATTTCTAAATCATCCTCACATTATAGAAAATGCCCAAACTCACAAATCTGAACACAGCAATGGTGAAACACACAGGTTCTTTGATAGAGACTGGTGAGATAAAAGGTACGAAAGGCTGAGAATCCATGATTTGCAGTACCTGGAAGGGATTAACCCAGTTCAGGGAGTTACATTATTAGTCGCAATTGCTATATGGAACCTTCACGTTCAAAGGCAGGATGCCTCTCAGGGAGGCGAGGGCGTGGAGATGGGAAAGCGGACCCAATTAGTAACCCCCTTCTCGGCACACACAAATAATTAGTAACCCACTCTCGGGAACTGGTGAGAACCTGCTGGATCCCACCTCTGGATGTGACCTAACTTCTGGGTGATATTCTGGGAATTTCCCCAAATCATTATGGTACAGAGGGAAAATCCCTACAGCATCAGTAAGGGGGCCATTTTTCCCCTCCTGTTCCTTAATTTAGAAGGGCAGAGGGTTCGAACCAAAGATGAGGGTTTACCTAGCATGGGTGGACAAACAGCAAGCCTGCAACCAGCTTCTGCTCATGAATATCACCTTTTCAAGGGACCCACAGTGCAGTAGCTGTGAAACAGCCTTTAGGGTCAGATTTGATGGGGTTTAGCCTAGAAATCCTATGAATCAAATGTGGCCTCCCTGCTTCCCATCCCAATGAGTCTATTACCTTATATGCTTAATAAAGGTTGTTGTTGTTGTTGTTGAGTCTATTACCTGGTTGAGGGAACAAGCAGGTGTTTTAGCTTTTGAGTTTTTCATACCAGCTGAGAACCTGGCTGGCTTGGGCAGTCAAGAGACGCTGGATACCAAAATGGCCTTTCCTCCAGGGCAACAGAGCTCTGTGGTCAGAGATCAGCTGTAATTCCAAGAGAATTCTGGGTCTTACATGGCGGAAGGAAAAACTGGTGTCTACCATACCTGGCACACAAAATGGCTGCCATCAGCCTAAGGTTTTGTTGTATTCAAATGGACTAATAAGATGAAATGTAGACTGCCTCATTTCAGTATCCTTGGTACTCAGCATCACAATTACAGTCGGCAACCTCCAAGTGGGTCTAGAGAGTTCCTGGATCAAAGTTCGCTTGGAGAAAATGGGTCCTATGGAGGGTGGAGACAATAGCCTTATGCCCCACTAAGGTCCCTCTCCTCTATGGTTGCCAACCTCTCATTAGAGACTGAACTCTTCATGAGATTACAACTGAGCATCCAGGTAACAGAGATCAGTTTACTTGAAGAAAATGATGGCTTTGTAAGGCGGACTCTAGGGCATTTTTCTCCACAGAAGTCCCTCCCCTCCCCAAACCCTGCCCTCTTCAGGCCCCACCTCCAAAACCTCCAGGAATTTCCTCATCCAAAGCTGGCAACCCTACTTTGCACCCTAAACCCCACCCTTCCCAGCTTCCACACCCCAGAGTCTCCAGGAATTTCCAGAGTTGGCAAATTTAATGAAGTGGGGGCAGAGGCGGAGCTACCAGGGGATGGGGGTGCGTTGCACTGGCCGTGTGCCTGGGGGGCGGAAAATCGCTCCCACCCCCCACAGTGCCCACCCCCCAACACACACAGGGTGTTTGTTGTGAGGGGGGAAAGGCGAGGAGATTGTAAGCCCCTTTGAGTCTCCTACAGGAGAGAAAGGGGGGATATAAATCCAAACTCTTCTTCTTCTTCTTCTTCTTCTTCTTCTTCTTCTTCTTCTTCTTCTTCTTCTTCTTCTTCTTCTTCTTCTTCTTCTTCTTCTTCTTCTTCTCCTTCCCTGAGTCTGGAGAAGTGGCCTGTTCCCTTCAGGCTGAAAATGGCCTGGTGGGAACTACACTTCCCATGAGACTTTGCGAGCCCCAAGGTCTCATGGGAAGTGTAGTTCCCACCAGACCATTTTCAGCCTGAAGTGAACAGGCCACTTTTCCAGGGTGAACTAAGGTAAGTGTGGCGTGAGGGGGCGGGGGACAGGGCACCGGGGGGGCGGGGCGGAAAACACAGGGCACACCAGGTGCAGTATGGTCCAGCTATGCCTCTGTGGGGGGGAAATGGGTGTTCTTCCCATATTTGTGAGAGATTCCTATTTAGTGTGTCCAATACACATGTACAATTTCATTCCCTTAAATTTCTTGCAAAAAAGAGAGACTTATTGCAGATGGGAAACGAACCTCCTGATGGATTTTCACCCAACATTTCGCTCTGGTTGCGCTTCCTCTCATTTGGACCAGACGAATACTGTTTGCCTGAGTGAAATTCTTTTCGATTTGCCAACAAAAACAAAACAAAGCAAAAAAAGGGCTCGGTTTCCAAAAGGAATAAAAACAGAGCCGGTGACTCCCATCCAAATGGAAACCACGGCATTCCTTTGTAAACAGAAAGAGGAACCCGCAAATTTGGCGCCTCGGCTCCTTTGTGAGGACCAACGCCGATCAGCCGTTGGCAGGCGACGTTTAGGCTCACGCACTGTTGAAAAGTTTCGTCCGCATGCTTCGGTGCTCTGAATTTCTTTTGCGATCGATGTGCCAAGCCTCGTCCTTCAGGGAAGAAGCTTTCAAATGCAATGAGGATACACAGGGCCGTTTGCCAAGTCACAGAAGATGGAAACTCGCCCCGATCCTGCGGCTTCCCCACCGTTCCTGGGTTTCTTCACCCTGTCCCTGGAAGCCCCTCTCCATGAGATGTAGAGAAATTCTAGGACTGAGTCACACACACACACACAAATTGTGGCATTTCCTTCACGCCAAAAACAGCAAAAAACAAAACCAAATGGTTTGAATCCCTGCTTAAAAAAAATTCTGCAAATGGCTTTCTGTCCATAGAAGAAGAAGAAGAAGAAGAAGAAGAAGAAGAAGAAAAAGAAGAAGAAGAAGAAGAAGAAGAAGAAGAAGAAGAAGAGGAGGAGGAGGAGGAGGAGGAGGAGGAGGAGGAGGAGGAGGAGGAGGAGGAGGAGGAGTTTGGATTTATATCCCCCCTTTCTCTCCTGCAGGAGACTCAAAGGGGCTGACAACCTCCTTGCCCTTCCCCCCTCACAACAAACACCCTGTGAGGTAGGTGGGGCTGAGAGAGCTCCAAGAAGCTGTGACTAGCCCAAGGTCACCTAGCTGGCGTGTGTGGGAGTGCACAGGCTAATCTGAATTCCCCAGAGAAGCCTCCCCAGCTCAGGCGGCAGAGCTGGGAATCAAACCCAGTTCCTCCTAACCTCCTACGCCACTGCTGCACAAACAAGGGTTGCCAACATCCAGGTAGCACCTAGAGACCCTCCCACCCCCCACCCCCACTATTCCTTTCAATCTCCAGGTGACTGAGATCAGTTCCCTTGGAGAAAAGAGCTGGCATTATACCCTGCTGAGGATCCTCCTCCTGAAACTCCACCCCCACCCCCAATATCCAGGTGTTTTCCAACCCAACTGCTTGCTGTGCTTCACCTCTCCTGCCACACTCCAAAATGGCCCCAGAAGTTCTGCTGTCCTGAGGGATGGAGGAACCTGGCGCTGCCAACCTCCAGGTGGGGACTGGCGTTCTCCCAGAATTCTCCCAGAATTCTCCAGGCTACGGAGATTTGTCTGCTTGCTTGTTTGCAGAGGCGTTCCTCTCATTGGGCAAAGTGGGCAGTTGCCCAGGGCGCCACCTTGTGGGGGCCACCAAAAATGCAGGTGGGATTTTTTGATTTTTCCGTGTTTTTTCTGTTTTTGGCCTGCAGGGGGCGCAATTTTTAGGCTAGCAGCACCAAAATTTCAGGGATTTTTCAGGAGGTTATCTTGATGATATCCCCCAGGTTTGGTGAGGTTTGGTTTATGGAGTACAAAGTTATGGACTCCCATAGGGAGTGTCCCCATCCCCCATTGTCTCCAATGGGAGCTAATAGGAGATGGGGGCTACACCTTGGAGGGTCCATAACATTGGACCCCCTGAACCAAACTTCACCAAACATGGGTGGTATCATCAGTAGGGACTCATGAAGATACTCTGAAATTTTGGTGCTGCTATCTTAATAATTGCACCCCTGACACCAGGCACACCCTAAAATTCCCCAGATTCTGCTTTTAAATCCACCCCCTTCCTGCCAATGCTTGTTTGTTTTCTTTCTTTCTTTCTTTCTTTCTTTCTTTCTTTCTTTCTTTCTTTCTTTCAATGCCTAATAAAGGTTGTTGCTGTTGGGGGGGCATCAAACTCAGGTTTTGCCCAGGGTTCCAGTTTGCCTAGGTACGCCACTGCTTGTTTGGCTTCTAGGCCTCCCTTACTCATCACAGGCTCAGGGCAGCTTATGACAATCCACATACAACATTGAAACTGGTAGTAAAAAATCCCGACAGCACCTCAATGCCATTCAAATCGACTCGAGAGGATGAAGCACCTCAACCCACCCCCCATAAACCAGACTTTCGTGTCATTCAAAGAAGGGGGATGGGCAACAAAATGAAAGGGAAATGGGGAAAGGGAAGGGGATGGGAAAGGAAGGAGGAAAGGGAAAGGAGGTCAGCTACCTGGGAATCATTGCAGTCTCAACCATAAGCCTAGTACAGGGGTAGGGAACCTGCGGCTCGAGAGCCGCATGTGGCTCTTCTGCCCTTGCACTGCGGCTCCACGAGCCAAGCTGCCGGCCGCATCCTTGCCCGCCCTGCAGGCAGCAGGACGGGCGCACCAATTGCTCACAGACGGCTGGGCCGTGCCGCGGGCTTCCCCTCTCACCCGCCCCATTGAAGCAGGGCGGGCACTTTCCCGGTGGCCGGCAAGGCCGAGCCGCCAGCTTCATCCTTGCCCGCCCTGCAGGTAGCAGGGCAGACGCATCCGTGCGCTTCTCAGAATGAGCGGAGTAAAAGGTTAAAAAAAAAACCCAATATATCCAGTGTTATCTTTATTTTAAATGTCGAAAATTATTTGCGGCTCCGAGTGTTTTCTTCTCTTGTGGAAAACGGGCCCAAATGGCTCTTTGAGTGTTAAAGGTTCCCTACCCCTGGCCTAGTAGAACAGCTTTGTCTTAACGGGTCTGTGAAACAGCAAGAAATCCTGTAGGGCCTGGTCTCACTCGACAGAACGTTCCAATAGACCAGGGCCAGAGCCAGTTGACCATGGTTGTGGACAACCAGACAGCTAGCAGGCCAAGAATCCTTGAGGAAATGGCACTTTCGAAGGGCACCTTCAACGGTATTCCTGAACTTCTCAGTGAAATCCCTCCTCAAAATTCTCCCTTCCGCAGGCTGCACCCCAAATCTCCAGGAATGTCCCAGGCCAGAGTTGGCTACCCTAGTCCCAGGAATAGTTTGGGGGTGGGGGGTGGGTGGGACAGGTAAAGTTGCCACCCAATGAAATAATACATATATTATAGACATCTCATTGAGTTAAGAAGCACTGCTATGTTGATATTATATTATATATGGATGGATTTGTGATGTTCTTTCTTGCAATTTCATGTGTTATATTATTGTCGTTATTATAATGAAATGTTTGTGTTAAAATTTATTCCAATAATAAAACTAATAATAATACTAATACTACTACTACTACTACTACTAATAATAATAATAATAATAATAATACTGATACTACTACTACTACTGATGATGATGATGATGATGATGATGATGATGATGATGATGATGATGATGATGATGATGATGATGATGATGATGATGATGATGATGATGATGATGATGATGATGAGCTGGAGGATCTGGACAGAAAAACAAGAAAACTGATGACAATTGACTCCCTGGCAAACAGGGAGGAGTCTGGGGATAGAGGCTTCGGAAGCTCACACCCATGTCTTGACATACAAATACAAACATACAAATCTGATCGGAGCGAACCGCTAGGAGACCCTTTTGTCTGAGCATGCCGGGAATTAGTATGACAGCTAAACAACCTCTCTATTCTGCCTTGGTTAGACCTCACCTGGAATGTTGTGTACAGTTGTGGGCACCGCAGTTCAGGAGGGATATTGACTGGCTGGAGCGGGTCCAGAGGAGGGCAACCAAAATGGTAAAGGGTCTGGAGTCCATACCCTACGAAGAGAGGCTTAGGGAGCTGGGGATGTTTAGTCTGGAGAAGCATAGGTTAAGGGGTGACATGATAGCCATGTTTAAATATTTGAAGGGATGCCATGTCGAAAAGGGAGCAAGCTTATTTTCTGCTGCCTCAGAGACTAGGACACGGAGTAATGGATTCAAGGTGCAGGAAAAGAGATTCCACCTAAACATTAGGAAGAACTTCCTGGCCATCAGGGCTGTTTGACAGTGGAATTCACTGCCTCGGAGAGCGGTGGAGTCTCCTTCTTTGGAGGTTTTTAAACAAAGGCTGGATCAGCATATGTCGGGAGTGCTTTGATTGTGTGTTCTTGCAATGCAGGGGGTTGGACTTGACGGCCCTTGGGATCTCTTCCAACTCTATGATTCTATGATTCTATGACATTTTCAAGATGCATCCAGAAGTGATGTTACAATGCTTTATGGATCCTGCAGAATCCTAGAATGGTGTAACCATGGGGGTTTTTTGCCTTATTTTTATCCTGATCAGTCTACCGAGCAGCAACGGAGATTCAGGGGGCTGCCAACAGAAGAGCTGTTGTGGAGGGATCTTTTAAAAAAAAATATTGCGTATTTTTGATTTTTGAATGATGTTATGGCGTCGTTTTTACTTCTAAGCCTCCTCTGGCAGGAATCTGGAGGGGAAAAAAGACATATACATTTCCTAAATAAATAGACTCCCTCTCTGCCAGAGAGGCACCATGGGAAAGAGGTTAAGAGCAGTCAGAGATTGCTGAATGTTGTTTCTCAAATATACTCGCAAAGGCATCAACAGCCCTACCGTAAGTTGTGAATAGGGTGATATGGTGAACAGCAGAAACATACAAATCTGATCGGAGCGAACCGCTAGAAGACCCTTTTGTCTGAGAATGCCGGGAATTAGGATGACAGCCAAACAATTGCCATTTAACCAATAAAAGACTACTCATTAAAGTATTAGAACTCAGGCCTTTCGTTACATTTAGAATCTTATTAGGGATTGGTCTGTGCATGCCAGTAATAGGCTTTTGAGTTTATATAATGGCTGGGCTATAGGATTATCTCTGATAATAGTCCAGATTCTCCCTAGACCCTCTCTGCTTTTGCTCACACGTTTGGGTTATCCCGACGGTGTTGATGAAATATTAAAACTTTTGAGTTTGGCAAATTGTTCTGTCCTTCTTAAATCCTGTTACTGGTCAGAGAAGAGACTGTATTTCCTTCGTCTCTGCCGGAAGAGATTTAGGGGCTGTTGTAAATATTCTGCCATTTTCTCACGTCCTGCTAGAGCTCGCTATCAGCACCCCGTAACGGTTTTGTTGTGGAATGCATATTTCAAAGAATTCCCCCTGAACTTTACAACATTTTGAAGGAACAGCTCCATCTCCATACATCCACCCCCCCATTTCTCACTCACGTGATTCAAACACATTTGTCATCTGCATGTGCTCAAGGAAAATCACAGCGATTCCTTGGTATTCGTAAGGTCTACATTTCATCTTTTAAAATATTTTTTTTACCCATCGGTTTGAGTGTCACAGAAGAACGATGTCCTAAGAACTGTGAAGGCAATGCAGAAACTAACACAACTGTATTTTTTTTCTCCAGCGTCTGTGATGGATGAAAAGATAAGTATTTGCACCTGTGTGAGAAGAGAGATCTGTTAGGAACCATCAATCTTCTTTGTGATGGTTTTTTTTTTAACACTGGTTCCACTCTAGAATTCATTTCATCAAATGATAATACGGACAAGCTCCTGTCTGTCATGGGAAAATAAGACCAAGCTATTAGGGGATGACTTAGCCTTCTGCAAATATTTCCCGTAACAAAAAAAAAGAGAGGGTTTTTAAAAAAAATATCTTAAATTGTTTCCCCATGCATACTTTGACATCCATGAAGAATGGCCCTGTGACCCTCCCCAAAAGACAATTGTGCATACATGCCACAGATAACTGAAGATTTACTCGATATATCATCTAGCTGTGCACATGGAGGTTAAGAGCTCGTGTATCTAATCTGGAGGAACGGGTTTGATTCCCAGCTCTGCCACCTGAGCTGTGGAGGCTTATCTGGGGAATTCCGATTAGCCTGTGCACTCCCACACATGCCAGCTGGGTGACCTTGGGCTAGTCACAGCTTCTCGGAGCTCTCTCAGCCCCACCCACCTCACAGGGTGTTTGTTGTGAGGGGGGAAGGGCAAGGAGATTGTCAGCCCCTTTGAGTCTCCTGCAGGAGAGAAAGGGGGGATATAAATCCAAACTCTCCTTCTTCTTCTTCTTCTTCTTCTTCTTCTTCTTCTTCTTCTTCTTCTTCTTCTAGCTTGTGAATGCTTAAATATATAGATAAAATAACGAAGGGTGCCCATCCGGGTGATTTACAATCAAAGAACAGGGGGGGGGGGGGTTGTGTGCCTGAGAAGTCACTCAGCTGCACATAATCCATGCAACATGGGCCTTTCCTCTGAGACTTCTGTTCCCCAAGATTCTTGGCCAAACATTTTCCTCCCTTCTGATATTATAGAGTATATGTAACTTGTTACCCAACATCTGGACGCCACTCAGCACCCTTGTGAGGACTGGATTTCAATGACAAAACAATTCCGGTATGTACGTTGCGGTTCTGTGAGCACCCAGACGCGGGCAGCATGCAAGAAATGTTCTTCTGCAGACCCAAGGAAACACTGCAGTTTTATAAAGGCTGTCATTTCCCATCCCCCCCACACAAAATTTGTTTATGATAGGGTTTATTTTTTAAATACCTGCGGGACCGTCTTACCCCATACGTCCTGAATCGGTCTCTGCTCTCGGCAGAGGCCAACTTACTGGTGATCCCTGGCCCCTCCATGATGCGGCTGGCCTCCACGTGGGCCAGGGCCTTTATAGCTCTGGCCCCGGCCTGGTGGAACGCTCTCCCTCCAGCTGTCCGGGCCCTGCGGGATCTTAATGAGTTCCGCAGGGCCTGTAAGACCGAGCTGTTCCGCCGGGCCTTTGGATAGGCCGGCTGCTGATGCCCCCCCAGAACATCAGTGGGTCCTGCCATCCACCTCCCCCCTTTTGTTTTAGGGGACTTGATAGTAGGCGCCATCTTTTATGCTGATTTTAATAATGCTGCGTTTTAATAGGATGGGGTTATTTATATAGAGCCAAAAACTACTTAATATTTACTGGATTTTTGCTTTGATTTATGTGCTCTATTCTGTTTGTTCACCGCCCTGAGCCTTTCGGGGGAGGGCAGTATAAAAATATAACCAATAAAATAAATAAATAAATAAAAATGATAGGTAGTGTAGTATAACTAGGATACCCCCCCCCCCCCCAAAGCTGGCCCTATCTCATCAGATCTCAGAAGCTAAGTAGGGTCAGACCTGGTTAGTACTTGGACAGGAAATCCATGGTGGCTACTTAAGCAACAGCAAAACCATTTCAGAACATCTCTTGCCTTGGAAAAACCTGTGGTGTCGCCTTAACTCAGCTGTGACTTAAAAAGAGAGTGGGGGTTCAGTTAAGGTTTCCCAAATGCCCACCCCTTGTCCATATTAAGTGCAGTGGTGATGGAAAGCACCGTAAAGTCATAGTCAAGTTACGGTGACCCCGTCAAGTTTTCAAGACTAAAGATGAGCAGAGGTGGTTTGTCATTGCCTCCCTCTACATAGCAACCTTTGACTTCCTTGGTGGTCTCCTATCCAAGTACTGAGCAGGACGCACCCTGCTTAGCTTTTGAGATCTGATGAGATCGGGTCAGTGTGGACTTTCCAAGTCAGGGCAGAGATGAGCAGAGGTGGTTTGCCATGGCCTGCCTCTACATAGCAACCTTGGACTTCCTTGGTGGTCTCCTATCCACGTACTGAGCAGGACGCACCCTGCTTAGCTTTTGAGATCTGATGAGATTGGGTCAGCATGGACTTTGCAAGTCAAGGCAGAGATGATCAGAGGTGGTTTGCCAGACTTTAAGAAGTGACGGTCTTCAACAATTCAGTGTAGAAAGAAGTCCTCATTACCTCGCAGAAGCAAATAGTATGGAGGCAATAAAAGAACGCCCCAGAGTTTTCAGCACAGCGTTTGTCTGGTATAACTTAATATTGCCAGCTTGATATGGATTTGGATCACAAACCCTTGTTCAGAGTGAGAATGGATCAGTTAAAAATATCTGTTTCTACACTTTTCAGAAGCATTTTAGAATTAAAACTGAGAGTTAGCGGGGTGTAGTTTATTATTATTATTATTATTATTATTATTATTATTATTATTATTATTATTATTATTATTATTATTATTATTATTATTTACACTTGATAAACCTGACGGGCTCTGGACGGTGTACAACAAAACAACAACTAAAACAATAGTATACAATAAATAATTAATAAATAATTAAAAATAGCAGCAATCTAATCTAATAAGACAAAACTGATAAGACTAATGATGGTGGTGCCCGATCTCTAGGCCGGGAGGGGACAGACAATACCAGAAAGATGTCACATAGGTAATGCCGATGATGATGGGGCACACAGCACAGGGGTATCCGATCTGTGGCTGGCCTCCCCAAAAGCCCAGTGGAACAATGCGGTCTTACAGGCCCTGCAGAAATCACTAAGATCCCACAGGGCCCGCACAACTGATGGAACCGCGTTAAAGAGTATCGGAGTTAAAGTTAAAGAGTATCGGAGGTGTATCTAGGAGACCCAGATCTGAATTCCCCATTCATACCATGGAAGCTCTCTGGGTGACCTTGATCCAATCACATACTCTTGGTCAAACTGTTGGGATTTGCAAGTGTCTGTCACACCCAGTCATGAAAGTGCTAATTATTGGTTTGAACGTAAACAAGATGTAGAGTTCACATTCTAATGAGCTGACCTATTGATTAGGCATTGGCTTTGTGGTGGTCATTTGTTGCATGTCTATGAGCATGTATACCTATGGTTATGAAGTTAAGTTGCTTTCTTTGCTCTGTGCCCAGTCGGACCATGTGCCACCATGTAGCACCATGCAGGATATAACAGTATAGCATAGTGTTTATTGCTTTCTACCTGATTCTAAACTTTCTATTAAGGAACTCACTAGTATTTGGGACTTTATTGGCACCCGCTAAACTCTGCTATTAAGCTAAATCTACCAACACTAACCTACCTCACAGAGTTGTTGTGAGGATAACATGGAGGAGAGGAGAATGATGTAAGATACTGTGGGTCCCTATTGGTGGGAAAGGCAGGGTATAAATGAATTAAATAAAAATAACAGGGTCACAAGCTTTGTCACTTACGCTGCCTTCAGCAAGGAGCAACCACTCTCTGAGGGCTTTTTCACACAATTCATCTTAAACTTTTTTGAGGCCGGAAATAAAACATTTCCATCCATGGAGTTCCACATTGCTTGTTCCTCAAAACATGTTCTTTCCCGTGTCGAAGCATTAAAAGTTAATCTCCTTTTAAAGCGATTCTTCGGCTGAAACGTTTTGAAAGCATCTTGAGTTGCTGTGCGATCATTTGACTGCATTTCTCACACATTTCCCTGCTTCCCCGAACTTACCTCCTCGGTGCCATTGTCTGAGCTCATTCCATTCTTCCTCAGCTGTTTTATTTGCAGCATTTCTCCATTTGTTTTTTATTGGGGGGAGGGAATCTTTTAAGCATCGAGTATACCAGAACTAAAAGGGGAAAAAATGGAAAAGCAGGAAATCAAAAATGTTTACAAACAGTTTAGATTTGTGCGGAAGGGACCTGTGTGTATCCCTCCAAGATAAAGAGGATCTGTTCCCTCATAAATTGATATTACCCTAGGAATTAAATAGGTGACTTTCCCAAACCCCAACTCAATTACCTTGAATGACTTGCACTGTTAGGGGAAAGTCACAAGGAAAAATCCTAAAATTATGCAATTATTACAATAAATCAATTTGGCGTGTCGTTCTTGCTTTTCTCCATTAATAAATTAACCATGTAACATTGTTCAAAATTATGTCAGTTACGCATATAATAATCTTTTAAATTAATGAAGTGATGGAGCAGTTTGATGACACCCCGTGATTTACGGGGCTGCTTTTAGCTAATGTTAAAAGCCTTTCATTTAATAAATTGTCCCCTCGAGAAATTACCAAAAAATGAATATTTTCTATGCTAAATGTTTCCAGGTTTACACTTTTTTTGATATATTAACAAATGACAAGGGGGGAAGCATTTTTCAAAATATATCTTCTTTTACATATATTTAATTGAAATTAATTAGTATATTACTTTAGAAGGAAATGATCAGTGAGAAAGGTGCGTGATTTTTTTTTACGATGGTTTCTTCTGGCAATAAAACACAATTTAAACAATGGAATGAATCATGTGCTTTAAAACATTTTGTGATAGATTAGGAATTATTCCAAGGAGTTTGATTAGATAGAAAGAGTGTGTGCGTGTGTGTGTGTGCGCGCGTGTGTGCGTGTGTGTGTGTACACACAGACAAGCACACATAATATACCATCATATGCCAAAAATGCTTACTCTCCTGTAAGCAATATTTCCCTCATTTAATTGTGCTAGATCATGTTTGTGCTGAATATTTACAAAACCTTAGCCAAAATTCCCAGTAAGATTGATCGGTCAAGTCTGCTTTGCGTTTTGTTCTGTGTGTTGTTTAGATCGGCTTCATTTCCTCTGTCTCCTGCAGATAATTTCCGGTTGTCTTCAAGAGGTCCTAAACTAATTCATTTGATCCGATCTGTCCCAACCTATCAGTTGATACCATCGTTCGATACATGATTGCATGGAGAAAGCAAATCAAAGTTTATGTGAACCGATTCCAGCAGAGCGTCTTTTAACGAAAATTCGGAATGGCACAGTGGTATGCGATTGCCGCTTGTGTAGATATTGCATGCTAATATGACACTCATGTGCATTTTCGTGCATACATGCTGTGTCACTAAGGCCCGTTCCACACAGGCCAACACACATGAGTGTAGGATGGTAAAAAACACATTTTGGGGGGAGGAACTTCGCACAGATCCCACCCCTAAAACGAGTCTGCCTTTGTGTTATTTCTCCCAAACCATATTTTTTTTGCTTTTGATAATGTCTTGAGGACTTTGCATGTACAATTTTTGGACTCTCAAGTGTGTTGGATTCTTCAATGGGATATTATTCTTGCTCGGTTGTTTGCTGCACTTCGTATTAAATTATAGCACATGTTTATTTAATATATTGAGCGAGATACAATTCTTTTTATGCAGCCAATAGTAGACTGTTTCTTCTTTGCTTGTGACTTTGTGCAGAAAATAAGCCATTATAATCAATGGGGCTCACTTCTTGCTCGTGTACCTCTGTAAGAAAGAGAATGATGGACCGTCACGGTGGAATGGCAGCACTATATGTGGAGTAGTTCCTCACGGTGACAAAATCTCACAGCATTTACATTGCAGGTGATATTTTTGTAACTTCAACAACCCTGTTTGCTTAAAGAGTACCCAGGCTTGGCTTCTGCTTGCTGAGCGGATACAATTAGGGAATGAAAAATGAAAATAAATGGCCCATGCGTTGCACATAGTTGGGAGGCACCCAACTTTTACTGCGACACAGATGGATAGACATGCACTTACAGAAACATAATAGACTGGTACCCCCTAAGGCATTTGCAAGATAATATTTGCCTTGTTGCTTTTAATAGATTGCTAGGTGCTTTCCAGGCTGCGTGGCCATAGTCTGGTAGTTTTTGCTCCTAACATTTTACCCAAATCTATGGCTGGCATCTCCAGAGATATGTTACAGTAAGATGTGTTTTTCTATGTGACACAGTGTGTATATTTTGCATAAGTCTTGGTGGAATTCATTTACATTGCCATGCATTGGTGCAGAAGCACGTCACAGTAAGACTGACGCGACTCTGAAGATGCCTGCCATAGATGCAGGCAGAATGTTAGGAGCAAAACCTAACGGATTATGGCCCCCAGCCCGGAAAACCCACAGCGGCCAGTTGATTAGGGCTGTGAAAGCCTTCATTGATACATTGCTTTAAAAAGTCCATGTGAAATATATGGCCGTTTCTGCACTGGTGCAGAAGCGGCTGTCCACCAGCATAATTTATGCCAGTGGAGTCACAGGACCATTTGCACGGTCCCGTGTGGGTGGCCCCGAAGCTGCTGCGAACCACAGAGGTGGCTCCCCCACGGATCCGCCTCCGTTTTGTGTGTTTTGTTTATTCTGACTTCCTTCCGAGGCTCCAGAGGGAGGAAGTGACACACTCACGCTGCCCTCTGACCCATGGGGGTTGGAGGGCAGCATGGGCATGTCCCTTCTCCCTCCAGAGCCTCGGAGGGAAGACAAGGTAAACAATACATGCAAACAGGCAGTGCCTGAAAGCATTGCCCTCATGCCGGTGCCCTTCGCACAGTGCCGGTGAGAAGACGCCGCTTTCCAAAAAGCTCGCTCATGGAGCAAATTTTGAAAGCAGCGTTTTTCCACTGTTTGGTGGGGAAGAGCACGGCACTGCTGAACTGCAGCAGCGGTAGCTGTGTGAACAGCGCCCCAGGGACGGTGTTTTTACTGTCCCTAGGGAGCTGTTTTGGTGCCATGCAGAAACGGCCTATGATAGGCAGGTAAAGGACATGTGGCACGTTCAAGACCTCAGGCTGACGATCCTGGTGAACCTCTATGACATGACAGGGGACAACCACACATAGCATTCTATGAAAGGGGAGGAACTATAGCATCTGCTTGGGATGCAGAAATGTTGTAGGTCTGAGTAGACAAAACTGACATTGAAGGACCTGTGGTCTGATTCATTAGGTGGCAGCTCCATGTGTGGTCAAGTTCATGTGAGCTCTCTGGCTCCTCCCTCTTCTCTCTTTTGGAAAGAATCGGGTAGAAGGGAAAACCCCAGTGCTTCCCAGCTCTTAATTTGTAGGCTCCAAACTCTGAGTGCATGTGGTAAAACTTTGAGCATGCAAATAAAAACATGACTTAAGATGGGGTATTGTGGGGTTTCCAGGCTGTATTGCCGTGTTCCAGTAGCGTTTTCTCCTGACGTTTCACCTGCTTCTGTGGCTGGCATCTTCAGAGGATCATGATGATCCCCTGAAGATGCCAGCCACAGATGCAGGCGAAACGTCAAGAGAGCATGCTGCTAGAACACAGCCATACAGCCCGGAAACCCCACAACACCCCAGTGATTCCAGCCATGAAAGCCTTCGACAATACAACGTCTTAAGCTCTTCTAAGCTCTATTCAACATAAAGTAGAATGGCCATCTCACCTGTGTATAATAAGGTGGGTATGAGTCTGTTTGCTAATTTTGGCAGATGGAAATCTGGATTCAATAGAGCTTGAACAAATGAATTAATATAGAAGTTGAACAGAAAGGGCAGAATACAGTTTTGTTTCACTTCCTGTTTGATAGGGACCCTGGAAGATAGGTGGCCCTGTTGGCTACATGTTACAGTCTGCAATAAGGAAGGGATTTGGGCAAGATCGGGTTGGGAAGCTGTAAGGGTCCAACTCACTGCCAGGTGAAAGGAACTGACTCAGAAAGCCAAGGGAATGCCAGTTTCCTGGAAGTAACAGGAAACATGAGAGAAATCTCCCTCAACTTGCTATTGTGGACTAGACATAATCTGCTCGATAGGAAGATGGACAAAAAGGAAACCAGCCGAGGATGGTTCCTCGAGATTAATGAAGCCAAGGGCTTGGCTAAGCCTATTAGAAAATTGGCTGAAAATCAAGACAGAGAAAGGGGTGGGGGTGACGTGTGGGTATATTTGTATATTTCCATGTGCGTAACTCTTTCCTGAGCCTGCTCACACAGCCGTCGCAAAACACCTGTGAAATGCTACCTACGCGGCACTCAAGATCACTTTCACCCAGTCTAAAAGGGTGGAAAAGCATTTGGCATTAGAAGCACTCTGTCTCTGCCTAGATCTACATAAGAATTATTCTCCCTGCCTCCATTTTAGAACATGTCCGGCGTAATTAAGTGCACTTTAACTCAGGGCTACTATTATTAATATTGCTGGCAGTGGCTTTTTGACCTGACAATAAACCTTCTTCACAGAAAGAATTTGCAATGTATCAAAAGCAAAAGCGGGGAGAAGCTGTGCCAGGAAATCCTAGTCTGCTGGCTATAAAGCCTAAGATATCAAAGAATATGTATTTTGGTAGTTTGCAAATGCTTAGACGAGAGGGTGTCCTTGTTTTGAGCTTGAAGGGCTGGAGTTGGGAAAGGCAATCGGACAACGGGTCACAGAGTTCCCCAATGTAGTGCCTGTGGGCACCATGGCGCCACCCAGTACTTCCCTTGGACCCCCACCCCGATTGTCCACTGGATCCATCCTCCCAAGGCAGTCATTTGTACATTGGCTCCACTTCCCATGGAAGCCATTTTGGGGTGGGGCTTAGCACTTCCTCTAAAAACTGCCAAGGTTCCTACAGCCTCAAAAAGGTTGGTGACCCCTGATCTATATCATGTTAAAGTAATATGGTATAATATGGTATGGTGTGTTGTGGTACAGTACTGTATGTTATGGTATAGTATGATACAGTATAATACATTATGGTATGGTGTGGTGTGGTGTGGTGTGGTACGGTACGGTACGGTACGGTACGGTACGGTACGGTACAGTACAGTGTGGTGTGATACGGTACTGTATGTTACAGTATAGTATGATATGGTGTAGTACAATATGGTGTGGTGTGGTGTGATACAGTACTGTATGTTACGGTATAGTATGATATAGTATAATACAGTATGGTGTTGTTGTGTGGTACGGTACAGTGTGGTGTGATACGGTACTGTATGTTACAGTATAGTACTGTGGTGGCGAACCTT
Source organism: Sphaerodactylus townsendi (assembly GCF_021028975.2). Lineage (NCBI taxonomy): Eukaryota > Metazoa > Chordata > Lepidosauria > Squamata > Sphaerodactylidae > Sphaerodactylus > Sphaerodactylus townsendi. Next base: position 187,049,431 of record NC_059425.1, read on the forward strand.
TGGCACTCCAGATGTTATGGACTACAATTCCCATCAGCCCCAGCCAGTATGGCCAATTGGCAGGGGCTGATGGGAATTGTAGTCCATAACATCTGGAGTGCCAAAGGTTCACCACCACTGGTATAGTATGATATGGTGTAGTACATTATGGTGTGGTGTGGTGTGATACAGTACTGTATGTTATGGTATAGTATGATATGGTGTAGTACAGTATGGTGTGATGTGGTGTGGTACGGTACAGTGTGGTGTGATACGGTACTGTATGTTACAGTATAGGTATATATGGTATAGTGTGGTGTGGTGTGGTGTGATACAGTACTGTATGTTATGGTATAGTATGATATGTGTAGTACAGTATGGTGTGGTGTGGTACGGTACAGTGTGGTGTGATATGGTACTGTATGTTACAGTATAGTATGATATGCTATGGTGTGGTGTGGTGTGGTATGGTCTGTTACAGTATACTATGATATAACATGATATGCATGAACAAATCAGCTGAAAAGTAGGTAGCACATTTAGATAGGGCAACAGACTCTAGGACACTGAGATGCCAGGAGACTGCCCAAAACAATATAATTTATTTTAGAAAAGGTCTATGTTAGCAATTGCTCAGATTTACAGACCAGTCAGTTAACTCTCCGTTTTCCTATAATTGCTTCATACATTTACGAATCGTGTTACGAATTCTACCGTGAACACATTCAGTTTTAAGGCTCAAATACATGTTGATGGTAATCCTCAATTAGGACTGACCCCTGATTCCATCAGGAACAAAACTGAGCGATAAGTGCAAATTTGACTAAAGACAGCAGCTTAAGCATTAACTCTTCTAGGGGAAGGTAACAGTTCGTAATCTTGCCCACTTGTGGGATTCTTAGTCTGAGTGTCTTGTCGTGGTGTGACAATTCTTGGCAGAAGACAGAGATATCGTGTAGGCTTTGTTCTGCCTTGCATCAAAAGTGTTGCTGAAGGGTCATGTCAGAGGATTTTTACAGGTTAACATTTCACCTTTCCTTCTGATTTAACCCAGCTCATGACAACAGTTCTATCAACAATATTTATAATGGTCATTGATGAGTTCAAAGTTTACAAAACAGTGCAACATACTAAACCTAAAACACATTAACTCACAATAATATTCTGTCGACAATAAAATAATTTCAACCATAATAAAATCGGTTTCTGTTCATTCCCCTTGTAAAACCTCAACCAATAATAGTTAAAAAAAGTTTTCAGTTTAAAGCAGAAACTAAAATAGGAAACCCCAAACCTCTTTCCACCCTTAAGCAATGCCTGCCTCCTCAAAAGCCCAGGCAAATAGGTAGGCTTTTCACCGCCCCCTGCTGATCTCCCAGGAGCCTATTCTGTTGAGCTGGAGCCACCATGAAAAAGGCCCCGGTTAATGTATTGTCAAAGGCTTTCATGACTGAAACAGCAACTGTCAATGAACTCCACTCAATCACGTGCAAACATGCCTCTCCCTCAGAGGCGTAATATTTGGTCATTGACTGTAAATAAAGTCTTCTTCTTCTCAGAGGCGTATGGAGGGAAAATGGTGCTCGGAGACAACTTGGTCTCCGGATTGCCCCCCCGTTCTCCCTGCTCAGGGGTGGGGCTTAGGGGGTATGGCCCCACCCACAAGCCCCACCCCTCACTGGGCTTCCTGCAGCCTGGTTGCTGCTCTCCCCAGAGCCTGGGACGAGCAGTTGCTGGCCTCCAGCAATGTACTTTTAAAGGGACAGAAGCCGGGGGTGGGACTTGGGGTGGGGCAAAGCAGGGGTGGAGCAGAGCTCCCCCAAACATCCCTGGAGTCTGGCTCCTGCAGAGGGTGGCCTGCAGGGAGGCTGAGAAGGGGTGGGGCGCACGTGGGGATACCTATGTCCCTAGGTTGGTACGCCTCTGCTCTCCCTTCTCTCAAATGGAAAAGAAAACATAAACCCCACCACACAGTCACTCCATACTGTGCTGCAGAGAGAAACACATCTTACTGTGACATGCCTCTGAAGATGCCAGCCAGAGATGTGGGGGAAATGTTAGGATTGAAAACTACCAAACCACAGCCACACAGCCCGGAAGAACCACAACAGCCCTGTAGAGTGTCCCACAAGTCACCGTAAGTGGTGGGGTAACGGGTAGTTGTAAGGCAGCTTACAAACTCCTTTCCCTTCCTCTCCCCACGACAGACACCTTGGGAAGCAGGTGGGGCTTTGAGAGTTCAGAGAGAACCGTGAAGGAAGCCGACTCGGAAATGTTTCCGCGAAAAGAAATACTGTAAAAGTGTTTTCAGATAACCACCAAGAAAAAGTGTTTTGGAATCGTTTCTGAAACAAAGCAGGGTCGGGGAGAGAAACAATGTGGAACTCCAGGAAGGAAACATTATATTTCCAGCCTGAAAACATCATGAAAGGTGCTTTTGTGAGTAGTTTCTCACTTCATCTGATGCATGAAGAATACATCCATACAGGCGGAGTGTTAATATTCATAACAGGGAAAGAGTGGAAATTTAACAAAAGCTGGCCTGAACGTATTCTCCAATTAGGCAGTTTCCTACCCTGTTTCCCCTAATATAAGACATTCCCGAAAAATAAGACATAGTAGAGGTTTTGCTGAAGTGCGAAATATAAGGCATCCCCCGAAAGTAAGACATAGCAAAGTTTTTGTTTGGAAGCATGCCCGACGAACAGAACACAGAAAAATAAGACATCCCCTGAAAATAAGACATAGCGCATCTTTGGGAGCAAAAATTAATATAAGACACTGTCTTATATTCGGGGAAACACGGTAGGGCAGTTGCTAATATAGTGCCCACGGGCCAACACACTTCCTGCTGCCTGCCAAATGTTTTTAGGAAATGGGTGTGGCCAGGTGAGGGTTTTGCCCAACAGGACTCCTGGTTGGCCAGGGAAGATCTGATTGGCTGTGCATTTTTGAATCATTGCTTTGGCTGCAGCTGACACCACAGCATAAGCGCCTGCACTGTGTGGCTGTACTTTTTAAAAAGGCATCTGGTTAGACACAGCTTCTGCCCGAAATGTTGAAGAGTTACTTTTGGATTGACACGTAGCCTCACTCCCTGACATTCTGAGGCTGGCTCTGCCTCTTGTGACAGCCATTTTGTGACTGCCCCCATCGCCCTCTGTGGTGCCCACAGACTCCAAAATGTTAGGGGCCTCAGGCCCGGGACGCCAAACCTTAAGGGGGGCCACATTAAATCGGTTTTTTTAAAAATCTATTTGAATATTTTTTATTGTTCATGTTGGATACCAAGCAAACGAATAAATAAAGTTTAAATTTCATTCTAGACCAGTGGTGGCGAACCTATGGCCAGAGGTGGCACTCAGAGCCCTCTCTGTGGGCACGCGCAAACAGAGTCCCCCCCCTGCCCCACACACACACATCTAGGCTGGTCTGGGCTGCTGGGCTCAATTATTAGCATTAAACCTAAGACCTAGTTTTGGGGAAGCAGTGTAGGTAACCCTGTTAAGCGCTGTTAAACCCCATTGATTTTCATGCGAAGAACTAAAGCTTGATCCTCTACCTGGGAGTAAGCTCGGTTGCTGGCAGTGGGACATGTTCTGAGTTAACGCTCCTAGGGTTGTGATTCACCCATTGGAAGAGTTGCACGGTTGCGTCAAAGCAAAGCCACCAACTACCACCAAGCTTACTTCTGAGTAACACTAGCCTCGGAGCCAACCGTTTTTTTCTAAACTAAAACCTCAGTATTCAGGTTGAATTGCCATGTTGGCACTTCGCGATAAACAAGTGGGTTTTGGGTTGCAATTTGGGCACTCGGTCTCGAAAAGGTTCGCCATCACTGTTCTAGACGTTTCAGGTTTTATCTGTATTGAATGTGTATTGGGGGATGTCACTGTTTGCCTACAGTACCCTGCACCCCGCCCCAAAATAAACCCAGGCTTTGAGTATGTTACAGGAGAGACAACTATTCTTCTCCTCCTCCTGTTGTTCAGGCCCGGGAAAAATCCCCTTTCTAAGGGCAGACCTCAGACCCCCTGGGGGAGAGCCTGAACTCATTTGGGATCTGGCTGGAAATCCATTCCCAAGAACTCTCTGCACCTGTGCATGCTTTTAGCCCTCCTGCCCCACTCCCAAAAAAAAGGCTGAACGCAACCTGCTATTCCCACACCAACCATCGGGGGCATCTCTGGCCAAACCAGAGATTGTCAAGTCCAGGTTGGGAAATTCCTGGGGGGCTGGAGGTGGAGTCTGAGGTGGGCGGGAGTTGGAGAAGGAAGGAGCCTCAGCAGAGTACACTCAGACAAAGCTAGCTTTAGAAAATGAACTTTATTGATTTATGTCGCCCCAACTACAGGGTGCAGCAACTGAGGATTCGTGTCCTCAGTTCCAGTATTTATCTTATTTCTGAATTCAACAACAACCAATCAGCTTTCTCCCCCCGCCCAACTTCTGGCCTCTCATTGGCCGTGAAGCTCCGGTGGGATGTAGTTTCTCGGTTTGCTTTCCTGCTCTTTTGGGGAAAAGGCGGGAGCCGGTGCATGCTGGGAGTTGCAGTCCTGACACTAGAGCCCACTCTCCAAAGCAGCCATTTTCTCCAGGGAAATGGATCTGGGTTGACTGAAGAGTGTTGTAATAGCTGATCTCCAGGTGCCACCTAGAGGTTGACATCCCAGTGCCATCCATCTTGTTAACCCCCTCCCCCCCTTCAAAGGGGGAGGGGGAGGGGAGGTCGCCATATGCTGGTGTTCATTAATCTGTCCTATTTCACATTTTATTTTTATTTTTATGCTGATTTTATCGAGATCTTTATACTTGATGTACACTGTCCTGATCCCTTTGGGGGAGGGTGGTCTAAAAATGTAATACATAAATAAATACATCCCGAAGACAAAGGAGGGCGACTGACATTGCTTTTTGTCACTCCAATATCTGGCACACCATCTTCCACATCCACTCTGGTGTGTTAACCCTATTCTGGTCCAGCGTGGTGTAGTGGTTAAGAGCAGGTGGAATCTAATCTGAAAAAAATGGGTTTGATTCCACACTCCTCCGCATGAATGGTGGACTCGTACCTGGCGGATCAAGTTTGATTCCCTACTCCTCCGCATGAAGCCTGCTGGGTGACTTTGGACCAGTCAAAAGTTCTGTCAGGAGGACTGACTCAGTCTCACCTACCTTACAAGGTGCCTGCTCTGGAGAGAGGAAGGGAAAGAGTTTGTAAGCCACCTTGAGTCTCCTTACAGTAGAGAAAGAGAGGTGTAAATCCAAACTACTATATATGCCAATAAAGGCTTGTGTTGTGCTTGGCAAATCCAAACTCCTCCTCCTCCTCCTCCTCCTCCTCCTCCTCCTCCTCCTCCTCCTCCTCCTCCTCCTCCTCCTCTTCTTCTTCTTCTTCTTCTTCTTCTTCTTCTTCTTCTTCTTCTTCTTCTTCTTCTTCTGTTTTCTCCAGTCCCAAAAACATCTGCAGGTTGAAGCCAGCCTCTTTCAAATCAGTTTCCAACTACCACTAGTTGATTTCTGTGGGACACTTTTACACCTAGGAAAGAATGTGCTTACTGCACACTTTCAGTGCACTTGAACAATTCTTGGGGAGAGAATTCTTGGGTGGGGGAGAAATCCTTCAACTGATCCCAGAAGGTATAAATTCCCCCTGTCTTTACACCAACCAGCAGTAGCAGGAGCAGCAGTGGTGTAGGAGGTTAAGAGCTCGTGTATCTAATCTGGGTTTGATTCCCAGCTCTGCCGCCTGAGCTGTGGAGGCTTATCTGGGGAATTCAAATTAGCCTGTACACTCCCACACATGCCAGCTGGGTGACCTTGGGCTAGTCGCAGCTTCTCTGAGCTCTCTCAGCCCCACCTACCTCACGGGGTGTTTGTTGTGAGGGGGGAAGGGCAAGGAAATTGTCAGCCCCTTTGAGTCTCCCACAGGAGAGAAAGGGGGGATATAAATCCAAACTCTTCTTCTTCTTCTTCTTCTTCTTCTTCTTCTTCTTCTTCTTCTTCTTCTTCTTCTTCTTCTTCTTCTTCTTCTTCTTCTTCTTCTTCTTCTTCTTCTTCTTCTTCTTCTTCTTCTTCAGTCACCCAGGCCTGTTCCTGGAAATTCCGGCAACCGAGGGCCTCTGGCAATGAAGCTGTCTTTGAACTGTTCCTTAAATCCCAAAGACAGTTCCTTAAATCCTAAAGACAGTGCTGGAATCTCCCTTCTTGAGTAAGCAAATCCAACTTTCTCTGACAGAGGAGGAAGTCCCGAAGCAGGTAAGCTCAACTTGAAAGCCCTAGTCCATTGCTCAAAAGGCAAGGGATCCCAATGGAGGCTGGAGGGATCTTGGAGCAGGACAGAGCTGAAATTAGGATTCTGGGCAGGAAAAGAAAAAAACCTGGTCAATGTAACTCTGCCCCTCCCCCCCACAATCTTGTTGGGGAAAACAATTTGGTGCCTTGATACCTATTGGCCTTGTGAACAACTGGGTCTTCCCATCCTATTTATGAGGACCAAATTGCATTCCTCATAAGGGTCCTCAACCTGCGGCTCTCCAGATGCTCGTGGACTACAATTCCCATCGTGGACTGCAATTCCCAGCATTGACCATGCTGGCAGGGGCTTATGGGAATTGTAGTCCGTGAACATCTGGAGAGCTGCAGGTTGCAGATCCCTGCTAGCAGGACCCTGTGGTTTGACCCCTTGGTGGGTGAGGCGCAGGGCTGCACGGGATCTGCAAATCTCCCCTTGCAGAAGAGCACAAGCAGGCAGAGCTGGGCGGTGGGATCCTGAATGGAGCTGCTCCGGTGGAAGTCCTTTGCTTTGTAAGAGCAAATAAGAGAGATTTAGATTTATACCCCCCTTTCTCTCCTGTAAGGAGTCTCAAAGCCTTTCTTCCCTTGCCCTCCCCACATCAGACACCTTGTGAGGTAGATGGGGCTCAAGATCATCCAGCAGGCTTCATGTGCATGAGTGAGGAAACCCAAGGTCATCCAGCAGGCTTCATGTGCATGAGTGGGGAAACAAATCCAGTTCACTGGATAAGAGTTCACTGGCTCACGGGGAATCAGTCCCGGTTCTCCAGATTAGAGTCCACTGTTCTTAAACACCGCATCACGTTGGCTCTCTTGTCAGGGACTGCACTCAAGACATTGCAGTCCTCCCTCGATGGACTTAGAAGATAGTTTAAATCTGGTTAGGACAGTCCAGTTCCCATATATCCCAAAGTTTCTGCCCTGCAGTCAGACTCCTGGGAATTCCCCGTTCTGTTCTGTACTTTTAGTGAGGGATTCTCATTCAAATGCAGAGGGTAGTAGCACATCATATCTAACTGTCTAGAGGGATCGTGAATATTTTTTTAATTAAAATATTCCCATCTTTAACTTTGTAAGAATGAAAGAATGAAAGAATGAAAGAATGAATGAATAAAGGAAGGAAGGAAGGAAGGAAGGAAGGAAGGAAGGAAGGAAGGAAGGAAGGAAGGAAGGAAGGAAGGAAAGGAAGGGGGAGAAAGAAAGAAAGAAAGAAAGAAAGAAGAAAGAAAGAAAGAAGAAAGAAAGAAAGAAAGAAAGAAAGAAAGAAAGAAAGAAAGAAAGAAAGAAAGAAAGAAAGAAAGAAAGAAAGAAAGAAAGAAAGCTTGTTTGAAAAAGTGTCCAACTGACCATAGTGAGACTTACTTCTGAGTAAACCTGCACCCAACCCACCCCCACCCACCATACACACCCCACCCCCGCACAAACGGCTCTCTGGAATGAAAGCTGTTGAATAAAGCCAACTGTTTTGGGTAATGAAAAAACCAAGGGATGTGCAATCCACAATGCTTTCCAGTTCTTCCAGTTCACTTGAGATTGAACCAGAAACCTTTTAGAAGAAACACTTGTCCGGTTTGTGTCTGTCTGTGTGTGTGTGTGTGTGCCCTGCCTTTGTTAGCCTGTCCATTTACAAAGTAAACCCTTTCCTAAAGAAAAAAAAGTATTCAAAAAAGGAGATTGAAAGTACCGGAAAGTATTTCATGAATACCAATGCACACAAGCCGGGCGTTCACAGAAGGAGGGAAATAAATAGAAAGACATAAATAGCTTCTCCACCGATATGTCATCTTAGCTCCTTAAAACGAGTGCAGGTCGGTATGAAAAGAAGGCTCTAATGATATAATTATATCTGTCTGTCCGTCCATCAGTTTATATACACATATGTATATAGATGTGTATGTATATATGTGTGTGTATATATATATACATATATATACATAACCATCTGTCTATCAACACACATATACATTCATATATATATACATGAATATGCACACAAATATGCATATCTATCTATGTATCTATGTATCTATGTCTATCTATGTATGTGTCTGTCTGTCTGTCTGTCTGTCGGTCGGTCGGTCGGTCTGTCAATCATCTATCTATCTATCTATCTATCTATCTATCTATCTATCTATCTATCTATCTATCTATCATCATCATCTAGGACCTGAAGATGCAGAAATGTTAATGTGAATAAAAATATCAATATGAACAGATTTCCCCCAGCATTTAGGGAGAAGTTCCCATCTCTTCTCTCAAACCCCCCCGCCCCCGCCCCCTCCGGAATTTGTTGTCTTCTGGCACCCCAGCAAATAGCACCTCCTTCCATAATTTCCTTTCTGCAACGGACATCAGGTGTTTCTTGGAAACTCCTGGCAAAAGTTTTTTCCAACTTCCCTTTCTTCTGTGAGCGATATTGACTTGGGGGGGGGGAGGGGGCAGCAAGTTGGAACCTCGCTCCTTTCGTGGGAACGGCTGCACACTTCCCAAGGAGTCAAAGTTGCATTGGGGCCTGTTTCCCCCTGCCCGGTCCCCCCCCCCCCACGTTTAAATGAAGCAGCTGAAGTTTCGTGTTTTTTTCTGCTCCCAGAGGCAACGAACGAACCTGTGTCAGAAGTACGTGTCCGAATTCACTGCAACCCAAAATGGATTGTTATGAACGGATCTGCTGGGTTCCAATGTAACCCGGAGGGTCTCTCCTGCAATCATTTATTTTCCCCCTTCCCTCCCCCCCCCTTTCCCCCTCCCTTTGCAAAAGTTACCCGTGAGTTCTGCCAGAGCGTCTCACGTTGGCTTTTAAGACCCGGTTCTCAACGCGCGCTCCAGAGGTGTCCGGCTGGTTAGCTGGCAACGCCAAGCGCGACCCCACAAGCACACCAGATCCCACCCCACAAACGCACACCAGATCCCTCAAAGAGGATCCCTGGCCCTCTTTTCAGACCGCCCCCCCCCCCTCCCAGACCAGTCACATGCTGCCGGCGATTCGCTTTCCCGGACGGGCCTTTCTTCCAAACGTCGAATCCCCCCTGTCTAGATTCGGTTCAAGTCTTCGCTTGGGGCAGCTTGCAAAACTTCTCCCGCAATTCGGATTGCAGGGGAGAGCGCTGCCTCTTTCCGACAGTGGGGGGTGGGGGGTGGGGGAGCTAAGTGGAGTCACGCCCTTCGAAGCCCCTAGGAAATGGAGGGGGTCCCCCACGTCTCTCCTCCCCCCCCCCCCGCTCCGCCAGGTACCCTAAATTCAAACTGCAGCCTGGAGCAGAAAGACACCGGGATCGACCGCCGCGGTCGTTTTGGTTCGCAGCGCCCTGGGCCGGTTTCGCAAAGAGCGTTCACACGGGAGGGGTTTGAAACCGGAGTCACACCGGTGAGACTTCTCCAGTAACTCCCGCGTTGGGGGTTCGCTTCGGGCCAGGCGATTCTTTCCCCTGCCCCGGGTGGAGTCCAGAATTTCTGTCCGGGAAAAAAATATGGGTTTTTTCCCCCCTCCCCAAACGAGGTGACTGTAGTTTTACCGGCGTCCAGTAGACGGCATGAACGCTCCAAGACTCTTTCCCAGGCGCTCGACCGACTTCGGTTTGCAATAATTAAGCAGACATTTCTTTTATTAGCATTATTAGCGTTCTTATTCAGCCAAAGTGTGCGGGGTGCGTGTGTTTACACCCCCCCCCCAAAAAAAAAGAGGATGCGAAAGAAGTCCCCTTTTGGGAAATTTCAATCGAATTACAACTGGGGAAGAGGCGAGAGCAGGAGAAAGCCCGTGTGTTTCCAAAACAGGACCCCGAGAATGGCTAAAAACTAACGTCGCCAAACTCTGCCCCGAATTTCAGAGCGTCTCCAACGGATTGGGGTCCCAGCGGGCCGAGATCGGAGCCGTCACGTGTGCACGTGAAACCGCGTGTCTGGCAGGGTCGGGGTGGCGGAGAGAGAAGGCTAAATTGGTGCCTTCGGAAATGCTCCAGTGCTTTCTGGCGGATCCCGGCTCCAACACTCCGGATTATTCTACGTCCCATTCTGGCGACGTGTAACCGTACTCCGCCCCGGAGACCCCTGCGAGAAAGGCGGACTATTCCATATTTTAAATGAAATTAACCACTAACTCAATGTTCAGTTAATTTCCTAGAAGTTCATTGGAGATCAAAGGGGTGGGGGGAAAGGAAGGGGCGTTTAATTTATATATGAAAACAAGGGAAAGTTAGTTGGTTCTGGTGGGTTTTCCGGGCCGTGTGGCCGTGGTCTGGTGGATCTTGTCCCTAACCTTTCGCCTGCATCTGTGGCTGGCATCTTCAGAAATGCATCACGAAGTCTGTTACAAAGGAAAAGTTACTTCTTTAAAGACTAGGAAACTCTGGATAGAAGTTCATTGGAGATCAAGGGGCGGGGGAGAAAGGGGCGTTTAATTTATCTATGAAAACACGGGAAAGTTAGTTGGTTCTGGTGGGTTTTCCGGGCCGCGGGGCCGTGGTCTGGTGGATCTTGTCCCTAACCTTTCGCCTGCATCTGCGGCTGGCAAATTCAGAGGGGCATCACAGAAGGAAGTCTGTTACAAAGGAAAAGTTACTTCTCAAAAGGCTAGGAAACTCTGGACAAACGTCCAACTTCCAGACACAAAAGGTTACATTTTACTTCCTTCTCCCACAGGTAGATTGAAACCAAAAAAAAAATGCATGCGATTAAGCCGAGGTAGTCCCCCCTCCCAATTATTTATTTTTGTCTTAATTATAGCGATCTTTAGGAAGTTTCGAGGCCAGCGTCAATGTTCGACAGGAGCGCTTTTTTTATTATTATTAAGCCGGCCCTTTTTTAATTAATAAAAAAGCCCCTCTATAACTTCTGAAACTGTCAAGAACTGGTAATTACCTTCGGCGGTGAAACTGCCTTTCTCCTCCCCACTCCCTAGCCCCCCCCCCCCAGCCCAGCCCCCACTTCTCTCCCCCCACCCCCCAGAGCCAGGCACCTTTAAAAGTTTGCCAAGGAAAGCCACGGTGTAAAACGTTCCTCTTGCACAAAAATTTCTCTTTCTTTTTCCCTTTTGCAAGATGCCATTGGGACAAATCTCCCCGCCAGATTGTTTTGGGTTGTTGTTTTTTTAACTGTGTTTGGTGTCCACTGGTCCTGGCGGTACCTCCTGACCTCTGGGTGACTCCTGAACCGGGCCGGGCCGCCCCCTTTGTTTTCAGAAGTCAGGATCCATTGAACGCCCCCAACCCGCACATGGCCTGCTGGATTCCTTTTCCCTTCGACCCCTCCAGTAAACCTCCTCTTTGTTGATGCCATCGCCTTCTCGGGTTCTGCCCTTTAATGGATCTTGAAATAGTTTGCTTTTGTTTCTTTCTCTCTCCCCCCCCCCGCCCTTCATTAAGGGTCTGCCGCCCGCCCCCCCCCCCCCAGCCCCCTTTCAGGACTCTCTCCTATCACTTCTGGCTCTTATCTGCGGCATTCCTGCGCTATCTCTGCGCCGCGGTTGGAAAATCTGTTTTTCTTTCCTGTGTGTCTTTTTTTTTTTTGGGGGGGGGGGGGGTTGTTCCTGATTTCGTGCCCCTAAAAACCTGGATCCCGATGGATAGGCCGGAGAGAGGGGGGGAGAGAGGGGGGCTGTCCCTTGATGTCAGCGCCTTCCGCATCTGTCCCGGGCCAAATATCCCAGGAAAGCGGGCGCGTGAACAGCGCGCCTTGGAGACCCGGGCCCGTTCCAGACGAGGCCCTTCCAGCCCCTGCAAGGCGGCACGAAGGACCTCTCTGTTCTCCCGGCCGCTTACTCCCGAGTAAACCAATAGAAGGGGTTGCTCCAAAGTCACCCGGTGCCTCCTTGAGATGGGCTAGATCCACGGCACCGCAAAGAGGACTCCCCCCTTCCAATTTTGGGGTAGGCCTCCGCAGTCCCCCCCGTCTCCTTTGCTTCCACCGGGCAATTCGGATTGCGATTCGGATTGGGTTCGAGGCGAGCAGGCCTCTGGAGTCCCCCCCCCCCCCCAATTCCCTTTGCAACCGTCTTGTGCTGCCCCCGGGCAATTCGGATTGCGATCCTCCACTCGCCCGGTGAAAGCCTCGAGAAGGCACCGGGCTACTCCTCGAGTAGGCACCGGACTTCGCGCACTCGATCCGCACCCTCTGCTTTACACCAGGACAAACTCGGCCCAGCCGCTGGAAAGCGGTTTCTCCGGGCGCCGAAGCAGCTCCGGCGCGGAGCCGCCTGCCCGAAGCGCCTGGCCGCCTTCCCCCGGGTCAGGCCCGGGGAGGGACGCCGGAAACCGACACGGGCCGGCGGGGGATCCACAAACCGCTCGAGGCGGCCGCCCGGCGGGGCTGGCAACCCGGGCGGAGCGCGAGTCCTTCGGCCGCGGAGGCAGGAAAGCGCCTGGGCCGCCGGGTCGCTGGTTCTCGGCCGGGTGGCGGCACTTTTGCACGGCCCTGCGCTCTGCTTGGCTGGGGATGGGGGTGGTGGTGGTGGCTAGAACGCGCTGGGGGGGTAGAAGCGGAGAAAAACACACACACCCGGACCTGCGGGGGGGGGGGAAGGGGTCAGATCCGGCGTGGAGCAGAAGGTGACGCTGTGCATTGGCTAAAAAGGTCAGCCGGGGGAAGACGGGAGGCTGCCCCCCCCCGAGCACCCCCCCCCAAAGCGAGTGGTTTTGGGAGGGGGAGCCCCGGCCGTCGCCTCCCCCTTTCCCTTGCCACCAGGCCAGCTGGATCTCTCCAAAAAAGCCCTTTGCAACTCCTAAGCGACCTGGCCGCGCTCCTTACTTTGGAACCCCACTTTGAAACGCTGCTAATTTTTTTAAAAAAAATATCGAATTTTTTTTATTATTATCCCGTTCGGAACAGCTTCCCTCGTCCTTTCCTCGCAAGGAAAGCCGGGCCGGTGAGAGGCTCGGCTCCCAAAGCGGGGATCGCAAGACCCCTTTCCCCGAGGCCGCCGGCGCTGAGGTGCGCCACCGCTAAACGTGGAGAAGCGCATTTGTAAAAAAAATATTACTATTATTATTATTATTATTATTATTATTATTATTATTATTATTATTATCCGGGTTATTCTCTCCAAGAGGTTTGCAGCCTTGAGCCGGTGCTTGGGGGGGGGGGGAGGGCGGGGGGAGGAGGAAAGGCCCCGGTCCTCCTTGGTCAAACTAGCTAGCGAGGAAAGCGTTCCCTTCCCCGGGGAAAGGTTGTCCCCGTCGGCCTGGAACTCGCCTGCTTCCCCGCCGCGGCCGGCTGCGATCCATACGGAGTTAGGACGGAGCGTGCTTGCGTTCCGCTCCCCCTCTCCCCCGGCGCCCGATCCAAGCCTGCGAGCCTTCCCTCCCCGACCCTCTGCGGTCCCCGAGACAGAGCCGGAGGGAGCTCGTGCTGGGAGGGGCCCCAGGAAAGGACTTGGACTCCCCTGCGCCCCCCGCCCGCGTCACGGCACCGCTCCTGGGCTGGGTTTCTCAGCTCCTCGGGGTGGCCAAACTCCCCGGGCAAAGTCCCGGCGCCCGATCCGCAGAGCCACGCCAATCCTTCCCCGTCAACGGGTTTGGGGTAAGGCGCAGAGCTCAAGGGACCGCCCAGGGCGACCTCCTCGGGAGTCAGCGCGCTGGAGCTCAAGGAAGACCCGTTGCTGCATCGGATGGCAGAAGCAGCCCCACTTCGGAGGGAGGGAGGTTTAGGATCGGGCTGCTCTGCGCAGCTGTGCGTCTTCCTCCTTGCCTGCCAAAGGCGCGCGATCCTGAAGGAGAGCTTCGGGCCGGGGCGGACGCTCAGGATTGCCTGGCGGGCATCGCAAAGGATCCCCTGTCGGACCAATGGGCGAGAGGGAGGGGTCCCGATCCACCGGCTCTCCCTTCCTGTGCAATGGGAGAAAGACCCTTCCTTGCGCTGGGACGCAATCCGCGCAAATGACCTCTCCGACGACCCGGGAGGCCTCCCCACGTTCCTCTGGTTTCCAGAGGGGAAAGGAAAGAAGGGGTTTCTCGCGCGCAACTCCTTCCCCGTCCCCCCCCCACATATTTCCGCTATAAAAAGGACCCCCCCCCCTTGAGAAGTGAAGTTGGCCAAGCGCACTCCGCTCATGCGCCACAGGGGCGGTTTGGAGGATCTCGGGGGGAACGGGGGGCTCCTCCCGGCAGATCGAAGGTCCCCGCGGATCGATTCTTTGCTAATTGATTTCCCCCTCTGCCAATGCCCGCTCGGCTTTCGAAAGGCGGTCCCTGATTGGACGGCCGCTCCTCCCCGGCTGGCGACTGAGATTTGGGTGAGCTCATTCTGCGCCGGAGCGCGGGGGGAGCCTGCCGTGCAGGGTGCCTTTAAAAAAAACAACACGGTGGGGTTTGCAAAGGGGAGGGGGGGAGGGAGGGGAGAGGGGGGAGAAGCCGGAGCGAGAGGCGTTGGGCTGGCTGAGAAAACACATCCTGGCGAGGGGGCGAAAAAAAGAGGTTGCGATTTCGGAGTCCGGTCCCCGTGTAAACGCTCCGATCCGGAGCCAGAAGCGCAGCGCCCCCCCAAAAGTGACCCAAACGCACCCGTTCCCGATCCTTGCTTGAATGTCCCCCCAACAAAAAACCCTGCCCTCCCTCCCCCCCCTTTGCAAATGGAAGAAGAGGCTGAAAAAGTCCGGCGGTGGGAGAGCGGGGATGGCTTTCCACGGGGGTCTCCCCGACCCGTCCTCCAGACAAAGGAAACGGCCCCTCCTGGCCAGGCGCTCGCTAGGACGCCGAACGGCCCCGAGGGTCGCCGAGGGTGGCGGGGAGGGGCGGCTGAAAGAGGAGAGGGCAAGAGAGAGTCCTCGGGGGCGCGGGGCTTTCCTCCCGAGCGCCCCAGCCGGGAAACACGAACCGGACTCCGGAGCGCCCCGCTCCGCTCCGAAGTCACACCGGATCCCAAACGCGTGTGTGTTTGGGGAGGGAGGGAAGGGGGGTGCACATCGACGCCAAACTGGGGGAGGGCGGAGAAAAAGCGGGGCTGGCGACCGGCGCGTAAAAGCGCATCCAACACGCGCGTCGGAGGAGCCACCCAGCCGGGTTTCTGGGGGTGGGGGGGGGGGGGAAGCAGCTCCGGTGGGCAAAGGGGGGAGGCGAAAGGGGAGCTCCGCCGAAAGACCCCTCCCCAGGGCCGAGGGGCGCGCCTGGCTCGCCCCCCCGGCCCCGGGAACGCGCCCGGGCGAGCGCGCCGGGTGGCAGGCGGCCAGGCCAGGGCGCCCGGCGCGCTCCCCCCTCCCCCTCTCCCGCCCGCCCCTTGGTGGGGCTCCTCCTCCTCCTCCTCTCCTCCTCCTCCTCCTCCTCCGGCGCGGGCGCCCCCCGGCCCACCCCTGCGCCGCCAGTCGAGTGGAGGCGGCCCGCTGCATTGTGTAAGAGGCGACCTGTTATGGCCACCACTGCTTCCGGGTGCCGGCAGTCTGGTCCGCAGCCACCTCTCCGCCGGGGCGCAGCGGGCGCGGGGCGGGCCGGCGGGCGGGCGGGCGGCCTCTTGCACACCCGCTCGGGCGCCGCGCTCCTCGCCTCCTCCAGCTCCAGCTGCAACTGCTCCTGCTCGGCCGCCGCCGCCGCCGCCGCTCCTCGGCCCCGGAGCCGCTCGCGATCCTCGCACCCACGAGCCGGCGCCGCCGACCACGGACCCGCGGCTTCTTTCTTTTGCGCCGAGCATTGTTTCTCCCCCGGAGGGCGGGCGGAGATGTTGGCCCCGGAGGTGCCCTGACGGAACGCGCTCGGCGGCTGCTTTTTCGCCCTAAACCGCCCCCCCCCCCAGCCCGCCCCACCATTCATTCCGCCTTGACAAGCTGGCCTTTGATTGACAGCGCCGGGGAAAGAAGAAGAAGAAGAAGAAGAAGAGGAGGAGGAGGAGGAGGAGGAGAAGGAGGACAGAAAGTCATGCGAGTCGGGTAGTTCGGCTCGGCCGGGAGCTCCCCCCCGCCCAGCGCCGACCCCCGCGAACCCCAAACCGGTTGGGGGGGGGGCGCGCAAAAAAAAAAAAGGGAAAGGAACCAGGACTCGCTCCCCCGCCGCTGTCTTGGAAACCAGAAAAGAGAAGAGCGCGCGAGAGAAAGCCGCGGAGCCAAGAGGAGGAGAGCCGGGGGGAGAGAGGAGGGCTCGCCCCCCCCACGCCCCCCACCCCCGATTTTCTTTCCCCCCCTTCTTTTTCCCGGCCGCGCCTCGGCTTCTGCTCGGGCCCCCTCGAAGGATCGCCCAACTCCTCTGCGCTCCGCCCGACCGACAACTCTGCCGGCTCTCCCGGGCGCTGCTGGCGGCTTCCAAGGATTCTTCGCCCCCCGTTCTTTTTTTTGGGGGGGGGAGGGTGGGGGGGGGCAAGAGAGAACCGCGTGGCTTTTTCATTTTTTTTCCCTCTTTTTGATTTTTCGTGCCTCCTTCCACGCTGGCCTCGGGGAGGAGATAGAAGTTGAGGAGGAGGGGGGGGGGGAAGAGGCGCCAAGCAAGCCGATGGCGCAAAGGGTAGGTAATTCTTCTTCTTACTTCTACTATATCATTGCATATGGGAAATATATATATATATATATACATTGGGATAGTGAAGTCTGGGGAACACGCTGCAGAGAGGGAATTCGAGGGGAGATATTTCCATAGATCTGTATATTGAACTGTCTAGCTGGGACGTTGAGGCAGGTGAAAAGAGAGAGCCAGAAATCTGGATTCCCCCCCCCAAAAAAAATCCTTACCCCGTGGGTGTATGGGGGGTAGGCAGCGGAACTAGGATTTCCAAGTAGCTGCGATCCCAAGGAAAAGTGTGTCCGCATTCATTCCCTCTTTGGGGGTATGCATCGGACCGAGGCACCAATACATTAAAAAAGACCTGTTCGGAATAAAAACTTTTTTTGGGGGGGGGAGAAAGGGGTCGTCAAAGCAGCCCCCCCCCCTAATTTGGGGTTCCTGATTTTATTCTCCCACGTTGATTTGCCGGGGAGAAAAGATATCCGCCGGCGTCTCTTGCCGTCGCTTCTTGCCTCCCTTGGGGGGGGATAAATGGAACTTTTTAAAACAAAATACGAAAAGTTCGTCCTTTCCAGAAAGCTCTTGCGGACGGACGGTTGCACCCAAAATATAGGACATTTCCGAAAGGAGAATGAGGTTCCCTCCCAAGTGACCCGCTGCCAGCCCGGGTCCCTTTGGCCACACGCGAGACAAAATAGCGACAAGTTTGTGCCTGCCATTTTTTTCTCTTCCCGAGTCTCTGGGAGGCACCCTGCGAATTCTTCCTTCCTTTAGATTGCCCTGAATATATGTAGAGATATATATTTCAGGCCAGAATTCCTCTTCTTCACTTTCTCCTAGAGAAGTAGTCTAGACTGTGGGGGGGGGGGGGGGGGAGAGTTTGACCCCTTGGTTCTGAAATAAGGGAGGTGGACTTTCGCAGAGATTCCTTTAACCCCAACCGTTCTCGGGACGCAAATGGGATTTTTTTTCTAAACACAATAAAAACTGGGACTCTGTTTGGCCCCCATCCCCTGATCTACAAATACAACCTTCCCCCAAAAGATTTGGCCTCTTCGAGGGCCCCGGGCCTCTGAGCTTAGGGCGAGGGAAACTGCGAGGCAGGGGGAGTCTCCTTTCCCGGTCCCCCCCCCCCACCATCGAAAGACCTCCTTGGGAAGGAAGGGGGGATTCCGGCGGAGGAGCTCCCTGGGTCGCGAGCCGGCGCCCTGGAAGAGCAACCCGGGGGAAGAGCTCTAGGCTGGGGGCTGCTGGCAAGGAAAGGGGTTAAATTTGGAATAAGGGGGGGGGGGGAGAGAGAGAGAGAAGTGTCTGGATGCACGTGCTGGGAACGGGAGGTTGTGGGGGGGGGGTTTCTGCATTTCCCAGGGGTCTGTCTCTGCAGAAGGCCCCTCCGTTGGGCTTAGCTGCCTTGCACTTGCTGGTGGGGGGGGGGGGCGTAGTGCGCTGTGGCCGCAGATCTGGTGGGGGTTTCCCGGGGGGGGGCTTGCCCCAAATGCCCCTCGACCATTCCCCTCCCCGGGCCTGTCCGCCCATCTGACCAGCCAGGTTTGACTCCCCCCCCCTCCCCCCGTTCCTCCTTGTGCCCTGCAGTACGACGACTTGCCCCATTACGGCGGGATGGATGGAGTGGGGCTCGCCAGCACCATGTACGGGGACCCGCACGCCGCCCGCTCCATGCAGCCGGTGCACCACCTCAACCACGGGCCGCCGCTCCACACGCACCAGTACCCGCACACGGCCCACACCAACGCCATGCCCCCCAGCATGGGCGCCTCCGTCAACGACGCGCTCAAGAGGGACAAGGATGCCATTTACGGGTAGGTCGCGCCCCTCCCGCCCGCCGGGACCCTCCGGGCCGCAGACAGAGAGGCAGAGACCCTCTTGCAGGAGGAGTTGGGGGGGGGGGAGAGCTAAAGGGAAGGCTGGGCCGCTGGGGTGCAATTTCTCTCCCCGTGGAAATACATATAAAATGGTAGACTAAAAAGCTGTGCGTTGGTGAGTTAGGCTTGCCTATTACGGGAGGAAAAGAGGGAGGTTCAAAGGAAGGAAGGAAGGCAGGAAGGTAGGAAGGAAGGAAGGAAGGAAGGAAGGAAGGAAGGAAGGAAGGTAGGAGGAAGGAAGGAAGGAAGGAAGGAAGGAACTATCCATGCCTTTGCAACTTGTTGCGTACCTTTTAACACCCCTGTAAATACATATTAAATGGTAATTCAAAAATTGTGTGTGTTGGTAGTGGCTTGCCTATTGGGAGAAAGAGGGAGAAACAGAGAGAGACGGAAGGAAGGAAGGAAGGAAGGAAGGAAGGAAGGAAGGAAGGAAGGAAGGAAGGAAGGAAGGAAGGAAGGAAGGAAGGAAGGAAGGAAGGAAGGAAGGAAGGAAGGAAGGAAGGAAGGAATCCATCTGCCTTTGCAACTTGCTGGGTGCAATTCTTTTTCCCCTCTGTAAATACATATTAAATGGTAATTCAAAAGTTGTGTGTTGGAAGTGGCTTGCCTATTGGGAGAAACAGAGAGAAGGAAGGAAGGAAGGAAGGAAGGAAGGAAGGAAGGAAGGAAGGAAGGAAGGAAGGAAGGAAGGAAGGAAGGAAGAAGGAAGGAAGGAAGGAAGGAAGGAAGGAAGGAAGGAAGGAAGGAAGGAAGGAAGGAAGGAAGGAAGGAAGGAAGGAAGGAAGGAAGGAATCCATCTGCCTTTGCAACTTGCAAACATCCCTCGGTTCTGCTTTTGTAATCCCGTGTGCAGACCACCGCAACTAGTTGTGTGCAAACTGGCAGCATCTGTGCTGTCGCCACCATAAAGGGCTCTTTCGGCCTTTGCAGCTTGCAAAGATGTAGAGATGGAAGTTTGTGGAAGTAGAAACGGGTGGCCCCAGAAGAGTCTCTTTTTTGAGGGTGGTGGTGGTGTATTTGGTACTTAACTTTTTGTGGGGAGTTAGCTGCTGCCTTTGTTGGGGGGGGGGGGGGTCGGAAGAGATGGAAGCAGAGGAGAAAACAGCGCGGTTAGTTGGTTGCGAACGGAGTCTTTGCAAGGCCCGGCGATTTCGCAGGCCCAGATCGCAGGCCGGGGCTGGGGGCAGTGGCGTGTCCGTTTGCTGGGAGGGCGTTGTGCTTTTTCCACGGGCCAAGGTCTCCTGGAAAGGCGAAGATGTGGCTGCCCCCGAAAGGGGACAACTCCTCGGCGGTCCAGTGTCCCCCCTTAAAAAAAAAAGACCTTTCCACTCCACCCTTCTCCCATACTCTTTGCAGCCGCTCCAACGCGAGAACTTTCCAAATAGTTTCTCTTTTGCGGGATTCGAGTTGGCGGCCTCCGAACGGCTTCTCCGACTCCCGGGCCTCCTTTTTGGGGAGGGGGAGGGACGAGAGACCTTCCAAACTTTTCAGAAAGGGCGACTGGTTCTTCATCCCCCTCTCCCCAAAAAATACCCTCCTCCTGGCCCCGTCGGTAGTTTATCCGAGACGAGGGCCGCTTCCTTTCAGTCTCGCAGACCAGAGAATAGATTTGGAAGCCACAGAAAATTCGGAGCGTGTTTGGAAGAAGGGGAGAGAGGCTCTTGGCCAATGGTTTCTGCGTGGCCGTATTATTATTATTATTATTATTATTATTATTATTATTATTATTATTATTATTATTATTATTATTATTATTATTATTATTATTACCACCACCACCTAGGTGTGGGTTATTCGGTTCTCGGGGAAGTGGGTTGGGGTTCATCTGGCCTTGGGGAGAGCTAGTGGTTTCCTTCCGGCGCTTAGCCCTGGCTTCGTATTTTGTGTATTTGAGTTATTTCCCGGGGCAGAGTCGGGACTCGGCCAGCCAGGGCAAACCAAACCCCGGCTTACCTTCTCCCCCCCCCCCAAACCCCACTCTGTTTTCCAAACTAAAACTTTGGAGGAGGGGAGGATGTCTTTTTCTTTCTTTCTTTCTTTCTTTCTTTCTTTCTTTCTTTCTTTCTTTCTTTCTTTCTTTCTTTCTTTCTTTCTTTCTTTCTTCTTTCTTTCTTTCTTTCTTTCTTGCAAAAGAATATTGGATATTCTTTTTTTAAAAAGCCACGAGTTGCTGCAGTAGAGCCTCCAGCGGCGGGCCTGTCTATCTGAGGCGTGGAGACGGGCTGACATGGGCAGGGTGGGGGGCCAAGCCGAGAGGGAGAGGGGTGTCTGTGCGTGTCTCTGGATTGGGGTGGGGGGTGCAGTCCAGTCTGGACTCTGTTGGGCCCCCGGGTCGCCGGGGGGAGATGACGGCTCTCCTTTCTCTTGCAGCCACCCGCTCTTCCCCCTTTTAGCCCTGATCTTTGAGAAATGCGAGCTGGCCACTTGCACGCCCCGGGAGCCGGGGGTGGCGGGGGGCGACGTCTGCTCCTCGGAGTCCTTCAATGAAGACATCGCTGTGTTCGCCAAACAGGTCAGCGGCTCCCACCCCCCCCCCCATGTGAAACTCCCTTACAACCGGCCTGGGGTTTTTTCCTTTCAAATCACCCCCCACCCACCCACACACCCAAAGGCAGATTCTTAGAGCGACTGGCAGGCCTCTTTGGAGTGGGGCACCCTCCTTACGAGACCCCCAACTTAACTTGCAGAGAATTTGCATTCTCCTCTGCAACCCCCCCCCCCCACCTCCCCGCCCCCAGTCTCCTGCAAAAAAAGGATGCGGAGCGTTTTGGCTTGGTCAGGAGATGAGGCGCAGATCTAGGCCACTAGGCTGGGAAGAAAGGCTCGGACTTCCAGGGAAGGGGGCTTTTGGGGGGGGGGCGCACGCTCGCAGAACGGACGCCAGCCTTCCCCTGAGCCTGCGTTTGCGCCTTGAGTCTTTCAGCCCTGCTTGAAATAAAAACGACAACAATCTCTTACCCCTCCCAACCCATCTTTTTTCCCCCCGTTTAGATCAGAGCAGAGAAACCCTTATTTTCTTCGAATCCCGAACTGGATAACTTGGTAAGAAGTTCCCTGCGGCTCTTCCTTGACATTGTATGTTTGTTTGTTTGTGTGTGCAGCCGGTTTCCCTCTCACGTTTGCAACCAAACTGCTGGGGGGAAGAACGACGACAAAAATAGAAGCTCTGTATTTATTTAGTTCGTTTTGAAAGCGGTGTCTGGTATCTACCGAGAGAAAGAGATCTCTGAGAGAAGGGGTGTGTGTGTGTCTGTGTCTTTCTCTGCCTACCAGTCGATCCGCCAACGGGAACGCTTTTTGACGTGGCTAGCAGGAAAGGAAGATTTGGGGAAAGGGAGATTTCGACTTCCAGGGACTTTGCAAAAAAAAAAAAAAGTTTGCTTTTAATTTTTTTTTTTAAAAAAATACAAATTTGAAGATCACTTCACGGCACAGCCCCGGTGGCCTCTGGCGAGTTTATAACGCCAAGATAAATACATATTTTTTTCTTTTTAAAAAAACCCTCTCGAATATTTCGCCCTTTCTGAACAGGGGTGGAATCGGTTGCAATAGCGACCTAATTTTTAAAACACAAAAAAAAACTGAACGCCGTTTGGAGAGCAGTTCGGGTGAAACAGTCTAACAGAGCCTTTGCCATTAAGTTTTAGCGTTGTTGTCGTAAATCAAGATAAGTATTTTTTTTATTTAAAAAAGAAAGTACTGCTTTAGCCTGTTAGGAGACCCCCTGTTTTAAGTGCGTAAGTGTGAGAGAGAGAGAGAGAGGCTCATTCCGCACATGCAGAATAATGCACTTTCAAACTGCTTTCAGTGCTCTTTGAAGCTGTGCGGAATAGCAAAATCCACTTTCAAACAGTGGATTTGAAACTGCATTATTTTGCGTGTGCGGAAGGGGCCAGAGAGAGAGAGAGAGAGAGAGAGAGAGAGATGCTCACGTCTTTTTTTTTCTTCATCTTTTCAGATGATCCAAGCCATACAAGTACTAAGGTTTCATCTGCTGGAGTTAGAGAAGGTAATTCACGCGGGCGCCCCCCTTCCTCTTTGATGCTTCTCCCGAGTCCCCCCTCCTCCTCCTCTCCCCCTCCCCACATTTCATGAAGTTGAAGCTTGGGCAGAATTTGCATAAATGTCTTTCTGGCTGGTAATTAGTGTCAAGACCAATCAGGGTGCCCATTTCTCCCCGCGGTTTAATTGCAATTTCAGCCACTAAAAAAAAAAAGAAAAAGAAAAGGACCCCCAACGCCTGGCCTAGTATTGCCCCCCCCCCTTTAAAAAAATTACCTTTCTATAAAGAGTGGCCGGACTCTCTCCGCGGGACTGCACAGCGCTCAGTTTTTTCCGCGAAGAGTTATGTGGGTCAAGGTAATTTCGCTGAGTTTGAATGAGTTTTGGAGAGCCCCCCCCCTTTTTAAAGAAACCCATCTGCAGGGTCACCCAGGGGGCACGGATTCTCTCTGTTAGGGCTGTGCAGCAGCAAAGCAGAATCGCTGCTTCGCTGCTTCGGAGCCGGCAACGACCCCCACCGCCACACACATAAACACACCCTAATCCGGTTTTATTCTCCCAGCGCCAGCCATTCTGGCTGAAGGAGAACATTTCAGGATCGGCAGGAGGAAATGCAAGCCTGTCCCCAAATCGTTCCGGCCTGGGAAAATCTCTCCAAAGGGACCCCGGGAATTAGGCATCTATGCGGGCGCGTCAATGGCCTATCAGAGAATCGCCACTGACCTCAAAAGAAACATCGAGGGTTATAAATACATTGGGGGAGGGGGGGAGAGACAGGGACTTCAGGCATCTTATCTTAGAGTAGCTGATATTGCTGCAAGTATGTGGGGGGGGGGGGTTCAAATAGAACCCTTCATGGATAAAGGGGGGGGGGACCCGAATAGGTTTCCTTTTCCAGCGGCTTGGGAAATGTTACAGCCCCTGTCGGGTTGGGGGTCTTGCCAACGCTGCCCATCCGGCTTTTCCCCGAAAGGGGAAGGGTCCTTTTGTGTATTTGGAAAAGGGTCTCTCTCTCCCCCCCCCCCCCCCCGCCTTTCTCCCAATGATATAACAGGCTGAGTGTTAAATAAGTTTACCTGAAGTGTCAGCCCAGTGCTCCGGCTCATCATGTTATCGTCAGTCTTTTGGGATATCTCTATTTTGTCAGTGGAGGGGGGGGCGGGGGCGGGGATGTGGTCCTTAATTAATTCTGGGTGAGTCTGGAAATGGGGGGAATAATGGAGGGCGCCCTATTTAGAACTGCGGTTGCCCCCAGCCCCAGAGAGGGAGCCCAAAACCCTTGATTTATTCTTGTCGATTGCACTCCACGTGTCTTTTGATTTTTTTTACATATCTGTATCTATATTTGGGGGCTTTTGGTGTGTGTCACTTTTTGTGTGTCCCCCCCCCCCTCACGTAGGTGCACGAGTTGTGTGACAATTTCTGCCACCGGTATATTAGCTGTTTGAAAGGGAAAATGCCTATCGATTTGGTGATCGACGACCGGGAAGGCGGCTCCAAATCGGACAGCGAAGATATCACCAGATCTGCGAATCTCACCGACCAGGTACGATTCTCTGGTCTTGTCGTTGGCGCGGCCGCCGCTTCAAATCTGTATGCATAACGCCTCGCCGGGGGTGTGGAAGGGGGGGGGGAAAGAGAGGGTCACGCCGCCCCCTTTCCTTTATTATTTGCATACGATTAAGCCCCTTTTAGATAAATTTCCATCGAAATGAATTTTTTTTTTCTGAATAATGGGGCTATTATCACTTCATTAAGGGCCGCTTGCCGGATTCGACCCGGCGAAATGAGCTTGTAAAAGCGGCGCCCGGCCCAACTTGACCTGTTCCTTGTCGCTTTTAATTTCTGGCTTTTATTTTATTTACTCCCTTTCTCTGCGTCTTTTTTGTTTTTTAAAAAAAGGAGAATGGAAGTGTTTCCCTGTGAATTGCAGGCTTCTCGGTTAAGAGCTTGTGGGGGCGGGGGGGAAGAGATTTTTTTGAGGGGGGGGGTGAGAGAAAGAAGAGAAAAATAATTTTTTTAAAAAATCCGAGATAGGTGGTCCAGGAAAGGAAGGCAGAGAGGTTTGAAATCTACCCAAATGCGAGCTGTTTTCTTCTCTGTCTGTTCGGTTCATTAGTTCGTCTTGTCAGTTTCCCTTCGCCGATCGCTTTTAGACCTGGGTGAACATTGCTTTCATACGCGGCCGGCCCGCTGCGCTGGCGACCGGGTTTTATTTGACTTGCTGGGGGGTGGGGAGCGCGTAAAACATAGGGAAGGGGGCGGAACGTGAAAAGAAATAGCCCTCTGCCTTAATATATATATAGATTCCAGCCTTTTCAGTCTCTTTCATGGATTAGTTCACACGTTTGGTGTGATCTGGGGTTGCTTGCATGAAAAACCTACACAGTTGCATGCTGCATGCCAGCGCACGTTGTGTGAGTGTGTGAGTGTGTGTGTGTGTGTGTGTGTGATGGGGGAAGGAACTGCCTGCCCGAATTACCCCTGGGCCACTGGTTTCCTCTGGAATATTTGGGTAGGTTTTTCAAAGTTTTTTGTCTCGGGAGGAAGCATTGGAGGCTTCTTCACCGTCGGTGCCCCCCCCCCCTCCGGATTGGGCTGGCTGTTCAGGCGGGGGTGGGGGGGGGGGAGGGTGGGCTGGCGAGGTTTCCCTGCTTTCCCGGGAGTTGGCTTGGCCGGGGAGCGATTCTCGGGTTCGAAGTTGTTTGCCTGCGCTGGCGGCTTGGCCGGGGCCTTTTGTGAAGGAGTCAGGCGTAGCCAATTGCGCTGGGGGGGGGGGGGATCTCCCCTACTAGAGCAGCTTTGCCAGTGACCGAGAACCTCTTCCACTGGAGGGGGGAGGGGCTTTTTGAGAGAGAGAGAGAGAGAGAGAGAGAGAGAGAGAGAGAGAGAGAGAGAGAGAGATCAGGTCGGCTGCAAAGACCCTTTGGCGTGGCGGGTGCCCTCTCTTTTCTCCCTCCTCCCTACAGCTTGGGGAGTCGTTGCAGAGGCGCGGACTTACTCTCGAGTAGACCCCCCCCTTTTTGTTTGGCCAGAGAGAGAGAGAGAGAGAGAGAGAGAGAGAGAGAGAGAGAGCAACGTCAGCAAGGCGTTCCTCAGCTTCAGCGCCTCGCAAAGCGCCCCATTGATAAAAATGTAAATTGGGAAAGTGGGTAAAAAAAGCGAGAAAGAGACGTTGCGGCTCTGTCTGGGCCTTTTGCAGCCGCAGTTCTGCCCCCCCCCCCCTAGCCTGGATTGTTCTCCTCCGCCTCCCCCCTCCCTTTGCTTATTACTGGAGGCAAAGTAAACGTTGGGGGGGGGCAGAGACCTCTCTGCGGAGGATCGAGTCCCCTGGGCACCCAAAGCTGAGCTGGGGAGCTGCGGGAACCAAGGAAAGACACCCCCCGCCCGCCCAGTTCTCCTCCTTCGAGCCGAGATGTTGTTGATTAAAAAAAAATTGGAATCCAACAAGTCGAAGTAGAAAATGGGTTTCTAAGAACTCGGCGGTGCCGGCCCCCCATAAAGCCATTTGAGCAAATGACAAGAACCCCTCCCGGGCACAAAGGAAATCGACGCTTTAATTGCCTCCGAAATGAAGATTTATACCGAGTTCCCCTCCCTCCCCAACGAATTATTCTTTTTTAAATATAACATTAAAGCGGACGCTCCAGAAGGGACGTTCCGCAGCTGATTCGTTTTATTAAATGTTTTATTTTGGGGAGGGGGTTTGCCTTGGTCCTGAAAGATTCCGGGGCCCCCCGACCCGCTCGGCCAGACAGCCTCCGTGCAGAAGGCAGGCCCAGCCGGCGGCCAAAGCGAGCCCCCCCCCCCCCATCCAGCGACCCCCCAAGATCTTCCCTTCCAACAGCGCCCCGTGACTGTGGCGGCTTGGGGGCCTTCAAAGCGGGCATCCCTGGCTCGCCTCCCTTTGCTGGGAGTGGGCTTGGGGTTTTTCCCCCCTGGGGAGGGAAAGGGGCTGCTGAATGCACGGCCCACTTTGCAAAGCCACAGGTCTCCTTCCTTGCTGGAGGGGAGCGTTTTCCGCCTTGCAAAAGCGAACCGAGCCCGGGAGCGCCGCCTCGCCTTCTGTCCGCCGGCCAAGCCTCCGCCGCCGCGTCCTCTGGCCAGGCGCTTCGGAAGGGAAAGGGGAGCGGGCCGGTTCGGGTCTCGTCCGGCCAGCGGCGGCGAGAGTCCCCCTTGGGGGTGTTTTGCCAGCCCCTCGTGAAGCAGATGAAGTCAGAATCGGCGCGGTCTTTACGGCAGGGGCCCCGTGGGAACGGTTGGCCTGAAACCGGAGTGACTCCGGATTGCGAAGGGAGGCACGGGGGTACTTCTAAAGCTCGCGGTTCTGCAAGGCAGGGGAGGTGCAAAGAGGCTCTCTCTTCCCCATCGGCTGACGTTTGGGAAGCTCGTAGGTTGCTAACAACTAGGATAAAAAATGTTTGGGCCTTTAATGGAGACTTAATGGGATGTTATTTCCCAGGCGTCAATAGTGGCATGGAAAATGTCCCTTGCTCATTTGCAGACGTGACGCCCTCTGTTCACGTTTTCTCCCCGCGACTCTAGCAGGGTTCGGGGCTGCGTCCACTCTGGCTGGGGTCCTGCCCCATAACCATTCAGCGGTGTCCGTGTAGGCACACATGTGGGCCTCCAGTCACGTGTCAAAGAGTGACTGGAGGGTGCCCGGGTTTCTGTCTGGGGTGTGTGTGTAAACGAACCCCGAATCCAGTGGCAACTTGAAGCAGCAATAGCCATCCTGGAGGGGTCTACTCAGAAGTAAGCCCCATGTCATTCAATCGGGTTTGCTTCCAGGAAACCGTCTTTAGAAGTGTCAGTCTGAAGGCTGCTTTTCTGGACGTTGGATCGGGCGTTTTCCGTGCATTCCCCCGCCACTGTTCGCCAGCGGAGTTTCCCTCTTCCACGCAGGAAAATCCATTTGCAAATGCGGAAGTGCATTACTCGACATATGCAAAAAATAAAATAAAATGAAAATTTTACAGTCCCCATTGAATTTATTCCAGGCTCGGAGAGCTGCGCCCTTCATCAAATGGGAGCAAATAAGTCGAAAGGAAACTCGTCAGGTTTAATGCCAGTAACTGCTCCGGGTACACACTCCAATGACGTTGCAAAAACCATTGCGGTGGTCCCCGGTTCTTCTCCGGGGCCTCTGCGGCAGACCCGCGTGCAACAGGCCGTGCGGAAGCGCCGCGCGCCCGTTTCCAAACCGCGCCGGGGAAATGCTGCGGCTGATCGGGTTGCCAACGCTCCCCTCCGCAGCAGCTTGCGCCCCCTTCCGACCAGCCGGGCTGCAAACGGGGAGGAGGAGGCCCGGGAAAGGGGTCTGGGGGCGCGCGACGCTCGTGGATGGCAAGGGGGCAGCAGCGCATTGCAACGGAGCCCAGCCCCGTCGGCCCTTTTGCAGAGTGCCCGTTTCGCTCGCAAACACGCGTGTCGCCTCCAGTCCCGCGTCAAGGCCTCGCGTCCCATGCATGGAAAGCGCCCGTGGGTCATGCAACTCGCGTGTCAAGCCCCGCTTCTTTTGCACTGGAAATACTCGCGGCTCATGCCATCCGCGTGTCTCGCTTCCCGTGGATTTCAGGCGCCGGTGTTACGTGCCACTCGCGTGTTAAGGGACCAGCTGCCCCGCTTCTTGTGCATTGCAAACGCGCGTTTCTTTGTCCACCCGCATGTCCAGGGGCTCGCTTCCTTCAAAAAGCGCAGGTCTTTCTGGCGTAACTCGCGTGCCAAGTGGCTCTTATGCACCGAACGCGCCAGTTTCTTGTGCAACTCGCGTGTCAAGGTGCTGTTATGCACCGAACGCGCCCGTTTCTCGTGTAACCCGTGTGTCGGGACTCGCTACCCCACTCCGTCTGCATTAAAAACACACGTGTCTCTACCCCCTCCACTTTCCCTTTCGAGTCGCATAGGTCAAAAACGTCCTGTTTATCCACAGTCCCGTACACGTGTCTGTCCCTCTTCACACGTGTATAGCGGCTCGCTCGGCCGCCCCCCCCCCCCCCGGGCCAGGCCCCGTTCCTGTTGGTTGTAAAAGGCCCAAGGGGTACGGAGAAAAGGCTTCCATAGCGGGCCGCCCGCCCGCCGAGGCCTTCCCCCGTCCTGAGGCCTGCTCGGCAGCCCTGGCGGGCCTCGAGTTTCGAGCCCGAGGGGAGAAAGCGCAGCGCGAGCGGGCCGGCCTGAGGCGGGAGAGGCCGGCCGACTCCTCCGCGGGGCCTGGCGTTTTCCCTCGGCCTCCCGCGGCGGTTTAGTCAGGCCCCAGCGACGGCGTCTCCGAGGCAGACAATGGCGAAGGGACGAGGCCTGCAATGGCGCCTCAGGAGACCCGAGTAGGCCTCAGCGGCCTTGGGGTTTGGCGCCAAGGCTGCCCTTTTCTAGGCCACGACGGAATGACAAGGCCTGAGTTTTGGGGGAAAAAAAAAACAAACAAAAAAAAGAATCACAACATTTGCATTGTAAAAACACACACACACACCTCTCTCCTGAACAATCTGTTTAAAGTTTTTGGGAACTGGTGAAAGCCGGGCCCTAAATTTCCTATAAAGACTTGGGAAGGGAAGAGGAACTGGTGGGGACGGCGGCACCCCGAGTTTCCTCTGAATTGGGAAGAGGGTTGCGAAAAAAGAGAGGGAACCCCTGCTTGGGATGAAATGTGGCAACTTGCTTCCCGAAAATTGTACCCCCATATTAGTAAACCCCTTCTGTAATTTCTTTCTGCCCCCCCCCCCCCCAACACTTTAATGTGTACTCCTGGGGTACGTGGAACCACCACTCTCTCTCTCTATAAACCTTTATTAGGCATAGACTCCCTATATCAGCCAACATTGTACAAATAAGTATCCCATACATGAGAACC
The DNA here is from genome assembly GCF_021028975.2 of Sphaerodactylus townsendi. Classification (NCBI taxonomy): domain Eukaryota; kingdom Metazoa; phylum Chordata; class Lepidosauria; order Squamata; family Sphaerodactylidae; genus Sphaerodactylus; species Sphaerodactylus townsendi. Next base: position 187,078,857 of record NC_059425.1, read on the forward strand.
ATCGCAGGTAATCATTTCCAAGTTTCTATAAGGAACCTAGCTACGAAAGTTAAAATCCCGGGAAGAGAAGAATGGATGGGGACAGCTAGACCTCAAAATCCTCTACAGCAGTGGTTCCCAACCTTTTCCCACTCGCGTACCCCTTTGGCAACCCCTTTCCCCTAAAATTGTAGCCTCGTATTAGTAAACCCCTTCTGTAATTTCTTTCTGTTCCCCCCAAACACTTTAATGCATGCTCCTGGCATACATGTACCCCAGGCTAGGAGCAACCGCTCTAAACAGTTGGGAAGAGAAGAACAGCTAGACCCCAAATTCCTCTACAGCAGTGGTTCCCAACCTTGTGTACCCCTTGGCAAGCCCTCTCCCTAAAATCGTAGCCCCATATTAGTAATTTTTTGTCTGCCCCCCAAACGCTTCGATGCGTACTCCTGGGTTAGGAACCACTGCTCTAAAGAATTGGGAACAGGAATGGTTGGGGACAACTAGACCCCCAACTTCCTTGAAAGCAGTTGGCCACCCGCCTTGGCCACACAAACTTTTTCCACTCATGTACCCCTTGGCAACCTTTCCCCTTAAAATTGTACCCCCGTATTAGTAAACCCCTTCTGTAATTTTTTGTGTATCCCCCAAACACTTTGGTGCATGCTCCTGGGGGTACTTGTACCCCAAATTAGGAACCACCGCTCTAAACAATTGGGAAAGAGCAATATGGGTGGGGATGGCAAGACCCCAAACCTCCTCCAAAGAACTGGGAAGAAAAGAGAAGCTAGACCCCAAATTTCCTCTAACGATTTGGGCAGAATAACTGGTGGAGACAGCTAGACACCAAATTTCCTCTAAACAATAAGGAACAGAGGAACAACTAATAGGGAGGAACTCGACTTCCTCCCCCCCCACTGGTGTCCTGTTTTAGATGGTGTGTGGAAAAATAAAAAAATAAGACAGTAAACTATCAGAAAAGTCTGCTGTGTTTGGACATGACAGGCTTTTGTGGGTGGGGCATGCCCGCTCGCTCTGCAGGTTTACAGTTGCTGGAATACTGGCACTAGAATATAAAATAAAACTTCGAATTAAAACCTTTTTGCTCTCAATTCTGCGCTTTGGCCTGACTGCCATATGTACACATATATACATAGGTAGTTTTTATTTATGATTGTCGATTGGATGCTTGGTTGGTGTTTCCGGCTTGTTCAGCAACCAGCACCTTTTCTGAGAAGTGATGGTTCCAGTTGAATTAATGTCTAAGGGAGGGGGTTTAAGAGTGGGAAGGTTGAGCTCTGATCTTAAAAAGTTAAATTGGAAATGAGAGTAGTTGAAAGCAGTGGGCTTTACTTTGGAAGTGGAGTGTTTAGATTTGGCGGTGGGGACGTTGTAGTAGTATTGGCTGGTTTTGGATTTTTATTTCCACCAGTTTTACCTGCTGTTGCTTGTAGCGAGGACATGTGATTCAGCTGTGGGATCTACAGCAAAACTGCCATCAGCTACTTAGCTGTTTTCAAGCTTGTTTTCTGTTTCTGAGAAGCACAGTTGATTGTATTTTGATTCCGCGCAATTGCGAACGACGATGCCATGTTTCCCTTCCTCAAAATCAATTTATTTTAGAAGCAAGTCTCATTGACTTTCGCACTACTTACTCCCAAATAAACATGTCTGTGCTAGAGGTGCAAACACTCTATGTTTAATTTCAGTCCAAGTTTTCCCTTAGTCAGGAAAGAGGACTTGACTTGTGTTTAAATAATAGGCAGCAAATTATGCAGTGAAATCTGCCAGATGAGTAGAATAGGCCTTCCAACATGATTGCGCTCTAATTTTTAGCATAAGCTTTACATACTGTTTGTTTTCTCCATTGTTGGTGTTATAAATGGGGTTTATCGATTCCAAAATGATGGGCATTTCTGGAATACACTATTCAACTGCACGCACCTCTCCATAGTTGTAAGATAGAACCTACAAAGTGCCTAGTTTTAAAGTGACTTGGATTTAAAGTAGCATTGTTTGCATCAGTGATACTTATGTTTAGGATTTAGACATTTGATTTTGCCGAATTTTTAAGTACCTAAAGCCTGTGACATATATTTGCATATTAAATTAAAATAAACTAGTAGGGGTTTTTTTTCAAATAAAGAACTGCTGTTTCTATTAAATTGTCCTTTTCATACCAACACATTTATTGATGCACCTGGCTGGTAATCAGTTGGAGGCAATCGCACAGCAAGGTGGGCATTGCAAACTGAATGGAGTATAACACAGATCCTAAACATGTTTAATAAGCAAACTCCCCTTTTTAAATCTGTGGGATTTTTTAATGAGCGAAAATGCCGAAGACAGAGGCATATGAACTATTATTTGGAAGAAAATGTCATTGATACGAAAGGGACATGGTGGGTGAATCCAGATAGCCACTAACAAATGGTAACTCGCCATCAGGTATCTGTAGCTATTTGAAAGACTGCTTAGCTTTAACATCCTGCCAAATGATGAGAATGTTATCACTTTTTGAATTTCTCAGTTGTTTCAAATGTAGATGATTCCCTCCCCTCCCCTTTTTTCTTTTTGGATCTGATACCTGACCTTTACCGAGTGAGAACTCCCCCTTTAGTTCAGTGATCTTTCTAACTTGCAGGAAATTGCATTTAGGATTGGGGTGGCAAACAATATCCAGGTGACCCAGTATCCTACTGTTACGTAAAGTTTTGGAAGACTGGCTGTCACTAACTTTCTCTGAGGTCTTCAGTAGACTGGTTAAATTACTGTGAGAAAATATACGTTTCGTGGGATACATCCGAACCTACCAATAGGCAGATGCATCCGAACGTACCAAAAGCAGTGCTCACCTGCCTGGGTAGAGATAGTTTTATAAGGATTGGATGGTATTGATAGCAGTCTTCAGTTTGTAGCTTTGTGTGCTGTGCCATGCTTAGAACTGGACTGTAAAGGTTATAGTTTACAAATTCCTTTGTAGTCACAAAGTTGTTTGGTGTGCAGATGTGTTCCCCAGGTTTGGAAAATACGTTCCTTTGAATTCCTGGGCTTATTTCTATTTGAGTGTGTGTTTTTTAGCTTCCATGGTGAATGTAGCAGTGATTGATTGATGCGGATACTGTGCAAAGACATAAAAAGGTTTTCATATAATGGAAAAATGCAGTAACAAAATTAAACAAATAACAAAATTACATATATAATGTAAGTACGGCACTCTGTGTGTCAAGCGAGCTATTGTTTTACACTGTAAGATCAAACACAGGCAGAAGTACTGTTCATAGATTTCAAGGCAATTTATTTCTGTACGTCTGTTCTTATCGTATTTCTAATTGCATAATTTCCAGATTAAATACTTTTAATTACTCTTCAAATACCTGTACTTTTAATGGTTGTTGTATCCAATGGAGGCTTTAAAATGGAGTTGTCACCTGTTGTTGGTAAGGAAATTTATGGAGTGCTGTGCAACTCCATACTAAAAATAACAAAGCATTTCTGTAAATCACAGAATAGCATATCAGTTTCTTAGGTATTCCAGATATATTCAACCACTACCATGGGAGTTTTGCTGTAAAGTTACTTCATCTCAGCTCTCGAGTGCTATGGAGTGAACTGTAAAAGATTATGATACCTTTCAATAATTTGTATGCAGGTAGCTTTTATAGACCAGCCTTTTAAAGAAAACGCAATATAAAAATATTACTAGTTCAAATCCAAATAAAGTATGTTAGCGTGTGTACAGTTTATTGGGGCAGTGGTATTTTTCTTATGTAAAATAAACTTGAACACATATAAAATAGTAAAATTTGACAGAATGATCATTTAATCTTCATATGCAAGCCAATTATGTATACAGAAATATAAATGGAGATTGGCAAACAGCCAAATTCCTATAGGAGCTAGCAGGGAAAATGATTTTTTTTTTTTAAAAAAAGAACATTTTAAAAAAGACTTCCTGTTAAGGGAGTCTATAATTCAACATTATTTGATTCCACTGTCAGGAAAATTGTTGAAGGGATAGTAAACTGATACTATAGCCTGAGTCATTTTTTGTTACAGTCTTAAATACTTGCAACTTTGATACGTTAGATGGCCCTAGTACCTGACATTGTTATATAAAACAGCCCTTGTCTTTCAGTTGAAACAAGTTGCTTCCAAAAACAGGGAAACAAATCCTGTGCATTTGTACAAAACATCCCACTCTGATGAACAGGACTTAATTTGCTTTCAGGTAGCAGTTCGTTGGAAAAACAAATGAGAACCTTATACCCGGTTCGTGACTCAGTGAAGTAAGCGCGGCATATGCTTGAATAGTGTGTTCCGGATTAAGGCATGAACACCAGTCAGCTCTAGGCTGGTACCCTAAGTGTGCTCACTTATTTGGAAGCGAGTTTTGTTGAAATTGGTTGGATTTCTGGGTAAATGTGGCTTTCGTGGAAATGTCAGCCAAAACCTTTCAGTTAAGTAGGCTGACGTTAGCAGAACTGCCAAGTAAACATGCTTAGGATCAGAATTCGAAGTGTTACATTACTAAGAGCGTTTCGGATGCTGAATGCAGTTTGAGCCACTTGCTCTTATTGGTTCTCCACTGTAAAGAAGCAAGTCAGGCCCCTTCCGCACATGCAGAATAATTCACTTTCAGCCCACTTTCAATGCACTTTGCAGCTGGATTTTACTGTGCGGAACAGCAAAACCCACTTGCAAACAATTGTGAAAGTGAATTGAAAGTGCATTATTCTGCATGTGCGGGAGGGGCCTCAGTGTTGGATCCTAAAAAGCTGCCGCTCCACGTGCAGCTGTGATGGGACAAGTCCAGCAACAATATGGGTTACATTTCAGAATGTGTTAATATTTGTGTGGTGGTATATAAAGCGCCAATTCCTGTGCTGGATCTATTCTTATATGTGAAATTTGGGTAAATGTTAAACATAGATTTATAAGGCAGAACGAGGACTCCCTGTTAATATTTGTGTGGTGGTATATAAAGTGCCAATTCCTGTGCTGGATCTATTCTTATATGTGAAATTTGGGTAAATGTTGATTTATAGCGCAAGTCTGATATTGCTACTGAAAAGCATAATGGTAATATTTAAGCTTGTCTGTATATTCATTTTCAGGTAATAATTACACCAGTTTCAGTGTGAAAAAGGCAGAACGCTCTGGGGGTGGGTGCAAAGCTGGAATAAAATATTATAATGAATAGCAGGGCTTGTTATGAAACAGACATGTGGGGGAAAAATGTTTCACTGACTTAACCTTTCAGTAGGATTGCTACATTTGTTTTGCTCTTGCCATTTATTGGCATGTTCGGGAATCGGTGGGACAATCTTCTCTAACACTTACAACACAGTAGTGTTTTGTCACCTGAAAAGTAAGACGGGTTTTCTGTTATTGTACTTGTAGTCAGTTTTGATGATCTACCCCAGAGAACTGCGGTCCTGAATTAACTTTTGAAAGTTTACTGATGTCCAGTTGTGTGAGCACACATGATTGGAAGGATCTGAGAACTTTGGTGTGCATGCATTAAATTTCTTTTTGAAATTCTTTGCTGCCAGGCACTTTTAAAAAAAATGCATGTTATAAATAGTAAGGATATAAGCCTACTACCCTGTTTCCCCAAATATAAGACATCTCCTGAAAATAAGACGTCGTAGAGGTTTTGCTGAAGTGTGAAATATAAGGCATCCCCCGACAGTAAGACGCAGCAAAGTTTTTGTTTGGAAGCATGCCTGTCAAACAGAACACAGAAAAATAAGACATCCCCTGGAAATAAGACATAGCGCATCTTTGGCAGCAAAAATTAATATAAGACACTGTCTTATATTTGGGGAAACACGGTATATGATTAGTAAAACCACTTGGTGCTAATGGTTTGTATCAGTTTTTTAAAAAGTTTACTCTTAGTTGAACATGATACTCTTCGTTTTAAGGTGGCAATCTCTAAAACATTTTGATTAAACTGATATTTTTTGTCCAGTAGCATAGTAACTAAAAGTTTTAATTTTCTTTATATTTATTTCTGTTGCTTGCCTGCTTCCAACGGAATAAAATTAATTGTCCTTTATTAGTTTTGCTGATTTACACATATATTTACCAGAGACAGAAAGTAAAACAATTCCTTCAGTTTTGACTACTTCTAGTGGGCTGCCTTGGCTTAAAACACCTGAATGCAGAAAAGTTGGATGTGAGCATTTATTGTCCTTCCCTTTTCCTCAGTTTTCACATTTATCTTCATATAATAGCAATTGTTACACAACTCCTTCAGATCAGTGGGAGTATTTCTGTTATTTTCAGAAGACCACATACAAAAGAATATTTTATGGCAGCAGTTTGGACTTGTAATAACATGCCTGCATTTTGCATGCATGCGCCAATGTTTAACTCCTTGCTCTTCTCCTGACCTTGTTAGGGCTGATATATAGGCCATAGTTTTGAATGTTTTGGTGTTTGTATGCCCTTCTGTATTGCAGGAAACAGGGTAATACAGAGAATGTATGTGAAACTCAACCTCTCGCAATGCTTTTGGGCTGCTTTTCTTAATTTAGTTGAGATCACTGGAAAATCTCATTATGATCTATCATGTCTAGTTAGGATCTGGCATCTGTTACTGGGGTAGTGTGTGAATTCTTGACATGTTAGATCTGTATCAGCTTCTTTAGACTCAACATGTCAAGTCTTGTTTGTTGGTTGTTTGGGGGGGGGGGTTACTTTATTTACTTTGGTTGTGGAGAGATAAGTTTATGAAGTCAAGATCCCAAAAGTGATTCATTACTGCATCCTTTTCGTATTATCCTACTGAGGGTTCAATGTTGAACATAGTAAATCCCAAGAAATCAGCAAAGGGGTAAAAATGTGCTGGAATGCCTGTCTTGAGTTCTATTTTGCATTATGTTTTCAATCATGTAACTTAGCATGTTAATTCTAACTTTAGAACTTGGTAGTAAGCCCTGTTAACTTGCATGGAACTTATTTGCAGTACGTCCCAAACTGACTTTAGTCAAAGTTCTTCCCCCTGAGCGGGGCTATAGATCAGTCACACTTGGTCCTGAAAATAGGTATTTTGATGTCCATCTAGTCAGTTTTAATGCAAGTATTCCCCATTTGTTGTTTAGAAATCCAGCTTTTTTTTTTCAAGAAAAACTGAATAAAGAGGTTTGGGTACAACTGTGTTTTAAGGGTCAATACGCACAATAACCTTTTCATTGCTGCATTACCACGAGTTGACTTTTGAGAGCGAATATGGAAAATCAAGTATTCTTCTATGAGCTCTACTTTGTATCAAGAATGAAACGAAGTATTACGTGTCGGCTGTATTTTCAGACATCTCCAAGGATGGGAGGAAGCTGAATGTTGGGATAAGCCCTTAGAACCACAATATCCCACTTTATTTGTCTAGAGCTGTTCTTCCAAATGCTGCAAAGTAGTTTCTGAATTTCCGTTCTTGACATGGGCAAGACGTATTAGGTGTGTGGCAGTTGTTTTAATAAGGCACGGTATTTTGTTGCAGCGTTTTCTTCTAACTTTTAAATTGTTTTGAGCAATATGCTGTTGTGTGTGTGTGTGTGTTTTTCTGGATGAGGTGGAAGATTTTTGTATTGCTGAAGTGTTCAGAAGACAAATGTAGTGAAACTGGGATGGTTCAGTGTACTGACTTCAGTTGCGTATGTCGCCTCTAGGGCCAGGGTGTCAAAATCATGTGTTACGAGGACCGGATGTGACATAAATGTGACTTGGTCCAGCCAGGTGTGTGTGGGGGGGCTTCCTTGGCTGGCCGCAGAACTGTGTGTGTGGGTGTGGGGGGGGGGCTGGACTTGCAAGCTCGGGGTGAGGTGGCTATCTTGAGAATGCTTATCAGACCCGTGAGTGCCTCACCTGGCTCACAGGCCTAATAAGACCCCCCCCCCCAGGACCCCAGACTACATGTTTGACACCCCTTCTGTAGGGCTTGTTGCAGAGGTGGGATCCAACCAGTTCTCACCACTTCTCTAGAAGTGGTTACTAATTTTTTCTGAGTGCTGAGAAGAGGTTACTAAAGTAACCTCCCTGCCCAACAGGGACTGGAGGTGCGTGTGTGCGGCGGCGCCACTGTTTGAATCCCACCACCATCGGAACCTGTTATTAAAATTTTTGGATCCCACCACTGGCTGGTTGCCACAAGACATGCCATTTTCCTCATATCAGAGAAGATTACAAAGGCAGATGCATAAGCACAAACATTCAGAACTGGGTGTTAGATACTTCCAGAAGACTGTCATTTTGCTCGCCCAATGCTTTCAAAATTAACATAGCGTTTAACCGTAGCTGTAAAAATCAGCCTTAACTCTACTGTGTAATGATGTAACTTAAAGACACAGTTTTATTTCCTAGAGTTGTAGTGCAGCAGAGAGAGACAGAATTAGAGGTGGAAAACCCCTTACTTATTCTACATTTTAATGTCTTACTGAGTAGGATTGCCAGCATAAATGCAGTTGACTAGGCTGAAATCCCCGTGGGTTTGGAATGGATGGTACCTTGTTCTTTTTAATTTGTAAGAGAAGTCTGACATGGAAACCAAACCTCTTTCTAAAAAAATTAAAAGAAAAAGACCCACTCATATGTAACATATATACTTACAATTAGAATACCCGTCTTCCCCCCACACCCCCTCCACCAAGGATATTCTGAATTAAAACAACCTCTATTCCTTCTGTACAATGCTGTACAATGTTCTCAACCTTTTTGAGCCTTCGAGCACATTTGGGATTCTCACGCGGCCTGCTGGGTACAGCAACAAAATGGCTACCACAAAATGGCTACAGCCGGAAGTGGACCCAGCCACAAAATGTTTGCCATGGCTTAACATCAGTTACACAGTGAAGCTTCTCTGTGCTGCAGTGGCAGGCGCTGCCAAAGCAACTTGGTGAAAAACTGCGCAGCCAATCAGAAGCCTTGCTGGGCAAAAGCCCTCTCTGGCTCCACCCACTTCCAAAAAACCAGGTGCCAGAAAAGGTGTCAACAGGTGTCATGGCGACCATGGGCACCACTTTGGGCACTGCTGGTTTAGTTTTCCTATCAAGGGAAAGCAGATGTTAAGCATATCTTTCCATGTATAAACTGTACGGCCCAAAAGCTGCCCCTCTCCCTGTAGTTATCATGATCGGCCAAAGGAGCAGCAGTGGCGTAGGAGGTTAAGAGCTCGTGTATCTAATTTGGAGGAATCGGGTTTGATTCCCCGCTCTGCCGCCTGAGCTGTGGAGGCTTATCTGGGGAATTCAGATTAGCCTGTGCACTCCCACACACGCCCACTGGGTGACCTTGGGCTAGTCACAGCTTCTCGGAGCTCTCTCAGCCCCACCTACCTCACAGGGTGTTTGTTGTGAGGGGGGAAGTGCAAGGAGATTGTAAGCCCCTTTGAGTCTCCTGCAGGAGAGAAAGGGGGGATATAAATCCAAACTCCTCCTCTTCTTCTTCTTCAAAGTGGTGCAGGTTGTCTAACATACATCAGACCCAAGCCACCGAGGACTTCATTGGTTAAAACCAGCACCTTGAATTGTTCGGAACTATTCACAGATATTATGCACAGATATAGTGAATGAATCCCAGATACAGTGTGTTTTTGGTGAATCTCTGACTCATTCCGCACATGCAGAATAATGCACTTTGAAACTGCTTTCAGTGCTCTTTGAAGCTGTGCGGAATGGCAAAATCCACTTGCAAACAGTTGTGAAAGTGGTTTGAAAACGCATTATTTTGCGTGTGTGGAAGGGGCCTTTGTGACAGAGCATAGGCTGGAGATGGATCTTTTGAAGAGTATTTAAGGAATGCATACCACACTACAGTTAGCCAAGTGTGTTATGACTGGGGTGTGATCCAACAGTTGCGATCCAAAGTGTGTGTCTCCTTGGAATTAAGGCCATTTCAACCAGTTTTTTTTAAATAAAGCATCTTCTAAGTCTACATAGGACTAGATAAAACTGATGCACAGGAATCCACTATTAACTTAAAATTCTAGGGTTGATTTTATCTTTCAAGGGACTAGAAGACATTTCACCATCTCAACGTATTTAGTTCCTTACAGTCTTTCAACAAGTAGGGAAGATGGCTTGGCATCCTTTTCTTTTTTTTAAGTGGGAAGTAAATTAAAATTCCTAAAGTGCTAAGTGCTGAGTCCTTTGATTTACATGCCTTCGGTGAGGGAAATGAAATTGTTTTCCAGCAGTATTTTTTTTTTTAAAAAACTATATTAACCATTACTGTATGTATGCGTCAAGGGACTATCATTGATTACAGAAATTGAACAGCTGCGTCTTTCAATCCCTAAGTGAAATTCCTCCGACTAAGGTGGAAAGAGTGAGCTGATTATACTCTTTTCCACCGAAAGATGACAGTAAAATTGTATATTCGTCCACCATTTCCTGGACCGCCTTTGTTCTGGAATGCTCTGCTTGGGTCCCAGTGCCTTTGGGACAGAACTGAGTAGGCACTAGGATCCAAGTGGAGCGTTCTAGAGAACAAAGACGGTTCTCTAATATACAATTTTACTGTCATCTTTTGGTGGAAAAGAGAATCACTCATATCAAATAGCATCCTTTTGTTGGATCTAAAACCACTAAGGAAACTTTAATCTCACTGGGCTTGTGTATCCATGTGAAAAGTACATTTATTATGAAATATGTCAAGTTGACGCCAATGAAACTTGAAACTGACATCGACGTGTGACTACTTAAAAGCACGCAGAACATGCGAAATAACAAACAACATGATTTTCATGTTCCTTCGAGAGAAGTCCATGCAAATGTATTTCTTTCACCCTGCCATTTCTCCAGAGAGTTCAGAATTGGCATTTTAGCCAGCAAGGTCTGTGAAGTTACTGCCTACCAGTTACACCCCGTGCATTTAACAGATGAGCGGAGACTTAAATTTGGGCTTCCCACAATCGAACCCATGAGAGCAGCCATCGGGCTGTCTGACTGATGTGGATAAAGCCGTGTCTTATCCACTCACTGAGCTGCAGTGGCATAGGAGGTTAAGAGCTCGTGTATCTAATCTGGAGGAACCGGGTTTGATTCCCAGCTCTGCCGCCTGAGCTGTGGAGGCTTATCTGGGGAATTCAGATTAGCCTGTACACTCCCACACACGCCAGCTGGGTGACCTTGGGCTAGTCACAGCTTCTCGGAGCTCTCTCAGCCCCACCTACCTCACAGGGTGTTTGTTGTGAGGGGGGAAGGGCAAGGAGATTGTAAGCCCCTTTGAGTCTCCTGCAGGAGAGAAAGGGGGGATATAAATCCAAACTCTTCTTCTTCTGAGGAGGAGGAGGTTCAACTATGCGCAGAGACTCTACAGCACTAGACTGGGGGTCCCCAACTTTTTGAAACTGCAGTCTCAATCCTGGCACAGCGTGGCAGGCGCAGCCACAATGCCGATGTCACGAAATAGCTTCGGGAGGAGGCAGAGCCAGCCTCAAAATAGCTGCCACAGCTTGCCATCAGTCACACAGGGAAGACCCTTGTACAGTGATGACAGCTGCTGCCAAAGCAACTTTTTAATATATTGTCGAAGGCTTTCACGGCCGGATTCAACTGGTTGTGGTGGATTTTCCGGGCTGCGTGGCCGTGATCTGGTAGATCTTGTTCCTAACGTTTCGCCTGCATCTGTGGCTGACATTTTCAGAGGTGTCTCACAGAGGCTCATTCCGCACATGCAGAATAATGCACTTTGAAACTGCTTTCAGTGCTCTTTGAAGCTGTGCGGAATGGCAAAATCCACTTGCAAACAGTTGTGAAAGTGGTTTGAAAATGCATTATTTTGCGTGTGTGGAAGGGGCCAGAGAGAAGGACACAGTGTGAAACAGACTTCTCTCTGTGATACACCTCCGAAGATGCCAGCCACAGATGTAGGCGAAAGGAACAAGATCTACCAGGCCACGACCACACAGCCCAGAAAACCCACAACAACCAACTTTTTAATCATTACCGCAGCATGGTGTAGTGGTTAAGAGTGACCAACTCTGATGTGGTTAATCAGGTTCAATTCCTGCTCCTCCACATGAAGCCTGCTGAGTGACCTTGGGCCAGTCACAGGTATCTCAGCCTCCTCCTAATTCACGGGTGATGCTGGTGGTGAAGGAAAGATGATTGTGAACTGCTTTGAGACTCCTTAAAGTATAGAAAATTAGGGTACAAAAGAAATCTTCCTCCTCTTCCTCCTCTTCTGCTTCTATTTCTGCTTCTCCTTCAAAATCTGCACAACCAATCACATCTCCCAAGGCCCATCAGAAACCTTATTGGGTAACAGGCCCACGGGCACTGCCTACTTTATAAAACAACTTGGGCACCAGGAAAGGTACGGGCAGGTGCTATGGTGCACACGGGCACCGTGTTGGCGACTCCTGCATTAGACCCATTGTGATCAGTCATGACCACAGTGGCAGCGTTCGGCACATACAGTGTCTCCATGTGTTGTTGTTAATGGCATTGATCAGTAACTGCAAATGATCAGGCTTTTAAAGTCCTTCCGTCCTTCCGTCCTTCCGTCCTTCCGTCCTTCCGTCCTTCCGTCCTTCCGTCCTTCCGTCCTTCCGTCCTTCCGTCCTTCCGTCCTTCCGTCCGTCCGTCCTTCCTTCCTTCCTTCCTTCCTTCCTTCCTTCCTTCCTTCCTTCCTTCCTTCCTTCCTTCCTTCCTTCCTTCCTTCCTTCCTTCCTTCCTTCCTTCCTTCCTTCCTTCCTTCCTTCCTTCCTTCCTTCCTTCCTTCCGCCTGGAAAATAGTTTAGACACCTTCTTTTAAACCGCTGTCAGGATTACAGCCCTGAGTGGTTGTCTCCAGTTTCCATGAACGTGGCAAAGCATGCCTCCGGAAAGCGATGCAGTCTCTCAAGAAATGGTTGCCATTCTCCTCCGCGCTTGTGCGAGCAAATCTACGTGACCCTTCATTATGACAATCTGTTAGGCCTGTTCTCTCTCCCCCCCCCCCCCCAGTGTGGGTGTGTGTTTTGTGGTTGCCATGGCCCGGAAGTAGGACAATACTTTTAATGGGTCTTTCCCCGTTTAGCTTGTCACGTAATGAAGGGAGAGCGATCTTGTTAAATAATGCATACCTTTGCTTCCTGTAGTTGCCAAGACTCTGCTTTGCCCTGCCTTGAGTACGGGACTTTTTTCCCCCGCCTGCCTTTCAAACTTGTGATTAACGCTGACTTGGTTGTTCGAAAGTGTACTAGAAGGAGCACGTAGCCTTGGTCTGCATCCAGGAGGCCCAGCTGGTCTGGTAGCATCATGAATGAGAAACTGGGTGTAGTGGCACCCCCTTTCCCCCCTCTTGCGATGCCCTGATGTTTGCACACATACGTGTTTTTGTGGCTATCCTGGTCACCTCCCCCTCCTTCCAGATCTCCTGCCGTGTTCTTGAGAGAAGGCAGTTGCAGAGAACCTCAAGAGGTGAAGCTGCCTCCAGGAAACAATGCATTGTCTTGAGATATGGTGGTTGTTCTCCTCAACGCTAAAGAGGGAGCTGCAGTGGCGTAGTGGTTAAGAGCAGGTGCACTCTAATCTGGAGGAACCGAGTTTGATTCTCCGCTCTGCTGCTTGAGCTGTGGAGGCTTATCTGGGGAATTCAGATTAGCCTGTGCACTCCCACACACGCCAGCTGGGTGACCTTGGGCTAGTCACAGTTCTTCGGAGCTCTCTCAGCCCCACCCACCTCACAGGGTGTTTGTTGTGAGGGGGGAAGTGCAAGGAGATTGTAAGCCCCTTTGAGTCTCCTTGCAGAAGAGAAAGGGGGGATATAAATCCAAACTTTCTTCTTCTTCTTCTTCTTCTTCTTCTTCTTCTTCTTCTTCTTCTTCTTCTTCTTCTTCTTCTTCTTCTTCTTCTTCTTCTTCTTCTTCTTCTTCTTCTTCTTCTTCTCCTCCTTCTTCTCCTTCTCCTCCTCCTCCTCCTCCTCCTTCTCCTTCTCCTTCTCCTTCTCCTTCTCCTTCTCCTTCTCCTTCTCCTCCTTCTCCTTCACCACCTCCTCCTCCTCCTCCTCCTCCTCTTCTTCTTCTTCTTCTTCTTGTTCTTGTTCTTGTTCTCCTTCTCCTTCTCCTTCTCCTTCTCCTTCTCCTTTTCCTTCTCCTCCTCCTCCTCCTCCTCCTCCTCCTCCTCCTCCTCCTCCTCCTCCTCCTCCTCCTCCTCCTCCTCCTCCTCCTCCTCCTCCTCCTCCTCCTCCGCAGGCTCCCGAAGATGACCGGTGTGATGCATGCATCATCTTTTTTTTTTTAGTATCAGTATGTCCAGTATGAGGAGGACGCTCCTCTTTCCCGGAAGTGAGCAATAAAAGTAGTTTACACAGTTCCACGCAAAAACACGCAGGCGGTCTGTGCTCTTCCCTGGAGCCTTGTTCCTTTCACATGTGAGGCTCTGTTCATTGCTTGTGAACTCAGTGGAAAAAAAATATTTTTATGATTTATGTAAGGGCTTGTGTCGGGTCTGCAGCGCACAGAGTGTGAGTGTTTTCCTGACTGACCATGGAGCTGTTTTAAGGGTTCATGTTGAAGCGATTGTGGGGTGTTAAAAACACCACAGCTGTGGGATGAGGGAATGAAGGCTGGCTTTTTGTGTGGGTTATGTGTGTAGGCATTTGATTTTTCTTTCTTTCCTGGAAGGAAAAAAAGTGAATGGCGTGTCCTCTTGGCGAAGGCTTTCCAAGTCTCGGTTTTACTTGGTCGCAGTGGACAAAAATGTAGAATAAAAATAGGATCTAACCAGAGAGGTTGTGTGGCTGATCCTTTTGTTTCTGTAGTTGCAAAAGCCATTCAGCGGCTGCGTAGAGGAATGGGAACCCCCCCACCCCGAAACTTTTGAGCGAAACGAGGGCCTTCCTACTGTGCGTGAATTTTGAGGCAGAAAGACGTCAATGGCTTTGTCCCTCGGCGGTCTTTTCTGCTCTAGGGATCGTATCTTGGAGCTTGTTCTTTTACATCGGCGCAAACACCTAGTTTGGAGGCAAGCAAAGCTGCGATTTGCATCGAAGTGGCTTATCACCAGGCTCAAAAGCCACCTCAGCAGTAAGGGTGTTAATTTGCTTGCTGCCTTTGCCGTTCTTAAGTACAAACTTGTGTGTTTTCTTGGGCGGCGGCCAGCCGTTGGGGGGAAAAGGGTCCCTGGTTTTCGATCTGGGTGTTAATGATGCGCATATTCCAGGGTTCCACCTCTTGAAGGAAATGAACATGCCCTCCGCTCAGGAGGTTCTGAGGATCAGACGCTTAAGCCTGTTGTTCAGATTATTAATAGGCACTTTGCTTTAACGGTTTTGAATATAAAACTCCTTTTTTATGAGAATGAAAGGTGATACTCGGGCTCTAGGCATAGTACAGTTGGGAATGGTTAATCAGGATTTTAAAGCAGGTTCCATTATCCCGAGACTGGTATTGTGCACTTGATCTATGCATTATCCCCCCTTTTGCTGATTCAAATGTTTTAATTATTTTAGTATCTGTTGACAGCCTCTCCTGACTGCAGTTTATGGGATGCTTTGGGATGGGGGAAGAAAAGGAAGAATAGACCTAAAAGGACTGAGAAAATATTTTTGACTTTGCTGTACTACGCACAGTGGTCTTAAGTTTTACTGAGGACGGGCCGATTTCAAAACAACGGCAGGCAGCCATTCTCTATAATGCCAGTGACATGTTCTCCTGCACTTATGTCTCCTAATACCCTGTTTCCCCGAATATAAGACATCCCCTGAAAATAAGACGTAGTAGAGGTTTTGCTGCAGCGCGAAATATAAGGCATCCCCCGAAAGTAAGACATAGCAAAGTTTTTGTTTGGAAGCATGCCCGACAAACAGAACACAGAAAAATAAGACATCCCCTGAAAATAAGACATAGCGCATCTTTGGGAGCAAAAATTAATATAAGACACTGTCTTATTTTCGGGGAAACACGGGTAGCGCTGAATTTCATTGCAAAGAGGGCAGGATCATTTTCTGTCCTTGGATAACAGCCTTTCTTGTATGCCTGCCAGATCTCTCTTCTCTCCTTCCCATTCAACAAGGGACACTGTCCTGTTTTTGGTGCTTAAAATAAAGAGCACCCATTTGGTGCTGCGATGTTGTGGAACTGGAGTCAGCCCTCCAAAAGACAACAACCCAATAACGAATTTGCCGCAGACCTGTTGTCCACGCGATTGGGTGGCGCTTGAATTTTCAACCAAATAGGTATTGCAGATCTGTCAACAAGTGGTGTCTTAAGAACATAAGAACGTAAGGAAGAGCCTGCTGGATCAGACCAGAGTCCATCTAGTCCAGCACTCTGCTACTCGCAGTGGCCCACCAGGTGCCTTTGGGAGCTCACGTGCAGGATGTGAAAGCAATGGCCTGCTGCTGCTGCTGCTCCTGAGCACCTGGTCTGCTAAGGCATTTGCAATCTGAGATCAAGGAGGATCAAGATTGGTAGCCATAGATCGACTTCTCCTCCATAAATCTGTCCAAGCCCTTTTTAAAGCTAATGTGCGAACTGACAGTGCCCAGAACGTCGTGAACATTTTAGGATTTCTAAACTGCACAGTTATGAAGGCAAAGTTTGCATGAGAGGCTGGATTGATCCATTGCTTTCTGAAAAGGCTCTTTTGCCAGCAAAAAGGGAAGTCAGGGTTGTCCGGTGTGAATTCCGCTGATGTGTATATGCAGCAAATTAGCACGCTTACTTTTAACATAAGTGATTTTACATGATGAGAAATGTGTCTGTAGGGAAAAAAAAAGATATTGTTGACCGTCGCTTTGAGGTCTTCAATTCCGGCATACCTCAGGAATTCCAGTATGGTGCCCCTCAGCTGTCTCTCGATTCCCTCTCTAAAAGAATGGGGGCAGTTTTGGTGACATTTGTCAGTGGACACACAGGACTAATGTTTGAGCTGGGACTTAAACATTAAACCAGGGGTGTCAAACTCTGGCCTTCCAGATGTTCATAGACTTTGATTCCCATTAGCCCCATGTTGGCAGGGGCTGATGGGAATCTTTGGCCGTGAACATCTAGAGCAGGGGTCTGCAACCTGCGGCTCTCCAGATGTCCATGGACCGCAATTCCCATCATCCCCTGCCAGCATGGCCGATTGTTTGTCAGGGGCTGATGGGAGTTGTAGTCCAGGAACATCTGGAGAGCCGCAGGTTGCAGGCTCCTGATATAGAGGGTCATAGTTTGATACCTTAGCATTAAACATTAGCAATCAGTTCTGGAGAACCCAAATCATAACATTTCGACTTCACGAAAATATCAACCCATCACGAAAAATCCACAGTAGTTCTAAAACACCTGTGGTATAATAGTTCTGTGGCAAAGAATGTAAATTATAAGTGGCCCTGGGCCTTAGAGGTATGGTCAGATAAATTAGTCATGGTCAGCGGAGGACTTTCAACCAGGCATGAATCTTGGTCTCATGTAACCTTCTCAATCAAGGGGTGGTGCTGGTGGGGTAAAATAACTAAGGACAGGGCCAGGACTGTTTGTTTGTTTGTATATGGAGTCTCCAGGTTCAGCAAATTCGTTCCCTAGACAGGGTGGGGTGTACGTCTGTTGGAAAGGGTACACACACACACACAGTGAAAAGCTCCAAGGTCAGCCACGAAGGCCTGACACCAAGACATTCCAAATGCGGTGGGATTTGGTTGCTGTGTATGGGGCAGGGCAAAGCCGTCAGCTTGAACAACAAGCAACCCCTATTCCCAACAAGTGCTGATGAATAACAAAGTTTTCACTGTGTGTGTTTGGGTGTATAATTTGCAACTATCTCCAGTACTGAAGAAGAGGAGTCTGAATTTATATCTTCCCTTGCTCTCCTGTAAGGAGACTCAGGGGGGATTACAAACTCTTTTCACTTCACCCTATCCCAGGGGTAGGAAACCTGCGGCTCTCCAGATGTTCAGGAACTACAATTCCCATCAGCCTCTGTCAGCATGGCCAATTGGCCATGCTGGTAGGGGCTGATGGGAATTGTAGTTCCTGAACATCTGGAGAGCCGCAGGTTCCCTACCCCTGCCCTATCCCCACAACAGACACCCTGTGAAGCCGGTGGGGCTGAGAGAGTTCTGAGAAAACTGTGACCAGCCCAAAGTCACCCAGCAGGCTTCATGTGTGGGAGCAAGGAAACAAATCCAGTTCACCAGATAAAAGTCTACTGCTCATGTGGAGGAGTGGGGAATCAAACCCAGCTCTCCAGATTAGAATTCATCTGATCTTAGCCATTATTTCTGGTAGATCTTGTTCCTAATGCTTCGCCTGTATCTGTGGCTGGCATCTTCAGAGGTGTATCACAGAGGGAAGTCTGTTTACACACTGTGTCTAGACTTCTGTGTAACAGACTGTGTAACAGACGTCTCTCTGTGATACCCCTCTGAAGATGCCAGCCACAGATCCAGGCAAAATGTTAGGAACAAGATCTACCAGATCACGGCCACACAGCCCGGAAAACCCACAACAACCAGTTGAGTCCAGCCGCGAAAGCCTTCGACAATACAAAGTCAACGGGGGGTTTCTGGCATAGTAGTGTGAGAACTATCCCCTATGCTTCAGGTTACTGGCTGATTGATTTCGAAAATGTTTGTGCTGCATCTCTGCCAAGTGAAAAAGGGAAAAACATAAAAGGTGACCACGTTATTGCCTTACTCATTTTGCCATTTAAGCTTCATCAGGAGGAATCTATAAAAAACATAATTTTATAATAAATATAACTAATCAAAGAACAATGTATTGTCGAAGGCTTTCATGGCCGGATTCAACTGATTGTGGTGGGTTTTCCGGGCTGTGTGGCTGTGGTCTGGTAGATCTTGTCCCTAACATTTCGCCTGCACCTGTGGCTGGCATCTTCAGAGGTGTATCACAGAGGGAAGTCTGTTACACACTGTGATACCCCTCTGAAGATGCCAGCCACAGATGCAGGCGAAACGTTAGGGATAAGATCTACCAGACCACAGCCACACAGCCCAGAAAACCCACCACAACCAATCAAAGAACAGTTGGGAAGATGTCTGCTCTGCCACTGCCCAGGGCAGTTTTTTGTTTTTTGCTGTCAAGACAGCTGACTTATTTTGACCCTGAAGAGTTTTCAAAGCAAGAGATGTTCAGAGGGTGTTTGCCATTGCCTTCCTCTGTGTAGCCACCCTGGGCTTCCTTGGTGGCAGAGGTGTAGCAAGGGGGAAAAGTTCCCGGTGCTCCACCCCCATCCCACCCCAGAACGCCCTCACCGCACCCCTAGAGGGATGCGCACCCGGTGTGTCATGCACCCCCCCGTCCCCCTTGGAGTACGCTTGGTGGTCTCCCATTCAAGTACCGACCAGGGCCAATCCTGATTAGCTTCTGAGAAAGGACAAGATGGGGCTAACCTGGGGTATTTGTTTGCCATTAAGTCACAGCTGACTTATGATGGGCAAGAGACATTCAGAGATAGTTTCTATTGCCTGCCTCCGCATCACAACCCTGGTATTCCTTGGAGACCTCCCACTTAAATACTCATCAGGGTCATGAGATCTAGAAGAAAGGAATTACGAACAAGTCATTAAAAATATTAATAGAAAGTCCACCATTAAAACCCCAGCCCAGCATAAAAACACAGACCATAAAAGCAGACTCCTGGTAGCTTAAAATGATAGGTTCTAGACCAGTGATGGCAAACCTATGGCACAGGTGCCAGAGGTGGCACTCAGAGCCCTCTCTGTGGGCATGCACAAACAGCGTTTGTCATGTGGAGGGGAAATTGCCCGCCCCCACACACACATCTAGGCTGGCCTGGGCCGCTGGGCTCGATTATTAGCATTAAACCTAAGACCTAGGCCGTTTCCGCACGGGCGAAATATGACGTCGTGGCAACGGAAAAAGAACCGCCATAGCGAGAGCGTTCGCACGCGCAGCGGCGGAGGTGCGCATTCGCGCCGTCGCGAAAACGCTAAACCGGCGCGAAGACGCCGTATTCAGAAAACGCTTTAAACCACTCTTTTTCCCCATGTGACGCATCGACGGCGCACTCGTGCGAACAGCCACCACGGAGCCGTCCTCAAACGGCGCCTGCCAAACGATCTCCCGCAGTAGCGGCGGCCATTTTGGGAGGGATGAACTGCTCCAGCGGCCATGATGGTGAGGTCAGCAGCCGCACTTTGACAGAGCTCCTCTTCAGGGTGGGGGATAACACATTCCTAGGCAGCATCAATGTCCACGTTTTGCTACCTGGGGACATTTTTATTTATTTATTTTATTTATTTATAATCAATTTTATATACCGCCCCTCCCCCGAAGGGCTCTGGGCGGTGAACAACATAATCATAACAGAAATAACATTAAAATCCCAGTTAAAACAGCGAATTAAATAAAATTACAGCGGCATCCGACAAATTTCATAAAACGTAATACACCCACCCTGGAAGCAGACCCAAAAAGCTGAGGGCCTCCACAAAATTAAGGGCCCAGAGCGAAAGGAGGGGAGGAGGGGAGGGCGACTTTCAGCGGTCGGCCCCTCCAAACGCCTCGGGTGGAACAATTCGGTCTTACAGGCCCCTGGCGTGAACTTCCAAGATCCCGCCAAGTGAGGGCCCCGATAGCTGGTGGGTGCGTTCCACCAGGCAGGCCGAGCCAGGGCTGCAAAGGCCTCCAGTCTCTGGTAGAGGCCAACCGCATCATCGAGGGGCTAGGACAACCAGCAAGTTACACTTCGCCTAACGCAGAGGCCGCAGAGGGACATATGGGGTAAGACGGTCCCCGAAGCTGCAATGGCTGTCCCAGACCGCCAAGGCCTTAAAGGTGAGTACCCACACCTTATGAAATGATTCGGAACTCAACCGGAAGCCAGTGCAAGCGGGCGCGAACACAGCAGCTGGTTGAATGTGTTCTCTAAAGCGCACCACCTGTGAGCACACGCCAGCCGCTGCATGTTGCAATCACAGTTTGCAACTTCCGGATCAGATCGTAAGGGAAGGCCCGCAGAGCCGAAGTTACAATAGTCTAGCCTATAGAGGTGACCGCTGGCATGGATCAAGCAGTGGCTATGGTCTGCCTGGGAGAGGAAGAACCCGGGCCGGGCCTGTCGAAGATGGAAAACGCTAACCCGGAAATATATGGGCTTCACCTGGGTCTCCATTGAAAGAGACTAATCCAGGTGGGACCCCCCAGGCTGCGGATCGGAGTAGAGGCTGGTGCCAATGAAGCCTCCTCCCACTCCGCTGCTGAAAATTCCGCCACTTCCTCCGCCGCCCAGCCAAAGTGATCTCCTCGCCTTCGATGGATTCAGTTTTAACCTGCTCTTGTTGCAACCATCCAGCAACCGCCTGCAAGCAATGCTGTAGAGCTGCAGGGCGCAACTGTCCCCTCCATCAGCAGAATGAGCTGAGTGTCATCAGCATACCTGATGACAGATCAGCCCAAAGCTCCGCACCAACTGAGCAAGTGGCCTGACATATAGATGTTAAACAATAGCTGGGAGAGCAATGCCCCCTGAGGCACACCACACTGAAGTGGGCACCTCTGGGAGGCTTGGTCCCCACACCACAACTTAAGCTGACTCCGGTCCTTCCGGAGGAACGAAAGACAATCCACTGGAAGGACAGTGCCCCGCACCTCGAAGCCGCCAGGCGGTGGGCCAAAAGGTCGCGGGTTCGCACTCATATCAAACGCTGGCGGTAAAGGTCCAATAATACCAGCAGCCGATCCACCTCGGTCAAGTTGTATGCGCGAGCGTGGTCCGTGATGGCGACAAGAACAGTCTCCGGCTCCCATGCCCAGCGCACGGAAGCCGGACTGGAAGGGATCGAAAAGCCTGCAAGGCCCTCCAGGGGAAGCCCTGAAGCTGCTCCAACACCACTCTCTCAATTACCTTCCCCAGAAACGAAGATTCGTAGGACGGGCGGTAATTGGCCAGATCTCCTGGATCTAACGTATTGGTCTTTTAAGAGTGGGCGGACGCCACTGGCCTCCTTCAACCCACCCGGAAAGACTCCTTGCTCAAGGGAGCTTGGCATTGATGATCTTCAACAGGTGGGTCGAAGCTCCTCCTGGCAGGCTTTAATAAGCCAGGAGGGGCACGGATCCAGAGGACAAGTAGTAGGTCTAACAAGCCGTTTCGCAGAACCCCTGCTCGGTGACACTGGCTTCGAGAGCAGGGGAAAACTGGGCCAAACAAGGGCCGGAAGACGGCAAGGGAGCCTCTAGTTCTCAAGCACTGTATTCAACACAGAAGGGAAGGTCCCATGAGCGACGCGACTCTTATCTGCAAAAGAAGCTCATAAATGCCTCGCAGCTATTGGTAGCCAATTGAGAATTTGGGTGGTAGAACCTGCAGGTAATGAAGGTCAAAGTCCGAATTAGACGGAACAGTTGTGCCGGGCGGGAGCTTAGCAGGATGCGAAAGAGAAGAGGAGAGGAAGGCTCTCTTCGCCTTCTTTCGCCATCTCATAGGCCATAAACGCCCTATAAGATACCCGCGCGGCTTCGCCATCAGCCCACACTCGCTTCTAGTCGCCTGGAGTTCCCGCTTTATATGGCGAAGCTCGCATACCACGGAGCCGTGAACGGGGACGCGAGAGGACGCCGGGGGGCAACAACCTCAACCGTACCGGAAAGCCGGGCATTCCACCCTTCCACCTGCTCATCGAGTGTGCCGGCAGGTTCAGGATCCCGCGAGAGCATTCAGGAAACCAAGTGGATCCATAAGTCTCCGCTGGCGGACATAAATGAGCGTCCGTCAGCTTCAGACGGGAGATGCAACCATCCCAACCAGGGCATAATACCGGACCATGGCACTCTATCAATAGAGGATAATGCACTCATACACTCGCGACCCGGCGACCAGATCCAACGTGTGACTCCGGCTCATGAGTGGGGGCCGTAGAACTTACCAAGGAGAGGCCCAGCGCCGCCATGGATGACACCAGGTCCGCCGTGGCTACTGCACATGAGGCAGCATCGACATGGACATTGAAACTCCCCAAGACAATAAGTCTGGGAAACCCCACCGCCCACTCAACGCCCAGTCAGACACCTCCACTCCAGCAGCTCGCAGCAGACCGGCCCCCGGTAAGCCAGGGCAATCGCGTACACCAGGAGGACGGCTAACCTCTCCGTCACGCTAACCACTCTAGGCCAGTCGACACACTCCATGCCGGGTGATCCTCCGGGACCGGGATGGCGCTAAAGGGGATGGAATCTCGGCTGAACGTTGCCACACCGCTCGCCCCGCGTGTTCGCGGATCGGCGGAGGCACGCTAAACCTGGAAACTCTGAAGCAGCATGTGAGTTCTTTCTCTCAAGGTGGCCTTTAGTGGAGCAGTTCAGACTCTCCAGTTGTACACCATTGTCGAGTAATGCTGTTTGAGGGTGGCCTGCAGCAACACAGCAGCTGCCAGGGGGAGGGGCAGGGTAGGGCAGGGCAGTCTCCACTCCCTGCCAGCAGAGTGATGTTTTTTAGGAGCTGGCCCGGGGATGTGGCCAGGATGGCCACACCTTTGGAGCTTTGAGAAGTTTGCCCCCCCCCCCGGCCCTGAAGTGTGTCTCTGGTGATTTCACTGAATGGTCCAGCACCTTCCCCAAATCCGTATAGGCTGCACAGATGGTGGCTGGCCATACAAGCCGTGGTGTCACAGGTGACATGAACTGGGACTGACAGTAGCTGGGAGGGGAGCCGATGACAGATGGGGGTGGCTAAAACTTCAGGGTAGTCACTTTGGCCAATCGCGCTGCTGCGCTGGCGCGATCGTAAGCCGCTTCTTGGCGCGCCAGCTGAAGTGCTTGCAGCCGCGACTTAGCGGAGCCGTAGCGAGACAGCCGCTGCTTCGCAGCGCTTTCGATGCGTAACCGACATTTATCTGGCGGGGCTGCGGACGCCCGCAGTTCCTTCGTCTATCTGTCGCGAACGCTTTTTTTCGAGTAAGGCGTCGCACTCTGGCGACGTCATCCAGCTAAGTCGCTGTTTTTTTGGCCGTCTTGGAAACGGCCCTAGTTTTGGGGAAGCAGTATAGGCAATCCTGTTAAGCGCTGTTAAACCCCTCTGATTTTAATGCAAATAATTACAGCGTAATCCTTTACTTGGGAGTAAGCTCGGTTGCTGGGAATGGGGCTTGCTTCTGAGTAAACCCTCCTAGGGTCGTGATTCACCCATTCGAAGAGTTGCATGGTTGCTTCAAAGCAAAGCCAAAGCTTACTTCCGAGTAACGCATGCTTCAGAGCCAACCTTTTTTTCTAAACGAAAACCTCAGCATTCAGGTTAAACTGCCGTGCTGGCACCTTGCGATAAAAAAGTGGGTTTTGGGATGCAGTTTGGGCACTCAGTCTCAAAAAGGTTCGCCATCACTGCTCTCAACTAAAATTCTCCTGAATATCATGCTTTCTTCAGCACCAAGAAATTGTTTTCTATTGGCCCAGAAGAATGTTTGTGAACACTTCGTAAGTAATTTTGGACAAACTCTCCAGTACTTAACAACAGGGGCGTATCTACCAGAGGAACATGGGGTATCACATGTCCCCAGGCGCACGCCATATAATATGTGGGGGGGGGGCATCGGGCATGGGTGGTAGGCCTGGACGGAGGGGGGCCCCCTGGAACATTCAGATTTTGCTCCCGGGCTCCATTCCCCCTAGATACGCTTCTGCTTAACAATAAGAAGTTGGTACAATGTTAAGCTGGCTGAAGTGTGGATTTGCCTCTTGTTTCATCCTTTAGAGCACAGGTGTCAAACTCGCAGCCCTCCAGATGTTATGGACTACAGTTCCCATCATCCCCTTCCAGCACTGGCAGGGGGTGATGGGAACTGTAGTCCATAACATCTGGAGGGCCGTGAGTTTGACATCTGTGCTTTAGAGATTTTCATCTTGAACCAGGCAGTCACAGATGTAACCCAGGCAAAAGGGGTCATTATTCCGATACTGTTCATGGTATAAATGAGGAGAGGGTGGAATGCAAAGGAATACAGTTGGCCTCGTTTTAGTTTGAATGAAGGTGGATGTGATTTTAGAGAGAGGTGGTGTGGCTCCAGACTGCGATCTGGCAACTGGAGGACTGAGTCGTTCTTTAAAGCATTACATGTTGCTACCGGAGGAGATTTTGAACTGCAGGTCTTAAGAGGGATTTGTAAGTTGGCGGTTTTCAAAAGAACAACTAACAGAGAGATATCGCAGCTCCGTGCCCTTAAGTATGTGGATAGGGCATGCCGTGAAAACAAATGGAATGCAGAGAATCTTAGTTGCTCTTGGAGAAGTGGCTGCAGCAAAGTGAAGAAGATGTTCTGAATGAGAGAGCCGAAGCTCTCAAGGGGCATGCAAAGGATGCCCCATAAGACCTTGGCCCAAAATTTGCAAGCTTCAGATGCAGTAATCATCTGGTTTGTCCAGAATTGTGACGGTGACCATTTCTCAAACGTTTCCTCGTGACACCTTGAATGCCTTTTGCCAGTCTATAGCTATGGATGTGTTCGAGGGAAGCGATCTGAATTCAGCCGGTGGCAAACAGGAGGGACATTTGGCCCTTTCACTTTCAGGAAGCAGAATCGTTTGCAGCTCTCAGATAAATAATGTGCTGAATGATTTTTTAAAAAGGTTTCGTTGGCAACTTTTGTAGACGTCGCGAAACTTGCTGAGTTGGCGATCGCCCTTGTCAGAACGGAAAACCAAATTTGGCAGTGAGCTATTGCAACGATCCGCTCAGAAACTGATAAACCTAGGAAAAGTTGGTTGGTAGCGTACGAAAAGGTTGAAGACTTTATTTTGATGTCGAATTTAAATTTCTCTGTATTACATATTTCTAACCCTATTTTTAAACTCTGGTAGAAATTAGAAAAACATTCCGAGAGAATGAAATGCATAATCAGGATTGTTTACCTTTTGCCTTTGATGTCTTCATGTAAATCAAGACCCCTGTATGTGATGTTTTGGCTTGGCTCTATACATTACAGCTGTTACTTCATTCAGTGACACATTTCATGCCTGCTGTATGTCAAAATCGTCACATTTCTTTCTGTGCCAGAAGTTGCAAGTAGGTAGAACATGGTGCAAGTCAGGGCTTGGCACCTCCAGCTCTGGTGCTTTCATGGTCGGAAATATTTATGATGGCTAACTCAGACCTCTGCTATATCCTCCTCTGGTTTAGGAGATGATCATTCCCTCGTCTGGCTATTCCTGGGATATTACGACGAAGAATGTGTGCCTGTTTTGGATCAAATAGCTTGATTTGGCTTGAAAGAGGGACTGAAGCTGGTGGACTTTCAACCCATATTGCATTCTGGCCTTTGTGTATGGAAAGAAACCAGCTGTAGTTGTGAGTCTGTGCCTGAGTAGTAAATAGAGGCCCTTAAGTAAGTAGCAGGCAGAAGCTACATCTATCTTATAGCATGGGCATAGACTGATTCATGGAAGACAGGTCTATCAGCGGCTCTAAGCTATGGGGAGAAAAGGGGCAACCCCATTCAGAAACAGTAAGCTTCTGAATAGTGGTGCCAGGAGGCAACATCAGCAGAAGGCCTCCGCGATGAACTGGTTGTCCAGTGTGTGCGGCAGGATGCTGGACTAGATGGACCATTGGTCTGATCCAGCAGAGCTCTTCTGATGTTCTTATGAAGGTCTTGGCCTCTATGCTGTGCTGTTGGCCCTCCAGAGGAACTGGATGTCCACTCTGTGAGACAGGCTGCTGGACTAGATTGACCATTGGTCTGATCCAGCAGAGCTCTTCTGATGTTCTTCTGAAGGTCTTGGCCTCTATGCTGTGCTGTTGGCCCTCCAGAGGAACTGGATGTCCACTCTGTGAGACAGGCTGCTGGACTAGATGGACCACTGGTCTGATCCAGCAGAGCTCTTCTGATGTTCTTATGATGCAAGAACAGAGGACAGCTGTTTGGTACCCTATATTTCATATATATTTGTGGTATTACTTTCAGAAGCTGGATTCTATTTGGCATTGCAGATCGAGTGGGCATATATTTACTGTTTTAATATACCTTTTTTAGTTTTGTTTTATTTGCCTTATTCTGGTCTATGATCCTAATAAAGACTGTTTGATTGATATCTCGAGCGGGAAACAACTGCTAATTTTGGTAAGGAAATAAAAATCAAGGAACCCATTATTCCTAAATTTTTAGCTGTTGCAGCAATGATTTACACTGATGCCAATGAAACAAAACTTCCTAGTGTAACGTTAATGGTCACTGACATTGAAGTATTGTTCACAAGAAACTACAGTGTGTCATTATTTTATTTATTTAATTCATGTATACCCCTCCTTTCTCCCCATTAGGGATCAAAGGTAGTTTACCTAATTCTATCCTCCTCTATTTAATCCTCACAACAAACACCCTTGTAAGTACCAAGTATATATGTTTCAGGTAAGTTTCTAATTTTTCAGCACACATTTTTATATGCTGAAAAAAGCCCCCCCGCCTTGTAGACTCCTCGAAAATGGTTTATACTCAAGTATAAATTGGCAAAGTCTTCTCAAGTTACTTTGGCCATTATTCCAGGTGGGTTAACAGAGCTAGTTTTACTGTTTTTCTTTGAAATAAATATTCAAAAACATTTAACCTACTGATGCCTCAATGAATGTAATTTTATTGGTATCTGTTTTTATTTTTGAAATTTACCAGTAGCTGCTGCATTTCCCATTTTTTACAGGCTTATACTTGAGTCAATAAGTTTTCCCAGTTTTTTGTGGTAAAATTAGGTGCCTCGACTTATATTCGGCTCAGCTTATACTCAAGTATATACGGTAGGTTAGGTGGAAAGTTTGTGACTAGCCGAAGGTCTCCCACCAAGCTTCTATGGCAAGGTGGGAATTCCAACCTGGTTCTCCTAGGTCTGAGTCTGACACTCTGACCACTATACTACACTGTCTTTCTATGTAAAAGAGCCTGTGGAACCATTAGGTTCACCTTGTCCCTTCCCTCCTTTTACCTGCTGATCTAAACTGTGGTTTGTCTCTTTCCTATGAACCAGGAGGGCAGGGAGAAAACAGGAGACTAAGGTTCCCCCCCAGTCTCGTTCACACGACAAACCACAGTTTCTTGTTACGATAGAGAATCTGGAAAGGCAAGTGCTTAATCCCGTTGGATCACACATAGTTCTAAAGGCCTGGATAGCTGTTGTGTGTGTGTGTGTGTTGCATTGAAGATGACTATGATAATCTCTTAACGTGTGTCCAGAGCCAATGCACGTACATTGGGAATACGGAGTTTCCACGCTGTGTTCCAATACAGCATCATGAGCAGTTGCATGTATGTATTCTTCTTATATGTGTGCAGTAGTGGTGTAGGAGCAGCAGTGGCGTAGGAGGTTAAGAGCTCATGTATCTATCTGGAGGAACCGCGTTTGATTCCCAACTCTGCCGCCTGAGCTGTGGAGGCTTATCTGGGGAATTCAGGTTAGCCTGCACACTCCCACACATGCCAGCTGGGTGACCTTGGGCTAGTCACAGCTTCTCGGAGCTCTCTCAGCCCCACCTACCTCACAGGGTGTTTGGTGTGAGGGGGGAAGGGCAAGGAGATTGTAAGCCCCTTTGAGTCTCCTGCAGGAGAGAAAGGGGGGATATAAATCCAAACTCCTCCTCCTCCTCCTCCTCCTCCTCTTCTTCTTCTTCCTCTTCCTCTTCCTCTTCCTCTTCTTCTTCTTCTTCTTCTTCTTCTTCTTCTTCTTCTTCTTCTTCTCCTCCTTCTTCTGCTTCTGCTTCTGCTTCTGCTGCTTCTGCTTCTGCTTCTTCTTCTTCTCCTCCTTCTTCTGCTTCTGCTTCTGCTGCTTCTGCTGCTTCTTCTGCTTCTGCTTCTTCTTCTTCTTCTGCTTCTGCTTCTGCTTCTGCTTCTGCTTCTGCTTCTGCTTCTGCTTCTGCTTCTGCTTCTTCAGTGACGTCTGTCGGGACAATGAATGTGAAAAAGTGTGCTTATTAGAACATTCCTCCACCCCCAAGTGTCATGGATTATGTGGGCACACTTCATAGACACATGGCAAACACTGTGGCAACCATCCAAAGATTCATGCAAGGTTAGCATGCCACGGGTGCTTTGGGATTGTGTTTCTTGGAAAGCAGAGTTCACGCCACACGGCATACTTCTCTTAAGACCCGCGAGGCTTTCAAAAATAATTTGTCACATGCCACAAGGGCTTACTGTTAAATATTTTTTTAAAAAAAATTCCACTATTTTGCCTCAAACCTTTGAATGTACCTAAAATAGCTCTTACTGTGGCTGCTTGCAGAAGCAGCGTTTTTTAAAATGTTACTTTCTCAATAATGGGTCCTTCCATTCTATTTTTCTTGGGGGGGGGGAACCATGAATACGTGTGCACAATTTGTGTTTCAGAACTAGGTTTTATCAGTGAGGGAATCTATGCTTGGATTTCAGAAAAATGGGCTCCATGCAGAGGTGGCAGGTTCTCACAGGTTCCCGAGAGTAGGTTACTCATTATTTGTGTGTGCCGAGAGGGGGTTACTAATTGGTGATTTTGCCACGTGATTTTTGCCTCAGTTACGCCCCTCCTCTCAGCAGTAGCGCGCAGAACTTGAAGCAGTCTAGCAGGAGGTGCACCGGCGTGCGTGGCAGCCTGCGCCTGCGTGCATTCATTTCCCGCCCAAGGACCGGCGCAGTGGCTGCATCCTTGCCACAGCCCCGCCCAGGAATGCCCCTCCCCCAGAATGTCCGGCCACGCCCCCCGTCGTGCCCCGCCCAGCCCCATTGGCGCTACGCCACAGTTTGAATCCCACCACCATGGGAAACTGTTACTAACATTTTTGGATCCCACCACTGGCTCTATGGATCTGTACCGCTTGGCAAAGTTTGGAGAGGAGTGGTTAGAAACAGTGAGCTGAAAGGGAACTCAAGGGTCGCCTAGTCCAACACCTTGCACAATGCAGGAAATTCACGACACCCCTCCCGCTTTCCCAGTGACCCCTGCTCTATGCCCAAAGAAAGGCGTAACATCTCCAGGATCTTTGGCTAATCTGGCCCGGAGGAAAATTCCTCCCTGACCCCAGACAGAGTGGTGACCAGCATTACCTTATGCACACGAGGGCACTTCCGCACATGCAGAATAATGCATTTTCAATCCACTTTCACAATTGTTTGCAAGCGGATGTTGCTATTTCACATAGTACAACCCAGCTGCAAAGTGCCTTGAAAGTGGATTGAAAATGTATTGTCCTGCATGTGCGGAAGTGCCCTAAAAATGGGTAGCCCCCATCTCAGGTTAGCTCCCATTGAAAACAATGGGGATGGGGGCATTCCATTTGGGCGTCCATAACTTTGCTGCCCCTGAACCAAACATCGCCAAACTCAGGTGGTATCATCAGGGCAGTCTCTGGATGATGCCCTGAAATCATGGTGCCACTAGCTTTTAAAATGCCCTCCCTGCAGGCCGAAAAAGCACCAAAAATACCCCCCAAAAGCCCAAATACCTTGCATTTGCATTTGTTCATATTTGGGCAGGACATAATCGGACAATATTTTTTGTCCAAATTTGCCCAAATTTGCCCAGATTCCAGCCAAATCTGCTTCATTTGTTTCATTCTCCTGAATCTCCAACCCTCAAAAAAAGTGATGCTGTTTCAGGGTGTGGGAGAATCCATTCAAACAGCATCACTTTCAATTTTATTTTAACCGGGGACCCCAGATTCTTCCTTTAAGGTAGATTTAAAAGAAGAATCTGAGCTCCCTAGTTTAAACACCATTGAAAGTGATGCTGTTTGGGGGTGGATTCCACTGGAGGTGTTTTGTGAGAGATGATGCTGACATTTGTTTGGTAAATGTTTTGCTGAGGGTGATTTGTGAGAGATTTACATGCTTAATACCCACTTGCACTGGCTTGGAGTTGTTTCTCAGGCTAACAACCTACCTCGTAGGGTTGTTGTGATTAGGAAATTAGGAAAAGAGTTGGTGGGGAGAGAGCCATGTATGTTTTGATGGGAGTGGGAGGTGTTTTGTGAGCTGGTACAAAAAATCATTGTTTGGTCATGGTGGGGGAGGGTGGCTGCCCATTCGCTTGGCGGGGGGGACCAAACTCAGGTTTTGTCCCCGGGCGCCAGTTTGCCTAGGTACGCCCCTGCATGGGAACTGAGCACTGACTCATCTCTTCTCCTGGAGGCGGAGGACCTCTTGTACATCTTATACATACGAATCCTCTCTAGCTTCTTCATGGGTGCCCTTCCCGGTCTCAATCTCCTTCTGTTTTCTTCGCTGTGGTCTCCTTCTTGGAGAATAAAAGCCAAGGAATAGAAAATTTTGACCGATTTCACTTTCTCCATTGTTGACCTTCAAACCGTGTCATTCCCCAGCAGTCATTACTTTTGCCTGCCTGATATTCAGCTGTAATCCTGCTTAGGTACTTTCTGCTTTAATGGCTCAGTAGCAGTTTCAAGTCTTCACTTTTGTTCTGCATTACCCTATGCTCTATGACTTCTTCTCCCCCCCTCCCTTTTCCAATCGATTCTTCTCCTCTTTTTGCATGTCTGTTTGGCTTTCTCTGGGCACTTTCACACATGCAGAATAATGCGCTTTTAATCCACTTTCAATGCACTTTGCAGCTGGATTTTACTGTGCGGAATAGCCAAATCCAGTTGCAAACAATTGTGATAGTGGATTGAAAGATTCTGCATGTGCGGAAGTGCTTTCATGTGCTCAGGGCAATGCTGGTCACCACTCTGGGGTCAGGAAGTGCATTGAAAGTGCATTATTCTGCATGTGCCTACTACCCTGTTTCCCTGAATATAAGACATCCCCGGAAAATAAGACATAGTAGAGGTTTTGCTGAAGTGCGAAATGTAAGGCATCCCCCAAAAGTAAGACGTAGCAAAGTTTTTGTTTGGAAGCATGCCTGACGAACAGAACACAGAAAAATAAGACATCCCCTGAAAATAAGTCATAGCGCATCTTTGGGAGCAAAAATTAATACTGTCTTATTTTCGGGGAAACACGGTAATATAGCTGCTCACATTTTCATCCATTGCTGCCCACTATAACCTGAGTGATTTTTCCATTGTGCTCCATGTTGTTTCGCAACGACAAACAGTGTTGTTTTCCTGGTATGAAATTGCTGTGAAAATTCAAAATTACTGCAACATACATCCCTGTGCTGGATAGATTCTGTTGCTTCTGAACATATAAGAACATAAGAACAAGCCAGCTGGATCAGACCAAAGTCCATCTAGTCCAGCTCTCTGCTACTCGCAGTGGCCCACCAGGTGCCTTTGGGAGCTCACATGTAGGATGTGAACGCAATGGCCTTCTGTGGCTGTTGCTCCCGATCACCTGGTCTGTTAAGGCATTTGCAATCTCAGAACAAGGAGGATCAAGATTGGTAGCCATAAATCGACTGCTCCTCCATAAATCTGTCCAAGCCCCTTTTAAAGCTATCCAGGTTGGTGGCCATCACCACCTCCGGTGGCAGCATATTCCAAACACCAATCACACGTTGCGTGAAGAAGTGTTTCCTTTTATTAGTCCTAATTCTTCCCCCCAGCATTTTCAATGAATGCCCCCTGGTTCTAGTATTGTGAGAAAGAGAGAAAAAATTCTCTCTGTCAACATTTTCTACCCCATGCATAATTTTGTAGACTTCAATCATATCCCCCGTCAGCCGCCTCCTCTCCAAACCAAAGAGTCCCAAATGCTGCAGCCTCTCCTCATAGGGAAGGTGCTCCAGTCCCTCAACCATCCTTGTTGCCCTTCTCTGCACTTTTTCTATCTCCTCAATATCCTTTTTGAGATGCGGCGACCAGAACTGGACACAGTACTTTTTAGGAAAGAGAATGAGAGATGTTATTGCTTCGGTAGCTCAGCTCATCACCATGAGCAAAATGGGAGAAGGAAGCAGTTCTCTTCTATGCCTGTGGCTGTTAGACTTGGGAGGAATGTGACTGAATGATAGAACGTTTGCTCGATATACAGAAGGTCTTAGGTTCAGTTCCTGCTTCTCCAGCTAAAAGGATCATGTGGTGCGTGATGGGAAAGACCTAAATGAGAGCAGCTGCCAGCCTGAGCAGACTGTACCCACTTTGAGCAGCTGCCAGCCTGAGCAGACAATACCAACTTTGAGCGGCTGCCAGCCTGAGCAGACAATACCAACTTTGAGCGGCTGCCAGCCTGAGCAGACAATACCAACTTTGAGCGGCTGCCAGCCTGAGCAGACAATACCAACTTTGAGCGGCTGCCAGCCTGAGCAGACAATACCAACTTTGAGCAGCTGCCAGCCTGAGTAGGCAATACCAATCTCTTGAGCCGCTGCCAGCCTGAGCAGAGACACACCAACTTTGAGCTGGCTGCCAGCCTGAGCAGACAATACTAACTTTGGAGCGGCTACAGCCTGAGCAGACAATACCAACTTTGAGCGGCTGCCAGCCTGAGCAGACAATACCAACTTTGAGCGGCTGCCAGCCTGAGCAGACAATACCAACTTTGAGCGGCTGCCAGCCTGAGCAGACAATACCAACTTTGAGCGGCAATACCAACTTTGATGGACCAACAGTACAGGCCCTCTTCATTATGTTTCTCTAACTTCGCGTTAGCAAGGAGTTAGTGTTAATCCTTCGTCATTACCTAGTACAGTGATGGCGAACCGAGTGCCCACACTGCAACCCAAAACCCACTTATTTATCGCAAAGTGCTAACACGCAATTTAACCTGAATACTGAGGTTTTAGTTTAGAAAACGGTTGGCTCCAAGGCGCGCATTACTTGGGAGTAAGCTTGTTGTTGGTCGGTGGTTTTGCTTTGAAGCAATTGTGCAACTCTTCCAACGGGTGAATCACAACCCTAGGAGGGTTTAGAGGCAAGCCCCATTGCCAGCAACCAAGCTTACTCCCAGGTAAAGGATTGTGCTATAGTTCTTCCCATGAAAATCAGTGGGGTTTGACAGAACTTAACAGGGTTATCTACATGTCATGCCCAGTGGCCCAGGCCAGCCTAGATGTGTGTGTGTGTGTGTGTGTGTGTATTTTCGCCCCCCCCGCCCGCATGACGAACTCTGTGCATGTGTGCGCACAGAGAGGGCTCTGAGTGCCACCTCTGGCACCTGTGCCATAGGTTCGCCACCACTGACCTAGTAAATTGCCATAGCATTAAGATAGTGCAGACAGAATATTTCTTAATATAAGGTTCAAGAATGGAGGAAACAGACACCCTTTATAGCATTATCCTTGTCTTGAGAACAAGCCCATTCAGTGTGGGTAGAGCACCTTAACATGCAGTCTGGTATTGCAGCAGGGAATCCTTGTGACTTATTTTTCACCCCTTCCTCCGTCTTCTGACCTTAGCTGGTCTTTGAACCAGTCTTCTTTTGCAGCAGTGGTAGCAGTGCCGGCTTAGCTGCGACTGCGTCTCCGTGGGCATCTCCCTTTGAGAGCTGTCATTCATTTTAGTCTCAGCGACTTACATTCCACGCTCGGTTTTGTTTGCCCCAGTGCTTTGATATCGCTGAAAATTGGTGGCGCCACAAATAAAATAACGTGACCGCAAATTTCTGTATAGAATTCTTCCCACAAAATGGGGCGGGGGAGACCACTCCCACCGCAGACCGTCTCTTTTTGTAAAGGTTGCCGGCAGAAATAGTTTTCGACTATCCATATTTTTTTGTGTCTTTAATTACGAACTTTGGCCGGTTGGTGGAAATGGCCAATCGGCAGTCCTGCTCGTTGGCAGTTGGCCGTTGGTGGTCCCCAAATGACAACATTTGCGAATGTGCCCCTGAGCTGGATGGCCAAGGGTGACCCAAGATCTTTGGAGTGAAACATGATCTGCCTAATACTTAACACTAGATGAGAGATCACCAAGGAAGTCCGGGGTTTCTACGCAGGGGCAAGGAATGGCAAACCACCCCTGAATGTTTTGCCTGGCAAACTCTATGGGCCCCCCATAAGTAGGATGCAACTTGACGGCACTCATCCAACCACCATGTAGTGAGGACCCTTTTTAAAAACCAGCTAAGATCATGACCGTATCCTGTGACAACAAACTCCAAAAAGTAACCAAGCATTGTCGTGTTTCTACGGTTCATAACAACATCCTTCCATTTGCTGCCTGTCAGTTTCACTGTATGGCTCCCATGTTGTTGTCTTATCTGAGAAGGGGAAGAAGTGCTTCCCCCACAACTTCCTGTCTGTCACTTGTGTGCCGTTCTTAAATGACTCTTGCGCCCACATCAGAATTATTTGGCCGCAGGAGCCCAGTGGGGTGCCCCGCGGGTGCCTGTTGACGTCTTTTCTGATGCATGTCAAGTGTTTTTCGGAAATGGGTGTGGCCAGCTTGGGCTTTTGCCCAGCAAGGCTTCTGATTGGCTATTGGAGATTTGATTGGCTGTGCGGATTGTGGCAGCAGCGGCCACTACAGCGCAAGGCTATTTACTGCGTCACTGAAGTTAAACTGTGGCAATCGTTTTGTGGCTGACTCCACCTTCTGTGGCGGCCATTTTGTTACAGCGGCCGTCATGCCATGCCAGAATTCTAAATATATCTGCAGGCTCAAACAAGTAGAGGTTCTCCACTTCACAGTTTTATTTATTGTTGAATTTTGTGAACAGGTGTTTTTTTGGGGGGGGGTGGGTGGCAGCGGTGGACCGGAATTCATTCATTCATTTTATTTTATTTTATTTATTTTACTGCACTTTTCTTGCCAGTGGGATCTGAAGCAGCTTATCCCGTTCTCTTCATTCATTCCATCCTCCCAACAACCCTTTGAGGTAGATTTAGCTGAGTGCGTAATTGGTCCAAACTCACCCAGCAAGCTTTCCTGGCAGTGTGGGCATTTGAACCTAGCTCTCCCTGATCCTTGCTCAATGCTTTAACTTTCTCTTGTTGAGTTGAAAGCTGAGGTTATATCAATGGGTTGGATTGAGAGAACTGTAATTGTTTTTTGCTTAGGAGACAGGACTTTCTGGCTTCTTTTTTGCATGGGGTGTAGCGAGGGG
Source organism: Sphaerodactylus townsendi (assembly GCF_021028975.2). NCBI lineage: Eukaryota > Metazoa > Chordata > Lepidosauria > Squamata > Sphaerodactylidae > Sphaerodactylus > Sphaerodactylus townsendi. The sequence goes on from NC_059425.1 coordinate 187,114,683, forward strand.
GAACTGCACCCGGGGCACGCGTGTGTCCCTCCAGAGCACACCGGGGGCAAGACGCCCCACCCCACCCCCTGGCAGCTATGCCACTGTCCCCAGTGCTTGTCAAAAGGTGTCCCTAAGGGTCAGCAGTGGGCCGGACTGTAATGGTGAGGGGGGAAGAATGAATGGAAATTGTGTCCTCAAAATAAAAGAACCAAGGGGTAATGGAGCGAGCTCAGAAAATGGCACTGAGGAGGCAGTTCAGGGAAGCAGAGAAGCCTGGGAAACGTAGTCAGTAGTTCACACAACCACCAGAGATGTTTTCAAAACGTTCAGCCAGAGAATCGCTTTAAAAGGGGGCACATTTAAAATGTTTTGAGGCTGGAAATAAAACATTTGGGGGTAAAAGCGACGTGGAACTCCTTGGAGGAAACGTTTGAAAAGGTTTGGGCAGAAAGGGCCAGTGCGTGGAAATGCTGAATCCAAGCCGTTGTGACTTATATGGTATGTGAAGAAGAACAGTTGGATTACTATCCCCCTTTCTCTCCTGTAAGGAGACTCAAAGGGGCTTACAAACTCCTCCCCCCCCCCCAACAAACACCCTGTGAGGTAGGTGGGGCTGAGAGAGCTCCGAAAAGCTGTGACTAGCCCAAGGTCACCCAGCTGGTGTGTGTGGGAGTGCACAGGCTAATCTGAATTCCCCAGATAAGCCTCCACAGTTTATGGGGAATTCAGATTAGCCTGAAGCACTCCACACACGCCAGGAAGCAGTGTGACCCAAGGTCACAGCTTCTTTGCTTCTCAGTCTCCACCCCACCTCGCTGGTAGTTTGTTGTGAGGGGGGGAAGGGCAAGGGAGATTGTAAACCCCTTTGAGTCTCCTGCAGGAGAGAAAAGGGAGCGGCAAATCCAAACCTCCTCCTCCCTCCTCCCTCCTCCCTCCTCCTCCTCCTCCTCCTCCTCTTCTTCTTCTTCTTCTTCTTCTTCTTCTTCTTCTTCTTCTTCTTCTTCTTCTTCTTCTTCTTCTTCTTCTTCTTCTTCTTCTTCTTCTCCAAGCAGCAGAGTGGGGAATCAAACCCGGTTCCTCCAGATTAGAGTACACCTGCTCTTAACCACCACGCCACTTCGTATTGTGGCACTTGTGGCGTAATATATTTTTTAAAAATACCCTTGCCATTTTGCTAGGATTACAACAGCACAAGTTCGGGCTGCCAAATTTCAAGTGAAGCCAAAACTCCTCTTGGAATCAGAACTGATTTCCAGGTGACAGACAGCAACTCCACTGGAGAAAATGGCTGTTTGGAGCGCAGACTCTGTTGCATTATACCCCGCCTAGCCCATCATCCATCTCAAAATTTTCAGGAATTTCCCATCACAGACCTGGCTAATTCTAGAATTCTAAATATATCTGCAGGCTCAAACAAGTAGAGGTTCTCCCGCCTTCACGAGTTTTATTTATTGTTGAATTTTGGCGAACAGGTGTTTTTTTTTGGGGGGGGGGGTGGGTGGCAGCGGTGGACGAGAATTAAACCATTCATTTTATTTTATTTTATTTATTTTACTGCACTTTTTTTCTTGCCAATTGGGATGCAAACAGCTTATCCCGTTCTCTTCATTCATTCCATCCTCCCAACAACCCCTTTGAGGTGGAATTTAGCTGAGTGCGTGGTAGATTAAAACTCACCCAGCAAGCTTTCCCTGGCAGTGTGGGCATTTGGAACCCCTAGCTCTCCTGATCCTTGCTCAATGCTTTAAATTTCTCTTGTTGAGCTGAAAGCTGAGGTTATATCAATGGGTTGGATTGAGAGAACTGTAATTGTTTTTTGCTTGGGAGACGGGACTTTTCACAGGTTTCTACTTTTGCATAAGGGTGTAGCTTGAGGAGAACTGCACCCAGGCACGCAGTGTCCCTCCAGAGCACACCAGGGGGGCAAGAGGCGTCCCACCCCACCCCTGGCAGCTATGCCACTGTCCCAGTGCTTGTCCAAGGTGTCCCTAAGGTCCAGCGGTGGGCAGGACTGTAATGGTGAGGAGGGGAAGAATGAATGGAAATTGTGACTCCTCAAAATAAAGAACCAAGGGGTAATGGGCGAGCTCCAGAAATGGAATGCTTCGGGGAAAAGTTCAGGAAAACAGAGTAACTCTGGGAAGCGTTGTGGTCAGTTGGTTTCACACAACCACCAGAGATGTTTTCAAAAGCGTTCAGCCAGAGAATGCAGCTTTTAAAAGGGGCACATTTAAAATGTTTTGAGGCTGGAAATAAAACATTTGGGGTAATTAGCGGCGGTGAACTCCCCTTGAGGAGAGCGTTTGAAAAGGTTTGGGCAGAAAGGGCCAGTGCGTGGAAATGCTGAATCCAAGCCGTTGTGACTTATATGGTATGTGAAGAAGAACAGTTGGATTACTATCCCCCTTTCTCTCCTGTAAGGAGACTCAAAGGGGCACATAGTCCCTGAGCTCCCAACAAACACCCTGTGAGTGGGTGGGGCTGAGAGGAGGCCTCAGAAAGCTGTGACTAGCCCAAGGTCACCCAGCTGGTGTGTGTGGGGTGCACAGGCTTAATCTGAATTCCCAAGATAAGCCTCCACAATTCTGGGGAAATTCCAGATTAGCCTGTAGCACTCCACACGCGCCAGCTGGCAGTGGTGACCTATGATTAGTCACAGCTTCTTTGCTATCTCAGTCTCCACCCCACCTCGCTGGTAGAATGTAATGAGGGGGGAAAGAACAAGGGAGATTGTAAACCCTTTTGAGTCCTCACACGGGAGAGAAGAGGGAGCGGCAAATCCTGTCCTCCTCCTCACTCCTCCCTCCTCCCTCCTCCTCCTCCCTCCCTCCTACCTCCCTCTCTTCTTCTTCTTCTTCTTCTTCTTCTTCTTCTTCTTCTTCTTCTTCTTCTTCTTCTTCTTCTTCACTAGCTTCTTCTTCTTCTTTCTCCCAAAGCAACAGAGTGGGGAATCAAACCCGGTTCCTCCAGGATTGGGGTACACCTGCTCTTGTTCCACCATGCTTTGTGTTGTGGCACTTGTTAGTAATATATTTTTTAAAAATACCCTTGCCATTTTGCTAGGATTACAACAGCACAAGTTCGGGCTGCCAAATTTCAAGTGAAGCCAAAACTCCTCTTGGAATCAGACGGGCCCACAAGGTGACGGGCAACAACTCCACTGGAGAAAATGGCTGTTTGGAGCGCAGACTCTGTTGCATTATACCCCGCCTAGCCCATCATCCATCTCAAAATTTTCAGGAATTTCCCATCACAGACCTGGCGACCCTAGAATGAACGCGTTTAAGCCTGACTTCCACACTTGTGGAGAAAACTCAACTAAGAGACCCCTTTGATTAAGGTGACCAGATTTTTACTCCTGTAACGCGGGGCGCGTGCGCACACCCGCGCGGCCACAGGAGCACACTGCCTTTTGTGGCGCTCCCCAGTCAGGAAACAGGGAAGCGCCCCAGAAGGCAGTGCGGCAGCTGAGGAAGCGCCTGCACTGCTGTCAAAGAGAGGAGCCGCATTGCCTTAATTGGGACAATTTTAAAACCCCTACGGGATCGCGGGACACATTAAGTGAGCGTGAGTGTCCCGGCCATAAAGCGGGACCTTGGCTAGCTCACCTGCCACATGCTTTTGATTGTATTTCCACAAGAGGGGCGTGTTTGTGTGTTTTGAGGGAGGAGTTGTATGCATTACTGGGATCCAGTTGGAATAACGTTATCGTGCTTAGCAGCTTCACAGAGTTTATCCTGTTGAGTCACTTGGCAAACCCGCACGACGACAGCTCCCATCGGTGACCGGTGTATTTTTACAAAAATGTTGTGAGCAAAGTCTGGATATTTCTTCACTGCAGCCACGTGTGACAATGCTACTGTGTTGGCTGTAACATTTATTACGCTCTGCGATATACCACGTGCAATTTTGGCCAGGGATAGTTTGTGTTGGGCAGCAGCGGTAGAAACAGGGAGCCGTCCTTCTCAGAGGCCTTCCTAGGCTCCGCTTCACTAGGGCTGCCCTGCATGTATTGTGATAACCTTTAAAAAAATACATTGTGGAAGTAAAGCTGATAAGCAGCGTAGCAGGAAGGCTTTGCCTGAATTCCAAGCATGAGATGTCTTTGTGGTCACATTGTGCTGTTGATATATGGGCGGGCGGCGGGGGGGACATCCTTAGGCTGTGAGTGTCTGTGAGCCTGCTGTGGGAAAATATATGTATTAGTTTATTTATTTATTTTACAAATAAGGAAACTATGGCTCCATGATCACACAGTCTACCAGGGATCTGCAACCTGCGGCTCTCCAGATGTTCATGGACTACAATTCCCATCAGCCCCTGCCAGATTTGTAGTCCACGAACATCTGGAGAGCTGCAGGTTGCAGACCTCAAAATGTGATTGCTGGGATAAATGGAATATAGAAGAAGAAGAGTTTGGATTTATATCCTCCCTTTCTCTCCTGCAGGAGACTCAAAGGGGCTTACAATCTCCTTGCCCTTCCCCCCTCACAACAAACACCCTGTGAGGTAGGTGGGGCTGAGAGAGCTCCGAGAAGCTGTGACTAGTCCAAGGTCACCCAGCTGGCGTGTGTGGGAGTGTACAGGGTACTCTGAATTCCCCAGATAAGCCTCTGCAGCTCAGGCAGCAGAGCTGGGAATCAAACCCAGTTCCTCCAGATTAGATACATGAGCTCTTAACCTCCTACGCCACTGCTGCTCCTTATAGAATTTGGTAATCTTTGTTTCTCTCTTTCTACCTTCTATCTCAATGGTTCTTAACCTTCCTAATGCCGCAACCCTTTAATACAGTTTCTCATGTTGTGGTGACCCCCAACCCTAACATTTATCCATTTTACAGATGGAGAGCACTGATGCAGAGAGTCTTAGGCAACCCCTGTGAAAAGGGTCATTCAACCCCCAAAGGGGTCGCGACCCACAGGTTGAGAACCGCTGTTCTATCTCATTTTGAGCCTTTATTCCAGCCACTTGGGGCCCCCAAACTGTATTTGGAATGTTACCACGCTTGGGTTCTTGCATGGCTCGAAACAGTGGAAGTTGGATCTTCTTTTTGAATGTTTCAGGACATTGTTCAGGACGGTGGAAAGTATCGTGTGCTCAAGTGATATCCTATATGGGTTTCAAGGCAAGAGATGGTGAGAGGTGGTTTGCCTTAGCTTTCATCTGTGTAGCAACCTTGGACTTCCACGGTGGTTGCCCATCCAAGCACTACCAATTGAGAGCCGGCATGTTGTAGTGATTAAGAGCAGGTGGACTCTAATCTGGAGATCCAGGTTTGATTCCTCACTCCTCCGCATGAGTGGTGGACTCTTATTGGGTGAACCATATTTGTTTCCCCCTATGGACATTCCTGCTTTCGCGTGACCTCGGGCTGGTCACTGGGCTAAATTCTTCCAGAACTCTCTCTCAGCTTCAATTCCATCTACCAAAGTGTCTCAAGCTACCCAGTGGGGAGAGGAAGGGAAAGCGAATTTGAAAGTTCAATATGACTGCGCCAAGACCACCTTGACAACCACTACGTCCAGACTACACAGAGATTATATAGTTTCACTGAAATTCACAAGCACATGGACAAATAGTTCAACAGGAAAAGGAAGAAACCAATGAAAATGAACATGAGATTTGGCTGCCATTGCTTGAAAAACTTCCTAGGAATCATTGATGACAGTGACTGATCTACTGGGGCTCCACACGGGTCACTGGGAATGCAAACACTTATGTAGACCAACAGCAATCAAAGGGAACAAAGACCAGGATACTTCTATTCAGATCCATTCACCTATTGACCTTGCTATCTTCACTGTTACTCCCATGCTACAGACTTCTCTGTGACTCACATGCCAGGCTACTCTGTTCCGATGGCCTCACCTTTTGACCTCACAGTATATATACTCCACTTGCTTTCCATTCCTACCATCAGATCCTCTGAAGATGCCAGCCACAGATGCAGGCTGCTAGAACACGGCCATACAGCCCGGAAACCACACAGCACCCCAGTTTGTAAGCTACTTTGAGACTCCTTATGGTTGAGAAAAGCCAGGTATAAATCCAAACTCTTTTTCTTAAAAGACTTGGCAGTCTCCAGGAAAGGCACCGCTGGGCGCCATGCTGCCTACGGGCATCGTGTCGGGGACTACTTTTATAAGATATATATATATATATATGTTTCATTACTGTGACACTACAGCAAGGAATCTCTTCTTTCAAAACGTGTTTCTTTACGAAGTGTGTTGCCATCCAACAGATGGTGTTCTTCCAATTTAACCGATTTTTACAGGCTAAATAGGCAGCTATTTACTCTGGGCAAAAAGAAGGTGGAATTCCTAGTTTTGTTCGGCAGCTGGTTGAAAAGCCTGCGGTCCTCTTCAAAGCACCGCCAGTTGCGAAAGTTAAAAGGCATTGGGAGTCTATTAATTTTCCACAGCTCATAAAAATAACAGGTCAATAAGAGGGCGAATCGGCATAAATATGAACCGGGGGCCTCTGAATGCAGAAACGTAAACAGAGGGGGACGCACGGATTTTTTTTCTTTTTTATATAAACCGAGGTAGAGAATCCGACATTTCTTGCATGAGTGGCTGTATAATGTGGCGATGGCTGTGTGCAGAGCCGAGCGCGGCATCTGAAACCCAGCACAATGGGAAACGCATTGAATCGGAATGCCTCACAGATCATAGCAGAAACAGAATTTCCAGCAAGGAAAATCTTTTCATGGTGAATTAAGTGGCGGAGGAAGAAAAATGGTGATTGAAGGAAAAAAAGAGGAGAAGGAGACGAAGGCGGGCGCAGATCAGCCGACGCTGGGCTCTTGGGGCTCGGAGCTGAAGATTTAAGAACCTCATCGAAAGCGGTGCGGAATAGAACGTGGAAAATTGAATTTACTAAACAATTAAGCATAGAATTAAACTACACCCCGCGCAGTGGGAAAGGGGGCGAGGAAGGTAAACCGAATGGAGTTGAATAAATCAGGGAAGCTCATTAAAAGATAGTGTATATTTCAGGGCCGTTGTCACACAGAAGAAGGGTGCCACGAGCGTGACATATAATTCTTTGGCTTCTCAGCCACCCTCTTGCTTTTAAGCCGAGTCCGTCCTCCTTCTAATCAGACTAATGAATGTTGCTGCCGAGGTTACGGTGGTGGTTCAATATTCTACCTTGTTATCTGTGGCTTTCCTATTAATTACAAGTCAGATCACTAGTTGACAATGGTAGTGGCGGGCGACATAAATAGCATGAGTGTCCCCCAGAGACGCAACTCCGAGGATCTGATGCATCCTGGGGTTCCCACGGGCCCTCGCCGCCTCCCGCCCGTCTTGCTCGTCTTCTCTTCAATTACAGTTAATGCAATAGTTTGCCATTTTCTCTTTCTAATTATATTTTCAAGTGGGATTTGTAGCGCGTAGAAAAACAATCCCTTTCGCATGTCGAGGCACCGGGGCTCTGTGCCTGGCATCGTCTGTCCCTTGGGTTGCCCGTGCCATTCTTCCTGAAGAGCTCTCAATAAACAAGTCGTGTCCTCCCCACCCCCCTTAAAGCTGCAGTTGTACAAACTGAAAAATTATGCGTTAACTGTTTGCATTCTGGGCATATGTTCCAGATTACCTCTGACAGCATTCTTCTGGCATGTTGCAAAATGTCTTAAAAGGCATGGATTTGCAAAAGAGCATTTTTTTTTTGTAGTTGGCACGTTGATCTTTCAAGTGGCAGGATCACTAGATCAATTAGCACTTTTTTTGGCTTCATGGGAAATCTGGTACTTGCATTAGGACAGTGGTGGCGAACCTTTGGCACTCCAGATGTTATGGACTACAGTTCCCATCAGCCCCTGCCAGCATGGCCAATTAGCCATGCTGGCAGGGGCTGACGGGAACTGTAGTCCATAACATCTGGAGTGCCAAAGGTTCGCCACCACGGCATTAGGATATTCATGTGGGCCCTCCCCTCCCCCCTCTTATGTCTGCTATGTGGGGCTATACATTGGAGTTTAAAAGATTGAGGGTGTGTGTGTGTGTTTAGTAGACTGGGAAGACCTGCTACAGAAATTCTATCTGTTTGCGGGTTATTTTTCTTATACACATTTTCAAATTGTTACTTGTGGTTTCACAATTTCATTAAGTTTTGAGCATCTTTCTGAGTCAACTCTCGAAGGATCGAGCTAGATGCAATGCCTGTCTTCATAGGCAGATGTATCTCACGTCTACGCCGTTTACATCTGGGATTGGGTGGTAGAGGGCTTTGTGTATTAAAATAAGGTGTGCGGATAGGTTACCAACCTCCAGGTGGGGCCAGGAGTTCTCCTGGAATGAGAACTCATCTCCAAACTACAGAATTCATTTCCTCTAAACCAGGGGTCTGCAAACTATGACTGTCCAGATGTTCACGGACTACGATTCCCACTAGCCCCTGCCAACATGGCCATGTTGGCAGGGGCTGGTGGGAATCGTAGTTCATGAACATCTGGGGAACCATAGTTTGCAGACCCCTGCCCTAGAGTAAAGGCAGCTTTGGAGGATAGTTTTGGAGGGGTGAGATAAAAATGGAAGTCCCAGAGTGATATTACTTCTATACTGATCTTTTCTGACACCCCGCCCCTTGCATCCTACACTCTGCGTAGGAGGTTAAGAGCTCGTATATCTAATCTGGAGGAACCAGGTTTGATTCCCAGCTCTGCCACCTGAGCTGTGGAGGCTTATCTGGGGAATTCAGATTAGCCTGTACACTCTCACACATGCCAGCTGGGTGACCTTGGGCTAGTCACAGCTTCTCAGAGCTCTCTCAGCCCCACCCACCTCATAGGGTGTTTGTTGTGAGGGGGGAAGGGCAAGGAGATTGTAAGCCCCTTTGAGTCTCCTGCAGGAGAGAAAGGAGGGGTATAAATCTAAACTCTTCTTCTTCTTCTTCTTCTTCTTCTTCTTCTTCTTCTTCTTCTTCTTCTTCTTCTTCTTCTTCTTCTTCCCCAAATCTCCAGAAATTTCCCAAGCCGGACATGGCAACCCTACAGGCAGGTGAGAGGGAGCTGAGCTTTCCCTTTGCCACATCTCCCAATGGTGTTAAAAATGGACCCTGGTTTATTTATGAATGGGGCACACGTCCTTCAACAGGGTTCCCCTATCCATCATACCTTGATAGACATATAAGATACCCCAGGATCTATTCAGGCTCAACACATAGCAACAATAAAGAACAATGTCCTAATGGGTTTGCTAATATCAGGGTACAGCTTTAGGGAAATGGGTTGCCAAGGTGTACATGAATGAAAAGACGTTGGGTACCACTGGCACAGTGCCTTGAATTTCATCAAAGAGTTGCCCCCATTACCTGTAACATTTTGTGCATTTTGTACAACCTTGCAGTGGTCGGTGGGGGCATTGCTTGCCTTCCTCTCCTCCCTTCCCCTCCAATCACAATTTGCAGTAGGCTACACTACAACTGCAGTCGAGGGCGAGCTGTTCTGTCGCGCGTGCAGGCATGCGCGGAAGGCTGCGTGGGACGGCCGGGGCAGCCTCTGCGATGGTTTTAAAAGCTCAGGACTAAAAGCTAATTAAAATGGTTTCTGGTGATAAAGGGAGACTTGGGGAGGATCCTCGCTCTGATTGTTTTTCCTAAGAATTCAATTTACGGGCCAATTCCCCCTCCCCCACCCGAACGTTACTTTCAAATGCACCCAGCGATAAGACGCGACATCTGTTTTCTGTTCAGTAGTACAAGAGGGCTCAGCATGGGCTGAATGTACACAGTCTGCATGAAGCCGGTGCTGCTCTAATTTCCTCCAAGAATAATCCCAAAGCTCGGTCCCACTTGCCTATTGACTCATGATGCAAACCTCTCGATCGGACTCAGGGATCCCCCGGAGTTACGGCTCAACTCCAGGCTACAGAGATCAGTTCCCCAGCGGAAAACGGACACTTTGTAGGGTGGATTATGGCATTGTACCCCACTAAAGTTCCTGTTCTCCCCAGGCTCCGTCCCAAAATCTGCAGGAGTTTCCCAACCTGCATCTGGCAACCCTACTCCCTTATCTCTGACCAGTGACCCAGGAAACCTGGCAACCTTACTGTAGACCAGTGGTGGCGAACCTATGGCACAGGTGCCAGAGGTGGCACTCAGAGCCCTCTCGGTGGGCACGCAAAAACAAAGTCACCCCCCCACACATCTAGGCTGGCCTGGGCCCCTGGGCTCGATTATTAGCATTAAACCTAAGACCTAGTTTTGGGGAACAGTGTAGGTAACCTTTCATGCAAAGTACTAAAGCACGATTCTTTATCTGGGAGTAAGCTCGGTTGCTGGCAATGGGGCTTGCTTCTGAGTAAACCCTCCTAAAGTTGTGATTCACCCGTCGGAAGAGTTGCATGGTTGCTTCAAAGCAAAGCCACTGACTACCACCAAGCTTACTCCCGAGTAACGCACACCTCGGAGCCAACTGTTTTTTCTAAACTGAAACCTCAGTATTCAGGTTAAATTTCTGTATTGGCACTGCGATAAATAAGTGGGTTTTGGATTGCAATTTGGGCACTCGGTCTCGAAAAGGTTCGCCATCACTGCTGTAGACTGACTGGTGTGGGTTTTCTGGACTGTGTGGCTGTGGTCTGGTAGTTTTTGCTCCTAATGTTTCACTCCCATCTATGGCTAGCATCTTCAGAGGCATGTCAGGGCGAAACGTGTTTCTCTCTGTGGCACAGTGTGCTGTGATAGTGTGTGTGTGTGGGTATATCTTTTGTCTAGCTCATGGGGTGTGGCACGTTGGCCTATGTCTGAGTGGAGTTTCTTTGCAGTTGCCTTTGGATTTTTCTGGTTTTGTGGTTTGGTGATTTTTAGTACTGGTAGCCAGGTTTTGTTGACTTCCTTTTTTTTTTTAAACTGTCCTGGCATTTTGGTGATTTCAATGGTTTCCCTGTATATTCTGACACATTAGCTGTCAAAGTTGTCAAGGATTCCTGCGTCTTTAAATAAGATCCCATGTCTGGCTTGGTTTGGAGCAAGACCATTCTAGCATAGACCGTCAGCAAACAGCTGACACTGATTGGCTTTGTGGGACCCCAAGCCTAATTGTGTACAATACCTTTAAATTTTCCCATGTTCTTTGTCTTCTATAACTTCAAGGCTTTATAATGGGCTAATGTACACCTTGGCTTTCTCACAGTGCTTCCGTAAGCAGATTTAAACCCTTCTAAGCCTCTTCACTTCTGCTTAGAATAGCACTGTTGAAAGACCATGCTGGGCAGCGGACAACTAGGAATGCTGAATCAAGTGATAGTTTCAGAGCGTAGCCAGGTTGGTCTTCCATAGAACAGCTAGACTGGAGTCCAGTATTATCTCAGAGGTCAACTGGTTTTTCAAGGTGTGAGTTTTTGGGAGTGGACATGGTGTCTTCTTCTTCTTCTTCTTCTTCTTCTTCTTCTTCTTCTTCTTCTTCTTCTTCTTCTTCTTCTTCTTATTATTATTATTATTATTATTATTATTATTATTATTATTATTATTATTATTATTATTATTCTTATTCTTATTATTCTTATTATTCTTATTATTCTTATTATTCTTATTCTTATTATTTTATTGATACAAAAACAGTTATACACAGCAAACAAGATCAATATGCTGGATTTTGTATTACATCACACGTCGGACACTTCCCTAGCATCTAGGACTGTGTGATGTATCGACGAATAATGCGTGCAGAGCCGAGTAGGGTGGCCTTTTGCAGCTGACATATGGTGATTTTGTCAGCACCGATTGTTTTTAAGTGCCGTCCAAGGTCTTTAGGCACTGCACCCAGTGTGCCGATCACCACTGGGACCACCTTTGCTGGTTTGTTGTTGTTGTTGTTGTGTTGTTGTTGTTGTTGTTATTATTATTATTATTATTATTATTTTGATTTGATTTGATAAACCGCCCTACCCCCGGAGGGCTCAAGGCGGTGTACAACAACAAACAACAACACAATAAAACGAATCGAATAGCCCCAGTTAAAATAATAAAACTATAGCAGCAGTGTAGTGGTTAAGAGCAGCAAACTCTAATCTGGAGAACTGGGTTTGATTGCCCACTCCTCCATATGGACAGTGGACTCTTTATCTGGTGGGCCAGGTTTGTTTCCTTGCTCTTCCTCCTGAAGCCTGCTGTGACCTTGGGCCAGTCACAGTTCTCTCAGAACTCCCACCTGTCTCACAAGGTGTCTGTTGTGGTGAGAGGAAGGGAAGGAGTTCGTAAGCTGTTTTGAGACTCCTCGCAGTTGAGAAAAGTGGGGTATAAATCCAGACTCCTCCTCCTCCTCCTCTGATGAAAAGGGGCTTTGATTCTTAAAAGCTTATATTTCCCAAATCTTGTCGGTCTCGAAGATGCTACTTACTGGACTTGAATCTGGCTAAATCAAGCAATAGTTCCTCTTTCCTCCTCTGTCCGTGAATGAAATAATGATGTTGTCTACATGTGGTTTTGAAGAAAATAATAGTCTTTTAAAATACATTGACCCCAGAGAATCTCATAATTTAAGAAGCCTGCAAAGCTTCAACTTTTTAGAAGAAGAAGAGTTTGGATTTATATCCCCCCTTTCTCTCCTATGGGAGACTCAAAGGGGCTTGCAATCTCCTTTCCCTCCCCACTCAAAACAAACACCCTGTGAGGTGGGTGGGGCTGAGAGAGCTCCGAAAAGCTGTGACTAGCCCAAGGTCACCCAGCTGGCATGTGTGGGAGTGCACAAGCTAATCTGGTTCCCCAGATAAGCCTCCACAGCTCAAGCGGCAGAGAGGGGAATCAAACCCGATTCCTCCAGATCAGAGTGCACCTGCTCTTAGCCTCTGCTTCGCCACATTTTAGTGTGATGGTGGGCTTTGTTCGTCGCCCAGTAATCAGCAATGTCTCGTCTTGTTTTCTAGGCAGTATTTGCAGTGCCCTCGATTTGTCTCTTAACGGTTTGCTTCTTTCCTCTCCGACAGCCTTCCTGGAACAGAGACCATGACGACACAGCGTCGACACGTTCAGGGGGAACGCCGGGGCCCTCAAGTGGGGGGCACACATCACACAGCGGGGACAACAGCAGCGAACAAGGTAGGAGGCCTGACTTTCAATACTGGTCTTTGTTTGGATTTAAGCACCTAAAATGCTTGTGGTTGACATATTTAGCAGCCTTGCTGAGGTTGGATTCTGTACAGGGTGCACCAAGGTTCAGCACACCTGTTTAAATGGGGATCCCTTCGCTTTATGTCCAGCAAGCTTTGACCGTCACAAGATGTCTGTGTAATAGACACTCCGGAGAGTGATTCTGTTGAGTTCTTCAGGTTGCATGACTGGGAAGTGTGGAATACAATATCAGTAGGTTTTTATTCTGCCTGCTCTCCAGGGAGCTTTGAGCAGCGGAGGTGACTTCTTTCAGTGAAGTGAATTTAAATGGCACAACTCAGGAACACCCAGTGAAGTTTATGGGCGGTAGATTCAGAACAGACCCAAGGAAGTACCGTGGAACCTCGGTAATCGTCACCTTCGGTTTTCCCCGGTTTCGGTTTTTGCCGGTTGCCCCCTGCTGTTTTTTTTTTGCCTCTGTTTTCGCCAGGCGCCTCTGTTTTCAGCTATGCCGTTTGTGTAAATTTACACTTTTTGCGTAAATTTGCTACGCCGTTTGTGTGTAAATTAACGTTTTTTTGTAAATTCGCTACGCTATTTGCGCAAACGGCGTAGCTTCGGTTATCACCGGTTTCGGTTTTCGCCAAGCGTTGCCAGATGAATTACTGGCGAAAACCGAGGTTCCACTGTACGTTCAACAAGTGTTAAGTTGTGGGATTTGCTGCCAACGGGTGAAGTGAGGGCCGCTGCCATAGACAGCGTTCAAAAATGATTAGACGGGTTCACAGAGGAGACATCCGTCAGGGGCTCGTTGGCCATGCTGAATGAATGGAGCCTCCACATCCAGAGACACAGAAGCTCCAAATGACAATGCTGGGAGGGGGCAACACCAGGGAAAAGCTACGCTATTTGCGCAAACGGCGTAGCTTCGGTTATCACCGGTTTCGGTTTTCGCCAAGCGTTGCCAGATGAATTACTGGCGAAAACCGAGGTTCCACTGTACGTTCAACAAGTGTTAAGTTGTGGGATTTGCTGCCAACGGGTGAAGTGAGGGCCGCTGCCATAGACAGCGTTCAAAAATGATTAGACGGGTTCACAGAGGAGACATCCGTCAGGGGCTCGTTGGCCATGCTGAATGAATGGAGCCTCCACATCCAGAGACACAGAAGCTCCAAATGACAATGCTGGGAGGGGGCAACACCAGGGAAAAGCTACGCTATTTGCGCAAACGGCGTAGCTTCGGTTATCACCGGTTTCGGTTTTCGCCAAGCGTTGCCAGATGAATTACTGGCGAAAACCGAGGTTCCACTGTACGTTCAACAAGTGTTAAGTTGTGGGATTTGCACCTTAGCGGGTGAAGTGAGGGCAGCTGCGTTCAAAAATGATTAGGCGAGTTCCACAGAGGAGACATCCGATAGGGGGCACAGATTAGGCCATGCTGAATGAATGGAGCCTCCACATCCAGAGACACAGAAGCTCCAAATGACAATGCTGGGAGGGGGCAACACCAGGGAAAAGCGGTGTTGCCAACCTCCAGGTGGGGACTGGAGATCTCCCACTGTTGCAGTGCATCGCCAGAACAGAGAGATCAATTTCCCTGGAGGAAAAATGGCAGCCTTGGAGAATGACTCTCTGGTATCATATCCTGCTGAGGTTCTGCTTCCCCAGCGCCCCCCTCACCTCCACCTCCAAATTTCTAGGAATTTCTCAGCCTGCAGTTGGTAACCCTAGGGCAGGGGTCTGCAACCTGTGGCTCTCCAGATGTTTGTGGACTACAAATCCCATCAGCCCCTTCCAGCAATTGGCCATGCTGGCCGGGGCTGATGGGAATTGTAGTCCATGAACATCTGGAGAGCCGCAGGTTGCAGACCCCTGCCCTAGGGGGATGGCCGTATTTGTTGTCGCAAGCACAACTAGGTTTTTTTTAAAAATGCCCCCGTGATGTAGCTGGAAAAGGTTGTGAACGCCCATCACAAATACCTCACATATTCCACGACAATTACTTTTATCATTAAAAAAATAATGTATACAACATCATAGAATATTTGCGCATATACATCCCAACAAGCCGTAAAAACATATCAGCAGAGAAGCCCAGGATGCATTCACATCAACAGGGAACATATCTCATGTTTTGACAATGCAAGGTAGCAGCGACATGAAGCTGAATGAATCCCATGCTCATGCCAAATGTTGCTGGCAGCAGTCCAGAATGGAAAGCCAAAAAACAGTTTGTTGTCTGTATTGTTGAAGGCTTTCACGGCCGGAATCACTGGGGTATTGTGGGGTTTCCGAGCTGTATAGCTGTGTTCTAGTAGCATTTTCTCCTGACGTTTCTCCTGCATCTGTGGCTGCATCTATGGCATCTTCAGAGAATCTGATGGGAGTAAAGCTTGCTTTGCTACTTGCTTTACACCCAAGCTTGCTTTACTTCCACCAGATCCTCTGAAGATGCCATAGATGCAGCCATAGACGCAGGAGAAACGTCAGGAGAAAATGCTACTAGAACACGGCCATATTGCCTGGAAACCCCACAACACCCCTGGTTCTCTCTCTCTCTCTCTCTCTCTCTCTCTCTCTCTCTCTCTCCCTCTCCCTCTCCCTCCCTCTCTCTCCCTCTCTCTCCCTCCCCTCTCTCTCTCTCTCTCCCCCTCTCTCCCTCTCTCTCCCTCTCTCTCTCTCCCTCTCTCCCTCTCTCTCTCTCTCTCTGAGCAGCAGTGGCGTAGTGGTTAGGAGCAGGTATACTCTGATCTGGAGGAACCGGGTTTGATTCTCCACTCTGCAGGCTGAGCGGAATTCAGATTAGCCTGTGCACTCCCACACACGCCAGCTGGGTGACCTTGAGCTCCAGTTCTTTGGAGCTCTCTCAGACCCACCTACCTCACAGGGTGTTTGTTGTGAGGGGGGAGGGGAAGGGAAAGGAGATTGCCAGCTTGCAGAGGTCCCTGCGGAGCTCCACAGGGATGAGGGAACATACACCCCCCCCGTGGCCATGGCAACGCTTCAGGGGTTGGAGAGCAGAAGGCGTGTCCCTTCGTCCCTGTGGAGCTGTGCAGTGTCCCTCTTCCTCCGCCCAACCTGCTCGAGCAGGGGCCAGCCTGCTCTAGCCTCCAGCAAGTCCCGCGCACACCGCTCTGTGCCTCTCTAGCATCTCTGCCTCCTCTGTGCCCCCCTCCCCCTGGGCAGCAACCACCTGGAGCACAGGCACCAGGCCCGCCAGCCAAGTTCTCCTTCTCACCGCGATGCACGCACGTCATGCTCAGTGGCCTAGGCCAGCCTAGGTGTGTGGGGTGTGTGTGTGTGATTTTCCGCCCCCAACATGACAAACTCTGTGTGCGCGTGCCCACAGAGAGGGCTCTGAGTGCCACCTCTGGCACCCGTGCCATAGGTTCGCCATCACTGTCCTAGACAGTTGCTGTGAACACTGCATCACGCTGACTCTCAAATGAAGCCTGGGCCAGATTTTTAGGATTGTGTTCCTTTTAGAAGCCGGGCAAACCAAACGGTGCAAGAGGGCACTTTTAATAAAGGGAACAGGACTGGAGTTTTAATTGCCTGCGGGGAAAAGTTAGTTTTCTGTCCCAGCCTTTCATACTTCCTTGTCCATTGGCTGGATTATATTGTCTTTATTTTGTTGATCTGTAATTGTGTGATCCAGTTTTATGGCGTGGATTACCCTGGTCTTCTCCTCCATTTGCACAATTTTGTAATCTGCCAGATGTTAGCTGAAGATCTCCCATTATTACAGTTGATCTCCCGTTGACTGAGATCAGTTCCCCTGGATAAATTGGTGGTTTTGGAGGGTGGGCTGGATGGTGTCCGCTCCCCTCAAAGAACTCTGTCCTCACCAGACCTCACTCTCCCCACCCCTCAATCTCCAGGTATTTCCCAAACCCAGAGTTGGCAACACCGGCCTTTCATCTTAGAGAGACAGGCAGGAGGCTAAATGAAGTGAAATAAATAATCAGAACAGGCATTTCCAGTTTAAACCCACTTTTAAGCCCCAGCCCTTCCAGAAGGGACTCACTTTTCACTTTTTAAGGTATATGTCCATCGTTCACTTCTTCCCTTTCTCACCCTCTCGCCTCCTGTTTTTCCCTTAAGCTAAAAAGAAAAGGGGGGAAAAAGCCCCTACGCAGCACAAAGCCCAACGGAAATTGTAGAGATTTCCTGGGTGACCCAACTTACACAAGAGGGCAGCTCAATTGTTTACTATCCTAGTAGTTGCTGGAAAGGTACAAGAATGCACAAGTGCTTTCATATTCGAGCTGCACCAAATGTATTACATTTACAGCTAAAGAAAAGCATAGGATTAAGTGGCTGACTGTTTATGTTTCTGTCCAGTATCTTATCTATGATCGGTATTGTCTTTTTTTTTTTTTTACAAAAAAAGGAGATAAAGGGGAGAAGAGTAGGGTTTGGGTTTTTTTGGTAACTTCTGAAAGGGCCAACTGCAAGGGATTTCTGTTAATTAAAGGCAATTAAAAATGTAAAAGGGGCGTTTAATCGGAACATTGAAAGGAGTCCTTTTATCAAACTAAGCTCTGAACTTCCAGCAGGTATATACTTTTAAAAGTAGTTTTATGATCCTGTTTCATTCAAGCGCAGTTAGACAACAAAGGAATTGTGTTTTCTAAAAAGAAAAAAAAAGGGGGGGGGAGGTTGAACGGGACTCATTAGAATTACAAAGTTCTATGTTCAAACTAGATTAGTTTTTTTTTAAAACGAAAGTTCGTGTGCCGTGTTTTTCCATACGGCGAGTCGGGCTTAAATTGCGACTAACATCTTTGTATGGAATTCTAAGTATTTGAACCGCTTTATTGTTTAAAGGAAAGTTGCTGACTTCATCAGAAGTAAAACCTAGTAAAAATGGGGCCCCGGAACGGCAAACGGTTGAAGAGCCAAAGCAGAGACTTGTAACCTTCTGACCTCTGACTTTTGCTGGGAAATGATATGCAACATAATTTTGAGAGGCCTTTTTTTCTTTCAAGTATTTCTTCATATCCATGATGCGGTTGGCGGTCAGTAAGGTACTGTCAACACCTTTGCAGCATTCCGCCAAATTTTAACATCAAATATTAAATTTGATTTTTTTTACAAAAATTAATGTAGAGACATTAAAATCCTAAGGCATAAGAAAAGAAAATCCTAAGGCTCCGCTTTTCCCACCGAAACATCCCAAACCTTCAAGTATTGCTATTTTAACATGACAGCGATGAGTGGTTTGCTTTGAAAACATTTTTGTTCAGAGATAATTTTTTTTTAAAGTAGGAAGACTTTCTAGTGGTAGAACACCTGCTTAGCAGAAGCAGCAGTGGCATAGTGGTTAAGAGCATGTGTACTCTAATCTGGAGGAACCGGGTTCGATTCCCTGCTCTGCCGCTTGAGCTGTGGAGGCTTATCTGGAGAATTCAGATTAGCCAGTGCACTCCAACACATGTCAGCTGGGTGACCTTGGGCTAGTCATAGCTCTACGGAGCTCTCTTAAGCCCACCTACCTCACAGGGTGTTTGTTGCGAGGGAGGAAGGGCAAGAAGATTGTAAGCCCCTTTGTGTCTCCTACAGGAGGTGGTGATGGCCACTAACCAGGATAGATTTTAAAAGGGCTTAGACAGATTTATGGAGGAGAAGTCGATCTATGGCTACCAATCTTGATCCTCCTTGATCTGAGATTGCAAATGCCTTAGCAGACCAGGTGCTCAGAAGCAGCAGCAGCAGCAGGCCATTGCTTTCACATCCTGCACGTGAGCTCCCAAAGGCACCTGGTGGGCCACTGCGAGTAGCAGAATGCTGGACTAGATGGACTCTGGTCTGATCCAGCTGGCTTGTTCTTATGTTCTTATAAATCCAACTCTTCTTCTTCTTCTTCTTCTTCTTCTTCTTCTTCTTCTTCTTCTTCTTCTTCTTCTTCTTCTTCTTCTTCTTCTTCTTCTTCTTCTTCTTCTTCTTCTTCTTCTTCTTCTTCTTCTTCTTCTTCTTCTTCTTCTTCTTCTTCTTCTTCTTCTTCTTCTTCTTCTTCTTCTTCTTCTTCTTCTTCTTCTTCTTCTTCTTCTTCTACTACTACTACTACTACTACTACTACTACTACTACTACTACCTGGTCCTTTTTAACTGGACATGTCGGGGATTGAACTTGGGACCTTGTGATGCTCCACCACTGAACTGTGTTCAGAACACAGGTGTGGGTCTTCCCATCAACAGTTCTTCTCCTTTCTGTCCCAGATTTGTCTCAGTGCAAGTCAGTGATTGTGCTGCAGTACCTTTTAGGGGGAAAGAGAAGAGGAATCTTGCCTTAGACTTATGTGGTGCCTAGGGCATACGTTTGGGTTCGTATCTCTTCTTCCGATGTGTTCTTTTGTTTCCTGCCCATTCTTCTCTTTAATACTAGCCAGTGGAGCAAAAGTTGTCCTTTGGTGGACATTTTGTTGGCTGGCAAAAGGACTCTGGGATTCTCTGGCCCGTTCCTAGTTGCAGACGAGAGCCACGGCTTCCGGATTTGCCTCTTCCAGTGGCTGTTCTGATTAAAAGTCGACCGCCTCGCATTTTTGCTTGCTTTCACGTCCCCTCCCTCAAATATTGACAGCTCAACCCGTTTTGAGTGCCTCCTGCGGCAAGAAAGAGGGTATAAGCCTGAATGGGAAACGAGCAGGGAATGTTTGAAGTGGGGTCTTAAAGTATTTACCGACGTTGTCTTTACGGGCGTTGTCTTTTTAGCATACGTTTTCTAGGGCAGCTTGTATTAGCACAGCGCTGTGCTTTTTTCAGGGAAAAAACCCTCTCTGGGATTCTTCATATCACAGCTTTTGTGTGCTGGTTGTGTTTGCATGTGCGTCTTATGTACTTAAGGGTGGGGGGAGAGAGGCAGGGGCGCATTGGTTCTTCGCTTATGGAAGCTGCAGGAGATCTTGTAGACAGGAAGGCAAACTGGAAGGGGGACCTGGGCTGGAATGAAGGATCCATAGCAACCCCAGTGGGATGTTCAGCGTTCTGGCCGGTTTGCAGTTTCCGTTGCTTGCCCCGTCACTCTGGGAGCAAGAAGCTTTTTCCTTTTTGCCCGACGTACGCTTTTTGAGTTCCCTTCCCTCAAAGACAAGTGGCATTTTGTAAGCCTGCCTCTGAACTGGGGGAATTGCTTTATAACACAAAAGAATTATCCGTTAGAAATGAAAATCGGTAGACTCTGCTTGCCAGTAACCCACTCTGTTTTTAAACTCCAGTCTCTTTCCTGTTGCCGTGTGTTTTGCATTGACTGCTATCCCCAAATGAGTTCTTTGTTGACTATAACATGGTTAGGCTGTGATCGTCTCTAAAATCTTCTCGGAAAGAGGGAAAATGTTAAGTAGAGCAAGAGTTATATGTCCCTCCATTTAAAAGTCCATACATTGCAGAGCTAGATAACTGTTTTTAAAGAGGAGCAAAGAGTTTGTGCGCGCGCGGCTGTTGCCGATGGGCACCTAGGAATCGTTGCGCTGACTTGGTACAGATTTACGGCCAAATGCGCATATTAATAAACATTAGGTATTTCAAGTTCTTCAGAACTGTAAACTTTGCAGTGGCAGTGATCACCTGAGATCTGAGTGCAGATGAAATGGCAGGTTGTTAAAATGGTGTGTGGACTCAATGTGTGGGCAACCCTGGATTAATTGCTGTTGCTTATGTGGTTGTGAAATTACCCTCCTCTGGGTGGAACTTCCAGTTGTGGAAGTAAAGTGCAAATCCCTGCCAGGAACGGAGAACGTTCTGAACAGCACGCGGGAATGAATCTGAAATGCATCGTTAACTGACATTAACTTGGATATTGATATATAATTAGCATTTCCGTCACCAAGCGTGGCCCATGCCAACGTTCAGACGACTAGTGCTTCTCTTATATTGTTTTAAATTCAGGCACGCGTATTGTCTGTTGTGGGTTTTCTGGGCTGTGTGGCCAGGGCCTGGTAGTTTTTTTTCCTGCTAACTTCTCGCTTCTGAAAAACAAGACAAACAAGCTGCTCTTCATTTATACTAAGGATTCTAACCTGGCAGGGGTTCATCTTCAGAGATTTCCGACCACTGAATACTCACCAACTCCAGAGTCAGGTAGCCTTGCAGAGCAGAGGCACTATGTCATCTGACCCTGCCACGCCCCTGCCACGCCCTGCCTGCCCCCACCCTGCCCCCTCCATACATTCTTGGGCCTGCTGCCCCCAGTGGTGGGATCCAAAAAATTTAGTAACAGGTTCCCATGGTGGTGGGATTCAAACTGTGGCGTAGCGCCAATGGGGCTGGGCGGGGCATGGCGGTGCGTGGCTGGGCATTCCGGGGGTGGGGCATTCCTGGGCGGGGCTGTGGCAAGGACGCAGCCGCTGCGCCTGTCCTTGGGCGGGAAATGAATGAACGCAGGCTGCCACAAACGCCGGTGCACCTCCTACTAGACTGCTTCAAGTTCTGCGTGCTACTGCTGAGAGGAGGGGCGTAACTAAGGCAAAAATCACGTGGCAAAATCACCAATTAGTAACCCCCTCTTGGCACACACAAATAATTAGTAACCTACTCTCAGGAACCTGTGACAGAAGGCTGCAGGAGCACACAGCCTTCTGGGGCACTCCCGTTTCCTGCCCTGTCACAGGGCGGGAAACGGGAGCTCCCCAGAAGGCCGTGCACTCCTGCGGCTGCGCGCTGGAGGCTGCCACACTGCCTTGCGCCCCAGAAGGCAGTGCGGCAGCCGGGACACTTGAAAAAACCCGCGGGACGCGGGACAAGTAGTTTTAAGGCGGGACTGTCCCGCCAAAAGCGGGACGTCTGGTCAGCCTACCTTTGACCATACGATGGGGCAAAAGCTCTCCGTGCAGTTTCAAGGTGGAGCACGAGGCTTTGATCGCTTTTGTTGAGGTTGGTAGGACTTTGCTTTAACTGGTTTGGATCAGGCTTTAAACGGGACATGAAGAGTCTTTATTAAAAAGGAAAAATAAAACCCTTGCACCCAGACATTTTGAATATCGCCAGTGTCCGTGCTTCAGTTTTTAAGCAGGACTGCTATTGTTTCAAGGGAGGACGTAAAAGGCATAGGCGTTTTTCTCTTGCAAGACAACAGTATCTGGGGGTGGGGGGTGGGGGTGGGGCTGCAAACATTTTGTCTGGCTTTTGTGCAAGAGTTTGGACAACCCATAGGCAAAAGGCAATTCCATTTATTATTGAAGAGAATCTCAAGGCAGCTGTTACCAGCCTGCAAAAGTGACTGGATTGGATTGGGGCGGGGTGGGGGGGTGGGGGGGTCACATTATGTTCCAGATGACCAAGCAACGATTTATACACCCGCTCGCCTTTTTTTTTTTTACATGCAGAAGAAAAGTAATAACAGCCCCTAGACCCGGGCATTTGCAGCAGTCAGATGCACGATGACTAATGGGAGAGGTGGAACGAAGTGCTCTGATTGGACGTCTTAATGAGCACATTTTGCACAGAGTTTGGGCTGCAGCTCCCCTTGACCTTTGCCCTTTATTGACCGAACTGACACTTCATTTTTCACATACTTCCAATTATGGCTTGGCTTAAGTATTACCCTTCCCTCCTTTATATTTTTTTTGCTATGGACAACTTGAGAGCAGCCGTGGCCGCAGAAGATATTTTAATTTGAGGAACGGCCGTAGCCCTTTCAGTTTTTCAGAATGTATGCTAAAACTGCTGTCTTGTTGCAGTTTCCGCAAAAGCAAATAGCAGGTTTCTCTTTTCATCTGAACGGTTTTAAAGGCTGAAACGCGCCTGCGCACATTTCGTTAGGACACAGGTACAAAGATGTGGAAACTCATATTTCATGCTAAAGTGTATGCACATTCCGTCTCTCTCTCTCTTTCTCTCCCTCAGTTATATTTCAAGTCCAAGTAGTTCAAATGTGCATTTGTTTACTCTTGGATTTTTCACAAGATACTTTTATTTATTTCATTTGTTTTTTTGTCCCCCCAACAATATAAAAACAATAAAATTATAAAATGCAAAACTGAAAGAAACAAAAGAAGAAGAAGAATAGTTGGCTTTATATCCCCCCTTTGTTTCCTATAGGAGACTCAAAGGGGTTGACAATCTCCTTTCCCTTCCCCCCCACAACAAACACCCTGTGAGGTGGGTGGGGCCAGTGGTGGGATCCAAAAATTTTAGTAACAGGTTCCCATGGTGGTGGGATTCAAACTGTGGTGTAGCGCCAATGGGGCTGGATGGGGCACGACGGGGGCATGGCCGGGCATTCCGGGGGCAGGGCATTCCTGGGCGGGGCTGTGGCAAGGATGCAGCCACTGCGCCGGTCCTTGGGTGGGAAATGAATGCACGCTGGCACAGGCTGCCACGCACGCACCTCCTGCTAGACTGCTTCAAGTTCTGTGTGCTACTGCTGAGAGGAGGGGCGTAACTAAGGCAAAAATCACGTGGCAAAATCACCAATTAGTAACCCCCTCTTGGCACACACAAATAATTAGTAACCTACTCTCGGGAACCTGTGAGTGAGAACCTGCTGGATCCCACCTCTGGGTGGAGCTGAGAGAGCTCTGAAGAACTGTGACTAGCCCAAGATCACCCAACTGGAGTGTGTTGGAGTGCACAAGCTAATCTGATCCACCAGATAAGCCTCCACAGCTCAGGTGGCAGAGCGGGGAATCAAACCCGGTGCCTCCAGATTATTGTGCACCTGCTCTTAACCACTATGCCACTCTAACACTAACAGCCCAATCCACATCCTGGAGCGGTTGGGGGTGGCACAGTGTCTGTGCCACAGTGTTGTCTCCAAAGGGCTTCCCAGCACCACGGGGAGGCAGACACAAGCCAAGCTCATAGGACTCAGTGGAATTATGCCACCTGGGAATGCTCTTGGAAGGCCCGCCTCCAGGAACTCCTCCATGTTAGGTCAACACAGCCGTGGAAGTGGCAGCCACCAGTGGATTGGGTGCTGCAGAGTTCTACAGTGTCTGTCTGCTTCCCTGTTTGTGCTCCCAGTTGGCATAGATGCCACTAACGCTGGCCACGAGGGCAAATGTGTCGGCGCCAGCCTGCCCCCAGATTGGGCTGTCCGATATATGAAACCCATAAAGACGGTGCGAAGACCAACCAAAAACGGAGCAGCTGAGACGTTTCCCCAACCCTCTATCCTAAAACTAATTCAATATAACTTATTCCAGAGTATAATGTCCTAACATGCATTTCGACACAGCGCTCTTCGGAAACCGGAGAGAAAGGGACATCATTGTGGCTCCAGTCTCTACAATATACCAAAGCAGCCGTTTTGTTTGTTTTGGCAATACTTGAATGTGTAAATGGAAAAAAATGGCAAGCCTGCCTCTGCTCAGGAGATGGAGCCAAACAATGGCTGAAAAGCATGATGTCATTTCTGGGAGCTGAGCTGACTGGAACGATATGGGAAGGGCTTCTTTAATCTGCAACCAATCTTGCCGTCAGGGAAACACCCATATTACGGAGCCCCGTAGCCGGGCGTCTGCGCATTCCCAGGTGGATCACACACAAGGGATGGTTTTCAAGGTTCACGCAAGTGTCAGTGTGGTTTTCTTTTGGGGCCTTTTCTCATCTGGGTTTTTTTATTTCCCAATTTCCAGATCACAATTAATGCCAGTAAGCGTCTCTTTAGAAAAGCACAAAAGTGCCTGCAGGAACCTTCCTAATTCTAAAGGTCACCCAGCGAAGTCTACCTGAATAATAACCGGACATACCTGTTTATTTGACGAAACAGTTGCTCGGTCTTGAACGGCTGGGAAATAGATAACCAATTACTTAACGCCCAAACAGAGGTCCGTAAGAAATAGAAGTATTTATTTCAAAATGTATGAAGTGTTACCTACTCTATTATGTAGCCCTCTGGCTCCATAATAGCCTGGCGTATTTTTTTTTTACTATAATATGGTAATAAAAAGGATGATATGTAAAAGGCAGACAGAGATACTGTCTTTTCAGTAAGGTGACCCCTGTTACCAAGTAACTGCTTTACTTATGAGCTTATTAAAAACTCCAAAAAAAAATGAGCGTTTCATAGTTCATAGGCATTGATGTGAAAATGGGGAGTCCTGTGAGCAGTTTTCTTGATCATTTTTAGAACAATTGATTAGCCAAAGAGCCTCTGTCATTATTTGACATTGACTGATAGCAATTTGTCAGAAGCTCCGAAGGTCAGCCGGGGAGTGGAAGCGTTGGCTTGTCTTTGATTGACCTTTAGTGAAGCCATTATCATACGGCCGGCTTAGCGAGATGTGGCCCTCGATTGGGAGAGACAGGACATCAGTCATCCGCCGGTCAGCCTGTTTTTTTTCCTTCTGATTGTTGATACATTGTGCATCTCTGGCAACATCTAAGAACCTTGCTCAGGTTTCTAAATAAACTGAGGCGCTGTCTCTAAAGGCATACTTTTCTTTTTTCTTTTTTAAAAAAGTATAATCTGGTGGATATTCTGCAAATTCCCATTTTGCTTGGCCTCAAAGTCCACTTTTTTTGTTTCTGTGAAGCAGAAGTTTGCTACAATTTCTAATCTCTCATGCTACCTTTGCACAACAATAAATTATTTTTCAAAACCGTGTTTCAGGTCAGACAGTGATAAACTATGCCGTTTGCCATGTTATGTCACCCCCTGGTTGAATTTAACATAAGGTCACAGGGCGGGAAACGGCAAGCCCCAGAAGGCAGTGCGCTCCTGCGGCCGCGCACACGGGAGGCTGCCACACTGCCTTGCGCCCCAGAAGGCAGTGCAGCAGGCTCCCCAAAATCGGGACAATTTAAATAACCTGCAGGACGCGGGACAAATTGTTTGAAGGTGGGACTGTCCTGCCAAAAGCGGGACGTCTGGTCAGCCTGATTTAACATTTAAAGTTTTTTTTTAAAAAAATCAGTTATATCCCATATTGTGTACATGATCCACGTCTTTGTCTAGCATCATAACGGAGTTTTAAAATCCTTTTGTGTTTCTCAGGTGCTTACTTACCATAGGCACCTCACAGCCCCGGTGCTCTAAAATGACTCCGTTCACATTTTCAAAAAGCATACATCCGCACTAAACACTTTCCAGGTTTATTCGTTTCACTTCAGTTGTGGCTAGCCTAGTCATAAACATATTACTCCCCCTATAACCCCCCTTCTTCTCCCTGCCTTTTTACAGCTTAACTGGATTTCAAAAATATAGCTAATATAAGGTGACCAGATGGTCACCTTTGTAAATCGGGACGAGGGGTAGGCGGCCCACAGGGCGGGAAACGGCAAGCCCCAGAAGGCCGTGCTCCTGCGGCCACGCGCGCGGGAGGCTGCCGCACTTCCTTGCGCCCCAGAAGGCAGTGCGGCAGCCTCCCAAAAATCGGGACAATTGAAATAACCTGCGGGACGCGGGACAAATTGTTTGAAGGCGGGACTGTCCCGCCAAAAGCGGGACGTCTGGTCAGCTTGAGCTAATAACTTATTTTTCAGATTGACCTTTGCCAACTCCAAAGCCTCTATGCTCAAAAAAGCCTCAGACCCAGTGGAGAATTAATTACCTTTTCAGGGGCTGACTTTTCTGGTCTAGTCTTAGAAGTTGACAAACTTGGTCAGGAGACGAGGGTCAGAGGTTTGTCTTTTTATCGGTGTTCCATACATTCAGCATATCTTGGATGAAATTAAACATTTCGTTTTTCTGAGTTCTGACACAATCTAAAAGTGAAACTCGTGTGGGGACCACTTGCTCGAAATCTTCACCCCTTTGTGTGTAAATCCTGGATGTCAAAGCAGGTTTCTTTGGTTTTCAAGCTGGAAAAGTACTTTGAAGGCGCTTTTGCAATATGCATATATACACAGACCTCTGTGAATGTATATTTTGGCGGACAGTGTGTAGTGGGGTCATGCTCGTGAAGTTACAGTGTTGTTATTATCATAGACTTGCAAAGTCCATTTCAGCCAAGTCCATTTCCGTGGAGAGTAAGTCTCATTGAAGTCAATAGAATTTTCATCGCAGTAAATGAGTTTTTAGCATCAGGGTGCGAATTTCTGTGAAGCGTCAGAGAGGGAAAAGATAACAAACAGAAACGAGATCACAGTAATCACAGTACAGCAAAATATTGGGGAGTGTTATTTACTCCCAAATCATAATTTTTGAGGCTTCTGTCTAGAGCATAGGAGTCAAACTCGTGGCCCTCCAGATGTTATGGACTGCAGTTCCCATCATCCTCTGCCAGCATGATGCTGGCAGGGGATGATGGGAACTGTAGTCCATAACATCTGGAGGGCTGCGAGTTTGACACCTATGCTCTAGAGCATTAGTGGAACCATTCATTGGCTTATCCATAATATTTGACCAGTTAGGACTTCTGTGCCTTGCCAGTCCTTTTTAGCAATATGGGTCAGCCATTTAATTAGGATTGAATACAGTTGGAATTGTGTTTTCTGATAGTTTGTGAGATTTGTGCAGCATTGCGTAAACATTTTTGAAACTGTTTAATCAAAGCCTTTCCCTCAAGGACTGGACCACGGAAGAAAGCTATATGCAACTTTTTGTTACCACCCCCCCCCCCCCAAAAAAAAAGAAAATGGACATACGGAAGAAAATTAAGCTGCTTAAGTTAGGGGCTGGGCAGGGAAAGTCAAACATGTGGGTTTGTAATTATGGGGCAGAAACAGCTGTGACATAAAATGAACATTCTTGGCGGAAAGGAAACTTGGCTACATCAATGGGGTCTGCCCTGTGGTTTTAGTAAGTAAGGCTGGTTCCGCATTGGCCAAAAACAGTGGTGTGAAAATGGTGTGAAAACGGTATAAACCCTTTTGCAACGTTTTAAACCCTTTTACACCATTTTCACACCGCTGATTTTGGCCCATGCGGAACCAGCCTAAGAAAGGACTGGGTTTCTGGTTTTGTATATTAAGTATGGGTCTGGCGTACTGTAGGATAGATAATGGGGCTCTGAAGAAAAGAAGTACCCCAGTTCTCAACGTAGAAACTGGACAAGAGTGTCCCTTTTTGATACCTTTGCCAGCCAAAGAACCGCCAATCAAGAGGGGCATAATTAATACCATAATATCCACCCTCCAAAGCAGCCATTTTCTCCAGTGGAACTGATCCCTGTTGTCTGGAATTCAGTTGTAATTCTGGGAGATCTCCAAGTCTACCTGGAGGTTGTTATATCTGAATGACTCCCTCGCCTACTGCCTGCCAGCTGAACTCTTCCCAAGAAGTCATTTCTGTGGTTCCCCCATCTTTGGAAGGTAGAATGGCCACTGGAGAGAGATCATTGGTAGCACTCAGATTTTGGACCACCTTTGGTAGGTTGGGTTGGGTTGCTTTGTCTTTGCTAACTCTTTAGGTACCACTTCTTGTCCTCACACTTTTGGTGGCTGGTAAAATGGCTATCTTGCTGGGGTTTTTCGTCACTTGCATTATTTGAGGTCAAATAGTCTTCGTTTAAACTGATGGCTTTTAACTTTGTCGTGTTTGTTATTGTTGCATTCATATCAGGACGGTTTTTATGGATTTGGGAAAGCTATCCTGGAAGCCATGCTTAGCGGAATAATAGGACTGACATTTTTGAACGGCGACTCTGCTTCTATCTGGTGTCTTTCTGGTCTCTCTCCTCTTAAGGGGCCCCAAAGAGTGCTTTGGCCTTTGACCAATAATTTACAGGTGGTTCAGCTGGCTTCAACCAGGGTCAGGGTCTTCTTGGCTTTGACCCCAGTGTTACCGCTGCTGCTCGGGTAACATTAAGCGATTTTAGTTCAGGCAACGTAGTGAGGCGCAGGAAGCCGGTGTTCTTCGAAAACAGACTACCTTTATTCGAAAGTGATTGATACAGCTCAGGCAGGGGACTGCGCGGCCGTAGCCGAGCACAGGACCTTTTATACACGAAGATCAAAAGAGGGCAAGGGGGCAGGTAAGAGGGCAGGCCTCTCACCTCGTAACAATAAAGAAACATCAACACATAAAAGAAAGGTACAGTTACAACTTTGTGAATGGAACTCCGGGATCTCGCTGTCAGGCGTCTTCCTGCGAGACTTTACGAGAGTGCAGAAACAGGGAGCGAAGAGTGTCCATTCATAAAACTGGGTGAGGCTGTTAACGCACCCAGGTATCTGGTTATCAGATGGGCCGCTTCCTTGAGTTATGTCCTGAGGCTCCCGCGCCTCAGTCCCGCAACAAAAGAAAGGTCAAATGGTCCAATGATGGTCCTGGCATGTTTTTCAACGGCTGGGGCGGCTGGGTTGCCATCATCAGATTCAATTTGTAATTTCAAAAGGGTGTTTGTTTTTGTTAAAGAGATTTACTGGGTGTCGGTTTGTTTCTGTGAAAATAGCCTTCTGTTAAGGAGAACGTTTGGGAGGCTGCAGTTTGATGAGGCGCCTGCAGTGACATAATCGAAGAAAATGGCACCCAAGGCAAAGTCATGAAATTGCGCCCCCTGGAGGACTCCCCAGAATTGCACTCTCCCCTCAAATTGTGCCCCTACCTGATCCAGCAGCAAGTGGGCGGGTGGGCAGGGCAGCTGGTGGGTGGGGGGGTGGGGTATAAGGTAATTAATACAGAAGCTGAACCATTGCACAGAATTCAGTAGGACATTTCCTGTTTGTAACTTACAGATGGACTGGCACTAAAGCCCATTTTAGAGGGCAATACAATGGGCTCTAGTAAGGGGAGGAGGAGCGTGCCCTCACAGTAGCCACCCCCGCAGGCCCACCGGACTCACCTTAGGGTGCCGGTGTTGCAGGTGGGCGTGGGGATTTGTAGAGGGAGGGATCCTGGGTGGCTTGGCGCTGTTGGCATGGTGAGGGGAACAGGGTTGTTTGGGAGAAGAAGGGATGACTGTGTGTGTGTTGTTGCGGGAGGGTGGGAGGGAAGGGGTTGGATGGGGTGGGGAGGAAGCAGGACAGCTGTCGTCTGGGCGATGGGGAGGGTGATTCGGTGGGAGGCTTGTGGAGAGCTCTAGAGCAGTGGCCGCTTTCTGCCTGTTGGGCCGGAGCCCGGTGTGCTGTTTGGGGCAGGAGGGGGGAATTGGGGCATCTTGGGCTGGGCTCTGGGGCAGCGGCAGCTTCATTTGGGCAGGGTCGGACGGGGCGGGGCCATGCAGGACACACGAGGCTCACCTGGGTATACGTCCTGCGTGGCGATTGGCTAAGGGTTCGTTGTTGGACGTTCTAACCCAGTGGTCTGCAACCTGCTGCTCTGGAGCCGCATGCGGCTCTTTCAGCCTTATATTGTGGCTCCGTGTGGCCTGGAGGTTGGAGGGTAGCGTGGGCGTTTCCCTCCAGCCCTCCAGAGCAGCACTGGAAGGAAAGGTGAGTGGAGGGGCCAAACTGGAGGCGGCTCCGTGCGGAACAACCTCTCTGGCTCAGTAGATCTTCGGGGCCGTGGAAAACGGGTCCAAATGGCTCTTTGGGTGGTAAAGGTTGCCGACCCCTGTTCTAACCCTTTGCCAATTGCAGGTTAAGTCGGCACTTCCAACCTTTAGCTCTTCTTGTTGAGCGGTTTTCACCTTCTCATTTTTGGGCCTGTGAAGTTTCCTCTGTTTTGTTTTTTTTAAAAATAAAAGCAGTGGCGCTAGTTTGGCTTTGTCAGTCCCAACCGCCGGAACAGACGCAACTCACCTGTTATTACCCCCATTCGCCCAGCGGTGGGAACGGTTTTATGGCAGTCATTCAGATGTGACAACCGATCCCCCCCCCCATAAATGAATGTGCCTAAATCATAATCGTTGTGACAGAATTGTCTGATTCCCTTGCTGCAGCTTCTCTTTTTTCCTGATAGCTTTTGGATCACCTGTTAGCTGAGAGCGTTTGACAGTCGTCGTGTTTATTACCCGATTGAATGTCAGTAGCAATTGCAGACGGAGATAAACAAAAAAATGCACGTACGTTGACCTTGACGCACCCCCCCCCACACACACACACACAATATTGAACTTGATGGCTCTATTGCTGTTGAGCTGATAAGGGGTTATAAATGGAAGCTTTAAGGAAATTGTTTTATTCCCAGAGGAAAAAATGCCACATTGCTGTGGGAAACGGCAGCTGGTCGGTGTCGTGAGCCTAGATTTACATAGTTCACCTTCATCGAGGCTGTGGGAAAATAACATAAAGAGATTTCTCTTTTACGACTTCAATATCTCTGCAAACATGAATTCCTGCGCCCTTTGCAAAGTTTCCCCGGCAGGTTGTGTGTCATACGAAATGAAAGCGGGAAGGAGCTTTCTTATTTTATGAGACGCTGTAATAAGTATTTTTGAGTCTTCCTTATTTCAAATTTGTGGCAATAGCAGATTCAAAAGATAAACAGTGTTCTTATTTTGGAATTTATGAAAAAGTTGGGTGACTTACGTGATAGCTATTGCTTTTTTTGAGGTGTACGTCGGTGACATAAGCAGGGGTATGGACTGAAGATCAGGCAAATTATTAGTCAATATACTTAATTTACTAAAATATTTATTGTTATTTGTTTAACACATTTGTATGCCACCTTTCCACCTGATCAGGGTCAGCAAGGTGGCAAGCATTGAGAATTTTTTTTAAAAAAAATGTTCCGGCAATGAAAAATACAGTTGTAATTGTCAGATCATGTAGTTGGAAACACATAAACCATGCTAGGAGGGCCAGTAACCATTATTGGGTGTATGTCCAGTGGTGGGATTCAAATAATTTAACATCTGGTTCTGCCGAAGTGGTGTGAACCTGCTGAATCCCATCACTGGGTATGTCTGACAAAACAAAAAAGTCCTCACCTGCTGTTGAAAGACACCAATAATGGGAGACAGACAAATCTCCTGGGGGAGGGTGCCATGACCGACAAGGCCCTTTCTTGGGTTGCCACCCATCTAACTTCACATATTGGGGGCACACAAAGCAGGCCCTCTGAAAGCTATGAGAACGTGTTTACTTATCTACTTCCTTCTACTTATCTACTTCTTTCTACTTATCTACTTATCTACTTCCTTCCAAGAGTGTGTTTACTTATCTACTTTCCCATCTTCAAACATCTGTCTTCCATGGCATACAGGGCAGCTTAGACAGGCTGCCATGAGGTTTGCTGTCTTGAGCTGCATCTCCCTAGATTTGTCTGTAGCTAGGACCTTCTCCTGGGAAGATATGCAAGATCTGACTGAGACCAGGCTCCTGCCAGATACCTCTAGGGCATAGGTGTCAAACTTGCGGCCCTCCAGATGTTATGGACTACAGTTCCCATCATCCTCTGCCAGCATGATGCTGGCAGGGAATCATGGGAACTGTAGTCCATATCATCTGGAGGGCTGTGAGTTTGACACCTGAGCTCTAGGGCAAGGTCCTTCCTGGTATCCTCACTGAGAGTGGCCTCTCCGTAAGGTGATGAGATCTGCAAGCCATATTGGGTTGGAGGGCGCACAGCATGACTCCAGAAGGCAAGCCATGGCTCTGTAGCAGAACCTCTCTTTGGCACGACGAAGGTCCCAAGTTCAAACCCCGCCATCTCCAGTTGAAGGGATGAGGTAGCACGTGCTATGAAAGACCTCTTCCAGAGACCCTGGAGAGCCACTGTTATACTCACCTTGATAATTCAGTATAAAGCAGCTTCACGTGTTCATCTGACACATGAAAAAATAAATGTGGACCTCTTCTCCCCTCCCATCTAGCTTGAAGGGAAAGGGCAGTAGAGCATTCACTTGACGTGCAGGAGGTGCTGAGTTCAACTCCTGGCATCTTCAGGAAAGGACCATGTAGTAGGGGATGGGACAGACCTCTGCCCAAGATCCTGGAGAGCGGCTGCCAGTCTTGAGTAGACAGTTCCGACTTTGATGGACCAAAGGTCTGATTCAGTATAAGACAGCTGCAGGTGTAGTGAGGAATGGGAGCCAGGAGAATT
Source organism: Sphaerodactylus townsendi (assembly GCF_021028975.2). Classification (NCBI taxonomy): domain Eukaryota; kingdom Metazoa; phylum Chordata; class Lepidosauria; order Squamata; family Sphaerodactylidae; genus Sphaerodactylus; species Sphaerodactylus townsendi. The sequence goes on from NC_059425.1 coordinate 187,147,531, forward strand.
TAACTGCCCAACATTGTCTGTGTTCTTCCCATTCAGGGACAATCCATGGTCTAATGCTGACTCTTTAAGGCCAGTCTTGTGAGTCCTCACAACTGGCAAGGCCTTGCTTTGATCATGGTCAAGAGAGGTCCCCTCCTTTCCAAAGGGCGCCTCCTTGCCTTGCTAGCTATGAGCAGAATAGCAGGTACAAGAATGTGTGTCCCTCTCCCCTGCATGGCCGCAGTGCATTCATTACATCAGAACAGGGTGTTGGTTCTGAAACTTTGCCATAATGATTGTGTTGTGAAAAATCCAAATAATGATATATGGGTTAATAAGAATGTAAGGGTAGCTCTGCTGGATCAGATCAATGGTCCATCTAAACCAGCACCCTTCACCATTCCCTACCCCAATGGTGGCGAACCTTTAGCACTCCAGATGTTCATGGACTACAATTCCCATCAGCCCCTGCCAGCATGGCCAATTGGCAGGGGCTGATGGGAATGGTAGTCCATAACATCTGGAGTGCCAAAGGTTCGCCACCACGGCCCTACCCTTTCCCCAGGGTGGGTGGACCATGACCAGATGACAGACCCCCTTCCTCCTCCCTCCCCTCCCCTCTCCTCCCCTCCCTTTCCTTCCCAACACCTCCCGCAGGGTGGGCAATGACCAGAGGACAGCCTCTTCCCCCCCCACCCCTTCCACTGCTCCCTCCTCTCCAGGATGGGTGGGCCACAACCAGATGACCAATGGTCCTCTAGACCAGCCAGTCAGACTCCTCAGGAAAGACTAGTGGTGGCGAACCTTTGGGCAGACTCCACATCAGCTCTGGACTACAATTCCCATCGGCCACCACCATGCCGTGGCCAATTGGCTGATGCAGGGAATTGTAGTCCATAACACCTGAGGCCAGGGGCACTGCCACCACGGGCTATAAGAAGGGGTCTCATGGAGAAGACCGCCCATGCTGACTATTCTGTTGGAAACATTCTGCCTCAACCTGGAGGCCACACTTGACATGACCATGGAGGTCGTGGCTAACAGTGGCCCTGTCCTTGAGAAAGCTGTCCAGCCCTCTTTTGAGCACAGTTAAGCCAGAGGCCATTGGCCCATCTTGTGGCTGTGAGTCCCACAAGCTGAGTACTTGTGTGAAGAAATGCTTACTTTTAAGTGCTCCTGAAACGTCTGCCGCTCTGTCATTTCCCCGTCCCCGCTTTCTTTTGAATCCCTAACTCAAATTTGTGTGGATCAATTCGTGCAGGTCTCAGAAAGTACAAGCTTCTACGGTGATGCTTTCAAGATGAGAAAGCCACCATATTTTTTCTGGAACACGTTCTCTGCCATGCTGGTGGTTCCTTCTCTTCCTAGCGTTGCCCACTAATGCAGGGTCTGTTGTGCTTCGCTATGTTCTGAAAAAATTAAGATATTTTCCTTTGAAAGCAGTATTGGACCTCTTTTCTCCCATGGAACTCCTACCCCACGTAAAGCTGTATTCTGTGCTGAAATTGTATTTTGCGAAGGATAATCTATTGCCGCAGTAATGTAGATCTCTCAATAAATAGCAGGCAAACTGCCAGCATTTGATTCCTCTTTTGGTGGGTGGTTATGGGATTAGGCGTATTGTATTGTGATTAAACATCTACTTCCTTTTTGTATCGACCCACCTTTGACTGAAGGCATTGATCGAGGTGCCAAGAAGGTGGGCATGCAGGTCGCTCCTCTTCTGATGTCCACACTTTGTACATTTTTTTTTCTCTCCTCAACCACCGTGTATTCATCTCGATGGTTTCTGTGCAGTTGATTTTACGGATACTTCAGTCACTAAAGGACTAGATTAGAGTCCAGTAGCCCCTTAAAGGCCAAATAGATTTTCAGGGTATAAGCTTTCAAAGAGTCAAAGCTCCCTTCCTCAGATATTTTGAGTTTTGACTTTTGAAAGCTTATACCCTGAAAATCTAGTTGGCCTTTAAGGTGCTACTGGATTTGAATTCGAGCTGTTCTATTGCAGACTGGCAGGGGCTGCAACTCTGTAACTCCAGACCTTAAATCTTTTCCTTCCTTCCTTCCTTCCTTCCTTCCTTCCTTCCTTCCTTCCTTCCTTCCTTCCTTCCTTCCTTCCTTCCCAATTCCTTCCTTCCTTCCCAATTCCTTCCTTCCTTCCTTCCTTCCTTCCTTCCTTCCTTCCTTCCTTCCTTCCTTCCTTCCTTCCTTCCTTCCTTCCTTCCTTCCTTCCTTCCTTCCTTCTTTTTTTTTTTCTTTCTTTTTTTCTTTTCTTTCTTTTTTTTTTCTTTCTTTCTTTTTTTTTCTTTTTTTTTTTTTTTTTTTTTTTTTTTTTTTTTCTTTCTTCTTTTTTTTTTTTTTTCCCCCCTTCCCTCCCTCCTTCCCTCTCCCTCCCTCCCTCCTTCCCTTCCTTCCTTCCTTCCTTCCTTCCTTCCTTCCTTCCTTCCTTCCTCCTTCCTTCCTTCCTTCCTCCTTCCTTCCTTCCTTCCTTCCTCCTTCCTTCCTTCCTTCCTTCCTTTTCTTTCTTTCTTTCTTTCTTTCTTTCTTTCTTTCTTTCTTTCTTTCTTCTTTCTCTTTCTTTTTCTTTCCCCTCCCTCTCTCCTCCCCTCCCTCCCCCTCCCCTCCCTCCTTCCTTCCTTCCTTCCTTCCTTCCTTCCTTCCTTCCTTCCTTTCTTCCTTCCTTCCTTCCTTCCTTCCTTCCTTCCTTCCTTCCTTCCTCCTTCCTTCCTTCCTCCCTTCCCTCCTCCCTCCCTCCCTCCCTTCCTCCCTCCCTCCCTCCCTCCCCTCCTCCCCTCCCTCCCCCCCCCCCTCCCTTCCTTCCTTCCTCCCTCCCTTCCTTCCTTCCTCCTTCCTTCCTCCCTTCCTTCCTTCCTTCCTTCCTTCCTTCCTTCCTTCCTTCCTTCCTTCCTTCCTTCCTTCCTTCCTTCCTTCCTTCCTTCCTTCCTTCCTTCCTTCCTTCCTTCCTTCCTTCCTTCCTTCCTTCCTTCCTTCCTTCCTTCCTTCCTTCCTTCCCTGCAGTCTCAAGGTGGGTTACAATAAAACCTATACAAAATCCAACAATGGTATAATCACAATAAAAAAACCCATCCAAATACCCCTATAGCAATCTAAAATCTCTCCCACCCCACCCATCCACAAAAAGGGAGGGGGTGTATGGACACCTCAGGGCCCCCCCCTCTCAGTGGGAGGAGTCATCCAAACACCAGGTGAAACTCCAAGAGAGTAGGCACCTGGCGAACTTCTGGAGGGAGGGCATTCCACAGTATGGAAGCTGTTATAGAGAAGGCCCTGTGGGGCACCCTCACCCCTCTTACCTCTGAAGGAGGCGGGACAGCCAGATGGATCTACCCCTCCAGTCTCAGCACCCGGGCAGGAATATATGGATAGATGCGCTCTCTGTTCCCAGGACCGAAGCCAATATGAAACCAGCTGGAGGAAAAGTAACCTCTGCAATGTGGGGCAAAAAGAAAGGGCATAAAGCAACCCCCCCATACCCCCCCAACCCCCCCAAAAAACTCAAAACCCAGGATAAAGTCTCAATATTTATCTGTCTTCTCTTTGCCTTCCTCTTCCTTTGTAGAGGGTGTGGGTACCTGATGCTAATATTAGATATTCAGAGGATCAAATTCATGCCTCTGTGGAAAGGCCGGAACAAAGTCAAACCATCCATCGGCCAGTTATGAGTTAATGGTGTTCTGGCATAGTGGTGTTCTTTTCAGGCAGTCACTAATGCTATACTGCTTGCATGGGGTTAAAGAAAAAAATAATCTAAGGCTTAAAGGATCTAAGAAAAAAAAATACTTGCAAAAGGAGATTTGTCCGAACTGTGTGGTTCTTCCCGGAGCGAAAACCAACACAGCAAACTTGTTGAGCGTGGCGCTAATCTTTAGGTGCCTAGGTGAGACGTGAGGAAAGGGAGAGATCTCATGCATGGCTCCCTAACATTAAACAAGCCAATTGAAAATGGCTCAGGAGAGAATGAAGACTTTCGCCTCGATCTCCATTTCCCAGGTTGCACCTGGGTGTTTTGGCACACCCACAAAGCAACCAAGATCTTTTCATGGGACTGTTTCGGCAAGCAGCAGCTGATGGAACAAGGAGCACAAACTGACCTCCAGGCCGTTGGTTTGCCGAGGCATACCAGAATTTAGTTTGTGGCAGGCTTCATGCCGGCAGGGTTTTCTGCTCTTTGTCATGCCATGAAACGGTTAACTGAAGTAGTTTTGTTAATCAGTGTTTCGAAGCAAGCAGTAGGATTACTTAGGTACTGGGTATATGGAAGTTAAATTATCGTCTTCCAGAGAATGCAGAATACAACTACAGCCAACGTCTCTAGGCTGTTTTCTGTTCGATCTCTTCGTTCCAGTCAAGATAGCCAGCAAGTAGAGAACGAAAGAGTTTGAATCATAGAATAACAGAATCATAGAGCTGGAAGGTACCATCTAGTCCAGGGGTCTGCAACCGGTGGCTCTCCAGATGTTCACTGACTACAATTCCCATCAGCCCCTGCTGGCATGGGCTGATGGGAATTGTTGTCCACGAACATCTGGAGAGCCACAGGTTGCAGACCCCTGATCTAGTCCAACCCCCCAGCTCAATGCAGGATCAGCTTAGACTGCAGGGGTGCCTAACTTACGGGGCTCCAGATGTTCATGGACTACAATTCCCAACTGGCCATGCTGCCAGGGGCTGATGGGAATTGTAGTCCATGAACATCTGGATCCCCATAGGTTGGCCACCCCTGGCCTAGAGCATCCCTGACAAATGTTCATCCAGCTGCTGCTTAAAGATTGCCAGTGGGGGTGGGGGGGGGGAGCTCAGCCCTTCCCTAGGGACCTGATTCCACTGTTGAATTACTGTTACTGTAATTTTTTTCTCCTAAAATCCAGTTGGGGCCTTCCTGCCCGTAATTTAAACCCATTATTTCAAGTCCTATCTTCTGCTGCCAACAGGAACAGCTCTCTGCCCTCCTCCAAGTTACAGCCCTTCAAATACTTCAAGAGAGGAATCATTTTCCCCCTCACAAGTCTGAAAACTCCCAAATCCCTCGTGGGACTTGGTCTCCAGGCCCCAAATCCTCCTCCTCGCTCCCCTCTGTCAGATTTTCCAACTGGTTGTTCCTTATGATGTCGATTCCGAGCAAATGTAAACTCAGAATCTTTTCATGAGCTGTCTGAGACTTGATCCCCCACAGGGATTCTGTGGTACTCAGTAAGATGTAACTCACCCATGCCAGTGGTTCATCTTTCCCTATGCCCCCCTTTTAAATTCATGTCTCTTGATAAATGGACGTTGTTGTCACTTTCAGTTCAGAGAACCAGCAGTCTAAGATAGTTTAAACGGGTCCACCATCCATTGGTTCAAAGCTGAAACTTCTCCGTGGTAAGTAAGCACACGTTGAGCAGAATAACGTAGGGGGTGTTTCTAAGCGAGAAGTGGCGGGCCAGAGGAGGCGGTGGTCAGTCCAGCCCGTGGATCTTCACAGGTCCCCTTCAAATGCATTTCATCCATATGGCCTGAGTTTCCATCCAGCAGTTGGGAGAGGGAAATCAGATGAAAGCAGCTGGAATGGAGTAAACCTAAGTCGATTCTCCTGGAGTTGCCAGCCTCCAGGGTGGGAGTGGAGTTCTCCTGAAATTATCACTGATTTCCAGTTTATGGAGATCAGTTTTGCTGGAGAAAATGGCAGCTTTAGAGGGTGGTTCCAGAGGTGGGATCCCAAGTTCTCACAGGTTCCCAAGAGTAGGTTACTAATTATTTGTGTGAGCCGAGAGGGGGTTACTAATTGGTGATTTTGCCACGTGATTTTTGCCTTAGTTACGCCCCTCCTCTCAGCAGTAGCGCACAGAACTTGAAGCAGTCTAGCAGGAGGTGCACTCAAGGCTAGCGTGGCAGCCTGCGCCTGTGTGCATTCGTTTCCCGCTGCGTCCTTGCCACAGCCCTGCCCAGGAATGCCCCGCCCCCGGAATGCCCGGCCATGCCCCCGTCGTGCCCCGTCCAGCCCCATTGGCACTACGCCACAGTTTGAATCCCACCACCATGGGAACCTGTTCTAAAAATTTTGGATCCCACCACTGGGTGGTTTCTATGACAACAAACCCTCTTGAAGCCCCCCTCCCCAGGGTCCTCCCCCCCAGATCTCCATGACTTTCCAAACCCGAATTTGGCAATCTTGATTTTTTTGGATCGGGTCGAGTTAATTAATTAATTAATTAATTATTTAATTAATTAATTAGTTCCACTTTTATACCGCCCTCCCCCAAAGGACCCCTTCCCCACCTGTTGCTGCCCTGTGAATACTCTCTGTGTGGAGCCTGCATTGCTGTTAAAGAGTTTGAAATCTCGGGTTTGTCTCTTATATGCGTAGTTCTGTCTTAAGGATATGCATTTGCGGGGGGCAGTGATGAAGGGAGGGGAAACTGCGTCCGGGACATGAACTGCCCATGTGCCCCCACCTGCCCAGTCCCGCCTCACCCCACCCCGCCCCTGCTCCTGTGTAGTAAATTTGTAATCTGGCATTTCCAACTGTTTAGTTTTGTGTGCAGATCAGGTTGGGGTAGGGGGAATGACCGCAGTTAACTCTGCGTCTTAGATTTGTCATCTGTGAAGTACTTTTCATAATGGAAATGCTGGAATGCAATACACAAAGAACATAACACTGACAGTATAGTATTAATATCATGCATTAAATGCTGTCGTGTCGCAGCCAACTTACGGCAATCCCGGCAAAGCAAGTGAGAAGCAGAGGTGGTTTGCCATTTGCTTCCTCTGCAGAGCCTTCCTCGGTGGTCTTCCACCCAAGTGCTGATTTAATGATGACCCCAGCATTGGGCTTTCAATGAAAGCGAGAAGTGGAGGTAGTTTGCCATTGCCTTCCACTACAAAGCCTTCCTTGGTGGTCCCCCATCAAAGCCCTGTCTTAATGGAGACCCCAGCAAGGAGTTTTCAGACCAAGTGAGAAGCAGGAGTAGTTTGCCATTTGCCTTCCTCTGCAGAGACTTCCTTGGTGGTCTTCTTTCCAAGTACCAACCCTGTTGAACTTCTGAGATCTGATGAGATTGGGCTATACCAGGGGTCTGCAACCCGCAGCTCTCCAGATGTTCATGGACTAGTAAATAGACAAGCCTTTATTGGCATTCCAAAATACAATAAAACAATTGTCCATAAGAGACAGATAGATACAACAGCTATTCAGAGTCTTATCAATAGTGTAGTCCAAATGGACTCATCAGAAGTGCCATTCCTATACACCTCTCCACAGACCAAACTGAAAACTCACCAACAGAGCCCAGGCATCACAACAGCATACAGTATCAACACTCCACTATAAAACACAGAGTTTGTTAGAGTGGCACCTAACACAGAACAAGGGATACGGGGCGGGGAAATGGGCAAACACTTGATTTGACTCCCATAGGTTGCCACAGCCTTCAGTTGTCACTCCATCTGGCAATCAATAGCAAAACTACGACATCTCTCAATGAATCACCCACAGGTTATTTGACTTTGGGTGACCGTGAACCCCAAGGTTGCTGGCAGAGATAGGCACTGTATACCAGTAGCAAATAGTTAATGTAAGCAACATTGTTGTGTTCATGGACTACAAATCCCATCAGTCCCTGCTGGCATGAACATGTCCATGAACATCCGGAGAGCCGCAGGTTGCAGACCCCTGGGATATACCTTTCCACCTTCATTCAATGTCAAATCTGCTTAAACTTTCAAACAGTAGATGAAATCAGAATGAAGTTAAGGAATGGCAATGGTGCCATTACAGCATGCAGTATCTCAGCTCCAAGGTGCTATAATTTTAGCTTGCAAAGAGGACAAAAGATAAACTGTTGAAGAGTTTGCCATGTGTTCTCTTGGTGATAATATTCAAGCATAAGATTTTCTGCCGAGTGTTGTTGTTCCAGTAAGGGAAGACTGGGAAAGAGTTAACCTCCTCTGGCACCGTGCGTGGAATACTGAAGCGAAAAAAATTCTCAAAAGCGGGGCGCATGAAATCTGCAAAATTTTATTTGGGTTTCATTGACTTCCAAGGGAGACGGCAATTGGGTTTGGTTCACACGTGAGACTCGGTTTTATCTCTTTCTCGTATGTAAATCTCTTAAAATCAATTTGAGTAGCGGCTGCTCTCATCTGGGGAGAGCAAAAATATATACCCAGTTTCAGGAACACCTCCAAGTACTTTTCCAGCCTAGTTCGAGCATGATGTACGGACAGTAGCTCAGGTTTTAAGGGCTCACTTTAAAGGTGTTTCGTTGGGAATTTTAATACACGAGTCCTTTTTAACAGAAGACCCTAACCCCCCCCCCCCCCCCCCGTAATATCCTCATTCATTCGGAGCTCTTCTACCTTTCTTCCATTCTAGTTTTTAACCCTAAGGAGTGTTTGTCTTGTTTGTTGCTAATGCCATTCACAGGGACTGCTGGATCTTCCCAGTGTGGGCAGAGATGTTTGTAGATGGAACAAACTGTGTTGCAGGGCTCTGGACGGCCGGGCTGGAAGCTTTGTGTTAACAACTGGCAAAAAGCTTAGCTCTTAAGTGACCGAGGTCAAACAAACCCCCAACTGAAGAGCAATGTTTTGACATGGATACCTGCTTGGTGGGGGCAGCAGAGATGAAAGCGGGGGGGGGGGGGGCAAAGTAATCACTGTTGATCTGTAGCGTGTTTTTTTTTTCAATTCTTAAAATTCCAACAAATCGCAAAGACCGGTCAGTAACAGGATGGCAAAGCTGTACGCACAAACCCAGTTGTGCCGCATTTCCTTAAAAGTATTCTGTTGGTGTTCAGAACCAGCTTGGAGTTTTTGTTTTAAAGGTGGTCTGTCATTTGGTTAGGTAACTCGATACTGCTTCCAACATGGTAAGTAAGGGTTGAGTAACGGCCAAAAAGCTGCTCTGACGGCGATCTGGCAAGCTGGCTATTGAGTCCTTCTTTGGCCTGTTTTTCTTAGTTGTTTTCCCCTCCCATGAACCAATGCATCTAAGTAAACAGGAGTTCAGCAGTGTGGTTGGATATCAGAGGATCACACATGTCCCCCGGAGTCAGCTTTGGCAGGAAGCTCGCTGTGCCTCTAATCCATAGGATTCCCATGGCTTCTTTATCGCTCCACTTCATTGTTTGCCACAGAGAGCCTAAACTCCAGCTTTTCAAGTTGAAAGCTTCCTGTTTCAGGCTGCTAAATTGAGCTTGGACGCTCCATTGAAACTCTCCCCACCAGAGATCTGTTCAAACTTTTTTAAAAGGGGGAGAAAAGTTCGTTTTTAGCTTTCTGTTCTGATAGCGGTGGGATGCTTCAGATGGTCATTGGGTTGGCCTGCAGTGGAAGAGCTAGATTTGAGTCCAGTAGACACCTACAAGATTTTCAGGGTACAAGCTTTCGAGAGTAAAAAAATCCCCTCTTCCCCAGCTACCAGCCTGGGCCAATTTTTGGCAATCTGGTCTCTGGCATTTGTTTGGTTGGGAGATGAACTACAGAAGTGGTTTTATTCACAAATGTCTGGTGTTTTGGTGAGCGGCAAATTATCACATGTGTCTTTTCAGCATGCGTGTTGCATTTTGTGTAAGGAACACGCATGCTTGGGTGTGTTTAACAGATAGAATAGAATAGATATTTAATTTATATACCGCTCTCCCCCGAAGGGTTCAAGGCGGTGCGCAACATAGTAAAAAAACAATAACATAATAATACAGTAGGACTAATCGAAGTGACAATACCAATTTCACTAGCCCCACAATGGACCAACAATTCAATAAATACTTTATAATTCTATATCAGGTTAACAAACTAGTCACGGGTTAATGAACTTATAACAACATCAGCAAACATCAACATAACATTTCATAGCAACAACAGCATGATAATAACATAGCACAATAGCATAGCATTCCATAACAACATAACAATAATACAATAGCAATGTCAATATAATGTCTTAACAGCAAATATCACAGCAACCTAAATCCACAAATTAACCTAAATTAAGAGCATAAGAATGCAGGCTACTTAGATACTTGTGGATAAATAATGTACTGCATTATAAATAAACGTGGATATTTAATTTTGTACTCTTCGGCTAATCCTGTGCCGAAATAAATGTTTACAGGACACGGGGGAGGAAAAACCCATTTTTACTTCTACTGTTGATCAGAGGTAAAGTTTTGGGACCAGCCATTTAATCTCTGCTACTCTGTAGTACCTGGCAAAAAGATCTTAATTAACTGGTGTTTTTAAAAAGATGAGCGATATTAAAGGCGGCGCTGTGGCATCAAAGGCCCAGAGGCTGCTATAAAATCTGTTGATTTCATTCCACTCAATAGCCAACCACTTTTCTTTGAACGTCAGCTTCCTCTGGCTGGCAGAATCCTTCCCAGTTATGCTCTTCTAAGCTCCACTGGATCCAGTGGTCGTTAAAGAAATCTCAGTGGATACTGCTCATTATGGGGAACGGAGGAATACTTTTCTGTTGATGCTTCAACAAAAAAAACCCAAAACAAAAACAAACTCTCCCGCCCCCACAAATACTTAAAATGATTTATTTCTTCGAATTTTGATTCATGACCAATTGCAGACTTCTGGACATCCCTGGATTCTTTGTTTTCCTGTTAACAAATGAAAGTTGAAACGCAGTTGATAGGAATATGCCTCTCTTCTCATGCCCCTGAAAACATGAATGACGGAGAAACCAGAGTTTCATTTGTGTGTCAAACATGTGCGCTGCTTTAAAAAAAGGAAAAAAACCAAACACCTGCTTTATTGCCATGATGGAGTCAAGGCCCTTTGCATTCTAACTGAAAATGAAAAGATACCACTGCTCTCGTGTGTAGGGTGTACACACGCACACACGCACATACTCTCTCTCACACACACACACACATCTCATTCATATTATAAACAATGACCCTATTATGTATTTCACAATCATTTAAATTCAGGACATGCCCCTCTGAGAAGCCGTGAATGTACAACGCTTGGGACTGCGAGCCATATACATGAGCAGAGCCGTTGAGGCTCTCTAGCCACTAACTGGTTACCAAGAACAGCAGATGCAGAGTTAAGTTTGCTTGCTTGTTTTTCTTTTAAGTATTTCTACCCCACTCATCTCTCCCGCAGGGGTCCCAAAGCAGCTTACAGGGAAAAACGCAAAAATATAATTTAGACCAAGATGCACGACACAAGTCAGCAATGCCATGTCCCATTTTCTTTTCTCTGAACTTCCTTTTGAAGCTACGCATGCTGGGATTGACTATTGAAGCTGTGGGGGGAAAACAGGATTGGGCCAGAAAATTGAAATAAATCAGATATTGTCTTAAATCTGCATTAACCGTTTTAAGGACATAAAGTGTGTTTTCATGAGCTCCTGAAATGATATTGATTGGTGTCGCTATGAAATATAAAAGTGTTTTGTTCGCTCATTGTTGCAAATATATCCGTAATTGTTCACTCATAATGGCAAATGTGTCTCGTATTGGGCATGGAGCATCAATTTAACTGCCTTTGCCATTGTCTTTTGAGGAAAACAGAATGAGAATAGAAACCAGCACACGTAGTCAACGAAAGGAAAACTTTATTAATTAGAGTTAAAAAACGTCCTCCTTTCTTATACGGCCACCCTCCTTATACAGTAGGGTGACTATACAACCACAGCCCACGGAGTTTCTTTTAAACGGCCTTCCTGCTCTCTGAAAATAACCCAGTATCTGCCTTTGCATCAATAGATCAGAGTATTAAAGACGATCAGTAAATCTTGCCTCATTAATTTTTATAACAGCGTTGGATTCTTCGATCTCATCACACACATCAAATGTCATCGTAACAGTGGATAAAATTAGCCACATGAAACCCATATCGTGTCACTTAAACAATCAATAGCATCATCTTAAGGCCATTTCTTCTAATCAGTCCAGTGCCAGAATCAGCATTTCCGATTGTGAAATTTCAGTTTTATTTCCACGGGGCTCAGGGAACGGACGGTTTCCGAGCTTTCCCGTTCTTTTTCATACCGGCTTGATTTTTCCCTTGATGTCATATTTTCAAACTTAGATTAGTTTCTTTCACAAATGGCAGAGGATAGAGGGCGGACGGAGCAGAAAATACACCTGCTTACGGCAAGCGGGAAATGAAATTATTTAATAATCAGATTGTCATGGAGAGTTATTAGGATACATTTTGAGTCAGAAGGTAGGCAAAACAGCGTTTTCAAGGCATGATTTATCATTCAAGAGACAGAATGTTTTCTAAAGAGGGAGTAAGAGAATTCTGGAGTGGAGAAACCCCTCCAGTTTCTCAGTTTTTTAAAAAACATATCTTCCAGGGCCCCTCCAAACCAGTGGGTTGGCAAGACAGGACAGAAAGTAGCTGTGAATCCCAGGTCCTAGTTAGAATAATAGAATCATAGAGTTGGAAAAGACCCCAAAGGGCCATCAAGTCCAACCCCCTGCAATGCAGAAACATATAATCAAAGCACTCCTGACAGATGGCCATCCATCCTCTCTTTAAAGAAACATTAAAGATGAAGACTCCACCACACTCTGAGGCAGTGAATTCCACTGTCGAACAGCCTTTACAGTCAGGAAGTTTTTCCTGATGTTTAGGTGGCATCTCTTTTCCTTCACCTTGAACCCATTCCTCCTGGTCCTAGTCTCTGGAGCTGCAGAAAACAAGCTTGCTCCCTCACCAACATGACATCCCTTCAAATATCAAAACATGACTATCGTGTCACCACCACACTAACATAGCCAGCTCCCCAAGTCTCTCCTTTTAGGCCATCGATTCCAGACCTTTTACCATTTTGATTGCCCTCCTCTGGACCCGTTCCAGCTTGTCAATATCCTTCCTGAATTGCGGTGCCCAGAACTGTGCACAATATTCCAGGTGAGGTCTAACCAATGCAGAATAGAGAGGTACAATTACATCCCTTGATCTAGACACTATACTCCTATTGATACAGCCCAGAATCGCATTGGCTTTCTTGGCCGCCGCATCACACTGCTGACTCATGTTCAGTTTGTGGTCTGCTAAGACTCCCAGATCCCTTTCGCATATAGTGTTGACGAGCCAGGTGTCACCTATCCTATATCTGTTTCGTTTTTTCTGCCTAAGGACCTGCTCACAGCTGTAATAATCTTTTGAGTACAACACTGCTCCTCTTTTCCGATTTCATCTGTTTCTCTGAAATAGGTTATACCCTTCAATTCTTGTGTTCCAATCATGAGAGTCATCCCACCAGGTTTCAGTGATGCCTATAATATCATATTTGTTTTGCTGCGTTAAGAGTTCAAGTTCATCTTGTTTATTTCCCATACTCTGTGCATTGGTGTAGAGCAGCGGTTTTCAACCTGGGGGTCAGGACCCCTTTGGGGGTTGAACGACCCTTTCACAGGGGTCGCCTAAGACTCTCTGCATCAGTGTTCTCCATCTGTAAAATGGATAAATGTTTGGGTTGGGGGTCACCACAACATGAGGAACTGTATTGAAGGGTCGTGGCATTAGGAGGGTTGAGAACCACTGGTGTTGAGACTTCGCAGGGTGGACTCTATGGCATAACCTGTTGAGGTCCCTCCTCTCTATGGCATAACCTGTTGAGGTCCCTCCTCTCTATGGCATAACCTGTTGAGGTCCCTCCTCTCTATGGCATAACCTGTTGAGGTCCCTCCTCTCTATGGCATAACCTGTTGAGGTCCCTCCTCTCTATGGCATAACCTGTTGAGGTCCCTCCTCTCTATGGCATAACTTGTTGAGGTCCCTCCTCTCTATGGTCTCTATGGCATAACTTGTTGAGGTCCCTCCTCTCTATGGTCTCTATGGCATAACCTGTTGAGGTCCCTCCTCTCTATGGCATAACCTGTTGAGGTCCCTCCTCTCTATGGTCTCTATGGCATAACCTGTTGAGGTCCCTCCTCTCTATGGCATAACCTGTTGAGGTCCCTCCTCTCTATGGTCTCTATGGCATAACCTGTTGAGGTCCCTCCTCTCTATGGCATAACCTGTTGAGGTCCCTCCTCTCTATGGCATAACCTGTTGAGGTCCCTCCTCTCTATGGCATAACTTGTTGAGGTCCCTCCTCTCTATGGTCTCTATGGCATAACCTGTTGAGGTCCCTCCTCTCTATGGTCTCTATGGCATAACCTGTTGAGGTCCCTCTTCTCTATGGCATAACCTGTTGAGGTCCCTCCTCTCTATGGCATAACCTGTTGAGGTCCCTCCTCTCTATGGCATAACCTGTTGAGGTCCCTCCTCTCTATGGCATAACTTGTTGAGGTCCCTCCTCTCTATGGTCTTTATGGCATAACCTGTTGAGGTCCCTCCTCTCTATGGTCTCTATGGCATAACCTGTTGAGGTCCCTCCTCTCTATGGCACAACCTGTTGAGGTCCCTCCTCTCTATGGCATAACCTGTTGAGGTCCATGCTCAGCCCTCTCCCTGCTCAACCCTCCCCAACCTCCAACGTGGACCTCTCCGGATATTTCCCAACCCAGAACTGGCAATCCTAGAAGCACAATATTGCTATGCAGTGTGGGTCGCAAAGACTGTCTGGCAAGTGAAGCCATTCTCTTCCCTTGATTCAGAGTGAGGGCACTTGCCCTCACTGATGGTTGGCTTTCATTACACCATCTTCTCTACCTGAATCCTGGAAATTATCCAGTGAGGAAGGAAAGAATGTTCCGAAGGCGCAACATTGTCTTATCGATTTTAAGTTTTGTATCCTTCAGTTGATTTGTGATCCTTAGTAAATAAATAGATCTGAGCTCTGAACAGTCTCGAAAACTAACTGCTAGAACATGGAACTGTTTGCACCGAAACCCAGTCCTCAAAAATGTGACACGGCATGGCAGGACCGGAGCAGTACCACCTGATCAAAGCTTTCATGTGTTACTACCCCTTCCGCACATGCAGAATAATGCACATTCAATACACTTTCACAATTGTCTGCAAGTGGCTTTTGTTATTCTGCACAGTAAAATCTAGCTTCAAAGTGCATTGAAAGTGGATTGAAAGTGCATTATTCTGCATGTGCGGAAGGGGCCTGAGATGATGCAAAGCTAGTGCATGTGAGAAATCACTGCTCTCCCCATATATTTGCGTTCTTATTCTCCTGCTTCTCACAGCCTAATGTGTTTCCCTGTTTTGCTGGGCTTAGCTCAAAGTTCTCATTTTTAATATTATTTATGTTTAGGTTGTGCTCACTGCCTCGTTTGCGAGATAATTTTCCTCAGTTTCCTCAGATAATTTTCCTCAGTTTCCTCAGATAATTTTCCTCAGTTTCCTCAGTTTCCAAGAGATAATTTTCCTCAGTGGCTTATCAGCAGCTGTGCTGCTGTGGTAGCATGTGGATCGAGTCTTGTAAGAGTGCCACACTGTGAGGTAATTGTGGTTTTTTTCCAGCAAGAGCGGAGTATAATCGATCCATTGCCCACTTGGTTACCTGTTGTGGGGTTTTCTTCACAGCCTTTGGGCCAATCCTGAACTAAAACATTCTGCAAAATATCCAACCTGTGGAGTGATTTGGAAGGAACTGTAGCAATGGGGGTTTTTTTGTGAAAAAAAGAGGAGGTATAATAAATAAATACATACATACATACATACATACATACATACATACATACATACATACATACATACATACATACATACATACATACATACATACATACATACATACCCTGTTTTCCCGAATATAAGACATCCCCTGAAAATAAGACGTAGTAGAGGTTTTGCTGATGTTCAAAATATAAGGAATCCCTCGAAAGTAAGACATAGCAAAGTTTTTGTTTGGAAGCATGCCCGACGAACAGAACGCAGAAAAGTAAAACATCCCATGAAAATAAGACATAGCGCATCTTTGGGAGCAAAAATTAGTATAAGACACTGTCTTATTTTCAGGGAAACACGGTACATACATACATACATACATACATACATACATACATACATACATACATACATACATACATACATACATACATACATACATACATACCATAACTTTGGTAGGATCAGTCAGACTAGCAGCTTATAAAAAGTCCATACTCAAAAATTCACGTCCCCCTTTTTATTCTAAAAAAAGTTTAGTTGAAACAACACTCAGTATTTCCATTTCCCACCCTTATTCCTGGGACTTAATTTAAAATTTGCCTAACACACTAAGATTTTTTTGGGGAGGGGGGGGATGTTTAAATGTGTGCTTATCATGTTTTTGTAATGTATGTATCTGACGAAGAAGAATGAAAAGGAATTAATAAAGGTACACAATTAGAACATAATGCTGCCTAGTGAATGGTCAGAAGTTTCCAGATGAGCCCTGCAGAGGTGTCTCTGGGTGCTGTGCTCCGGGAGAAACTCGGACACTGTTTACTTTGAGTTTATTAGAAATTAAATCTCAATAAAAAGGTTGGAGAGAACTGATCCCCCCCCCCCTTTCATGTTTACAGCTGAAAGGGGGACAAGTCAATATTGTATTGCCTCCTGGCTTTTCTTTCCTACCCCTCTCCGAAACATAAATTATCACTGCCGCAAGTTTTTCATATCAATTACGACAAATAGAAACAAGCAACCTCTACATGACACTTTGACCTGGGCTTGTCGAAGGGGGCGCCTAATAAAAACAAATAAAAGCCAACGCAGAACAACCCCATTCTGTGTCCAGATCCTGACCGAAATGGGGAAAGGGCACAGATGTACCCTTCAGTGGCGGTGGATAGTCCGCGTGGGCGCTTGTAGGTGGGCATTCCTTGACCCCTTACCTTTCCGGGGAAAAAAACGTGTGTTATATTGGGGAGAGGTGCAAGCGCAAGTCATGCATGCTTGATGTCGAAGAAAAGCCGGTTTTGTGCCTCTTACATTGGAGAAATTGTTTGAGATCAGTTCATCCATGTGAAAACGTGACCCCTGTGTTACCGGCAAGGTCAGCAAGACCCACGGTGTTTTGCAGGAGGAGGGCAGGTCTCTCAAGTTAAAGCTGCCTGGGGGCAGGCTGGGCTTGCACACCTCATTTTCTGAGATTTAGAAAAACAAACATGCCCAGCAGAGAATGTGTTAGAACTCGTTCTTTGGGAGCCTGGCCTCCTCCGCTTCTCCGCTTTCTTTCTTTGCATTCAGGCATGTTTTCGGCTTCCGATTGGTAATTGCTATACAAATTTATTGTAATGTTATGTGCGTTTTAATGTGTTCATTGTCCTCTGTACCCTGTTTATATAAGTTGCACAGATGAGAGCCTGGAGACCAGCTATTTACATTGCTGTCGTTCTTTTTTCTTCTGGTTGATTTTTTAAAAAAACGTTTGCTTGTCACGAGCAGATCGAAATCTGTTGTGTGCTTCCGTGAGGAGAATACTACAGTGTCCTGGTGATAGAGGGGGTCCCCAGTATGGTTCCCTGAGAGCATTGTGACACCAGCCAACATCTTTCTTGGGGTCCACCAGGTTTTTTCTAGAAGGTGTGTGGGGCAAAGAGGGGCTGCTGTCTGGGAGGACTTCTGATTGGTCACTGAAGAGAAGAAGAAGAGCTTGGATTTGCATTCTGCTTTTCTCAACCATAAGGAGTCTCAAAGCTGTTCGCAAACTCCTTTCCCTTCCCCTCCCCACAACAGTCACCTTGAGAGGTAGAAGAAGAAGAAGAAGAGGAGTTTGGATTTATATCCCCCCCTTTCTCTCCTGCAGGAGACTCAAAAGGGCTTACAATCTCCTTGCCCTTCCCCCCTCACAACAAGCACCCTGTGAGGTGGGTGGGGCTGAGAGAGCTCCGAGAAGCTGTGACTAGCCCAAGGTCACCCAGCTGGCGTGTGTGGGAGTGCACAGGCTAATCTGAATTCCCCAGATAAGCCTCCACAGCTCAGGCGGCAGAGCGGAGAATCAAACCCGGTTCCTCCAGATTAGATAGACGGGCTCTTAACCTCCTACTGAGAGAGTTCTGAGAGAACTATTACTAATCCAAGGTCACCCTGTAAACTCCATGTGGAGGAGTGGGGACACAAACCTGATTCAGCCGATTAGAATCTGCCGCTCAGATGGAGGAGTGGGGAATCGAACCGGGTTCTCCAGATTAGAGTCCACCTGCTTTTAACCACTACCCTGTGCTGGCTAGGTCATGTGAAAGATCTGCACCTGAGACTTTGGAGAGTCTGCTGCCAGTCAGAGTATACGATACTTGCAGTGGTCTGACTCAGTATAAAGCAGTTTCATGTGGTGTAACGTGGATTGCTCCAATAAGCCAGCACGCCAGGAGAACTCCTCTGAGTTCCAAACCATTCAAGGAGCTCTCTGGAGAGAGGCATGCTGCATTTTCTCTGTACACCCCGTAGCCCTCTCTGTTCCGTCGAGCCTCGCCCCTGTGACCTGAGCCCGCAGCCTTGTTTAACCTGCCTTCTATGTGGTTAAAACAACGTATTGAGAAAGCAGCTTATGGACTGAGCAAACACCATGTGCAAACAATCGTATTTTCTGTTTTCATCGCTTCTCCTGGACGGGGGTCAACAGTTTTGAAATAAGTGCATTGGAGTCCCGTAGCACCTTGGAGACCAACGAGATACGGAGGGCTTATGAGAGTCAGAGCTCCCTTTGTTGGATACAGGTTGGAAGGGAGTTTATATCCTGGAAATCTTGTTTACCTCTAAGGGCACTTTCGCACATGCAGAATAATTCACTTTCAATCCACTTTGAATGCCTTTGCAGCTGGATTTTACTGTGTAGAATAGTAAAATCCACTTGCAAACAATTGTGAAAGTGGATTGAAAGTGCAGTATTCTGCATGTGCGGAAGTGTCCTTAGACGTTACTGGACTTTAATGTAGTTCTGCTGCAAAAGTCCCTCTGAAACTAAGGCCCTTTCCGCACACGCAAAATAATGCGTTTTCAAACCACTTTCACTTCCTCTGAAGATGCCAGCCACAGATGCAGGCAAAACGTCAGGAGAGAATGCTGCCAGAACACGGCCATACAGCCCGGAAACCACACAGCACCCAAACTTTCACAACTGTTTGCAAGTGGATTTTGCTATTCCGCACAGTTTCAAAGAGCACTGAAAGCAATTGGAAAGTGCATTATTCTGCATGTGCGGAAGGAGCCTAAGGCTGATTCCGCATGGGCCAAAAAAAGCAGTGTGAAAACGGTGTACAAGGGTTTAAAACGGGGTGAAAAGGGTTTATACTGTTTTCACACCGTTTTCACACCGCTGTTTTTGGCCCATGCGAAAATCGGCCTAAGTTCTGAGATGAGCGGCACTGCATTCGATGTCTCCAAAAAGGTTCTGCCACATGACCTGGAAGCCCCTCCTCCCAGGACCATACAAAGTGGAATTCCAGTCTGCGCGTGCTCTCAGGTTCTGTGTCTGTCGCAATCAGCACATGTACACACATCCTGAGTGTGGGAGAAGAATGCATGATGAGCTCAAGCCCAATAAACCACGAGTGGTTTTGAAGTGGGACACAGATGGCTGGGCCTTGACTCTGTTGCATATAAAGCACGTACCTGCATAGGTGTTGCTTCAAGGGGAACATAGGATAGGAAGAGATCCTTAGCGTAGTACACGTTGGTACCAGGGTGCCCAGCAACACCTTTCCTGGTGACCTCCCGGTTTTATTCCAATTGAAAAGGACGCTGTGAGTTACACTTTATAATTACAAGAAGTTTCATCTCTAATTGTACAAGTCCATTGCAGGGAACTTGTTCCCCAATGAAGTGTCATGTACATCTATAATCAAGGTTTTGCTTTTCTCCCACCCTGAGTGGAGTTCTTATTAGTTGTAATCCATTATCAGTACTGTGTACTACACGCAGGTTGGGGTTGGTTTTTTTTGTGTGTCGGCTTATGTTTAATAGTTGAAGCCCAGCGAGGCATTTGTTTCGTCATCTTAAATTCATTACTTCGGTCTTGCTGACTACAATTTAATTTTGAGCAAGGTTATCACGGTTGCATTTGTATTTCTTGAGTGCCACTCTTGGCAAATATTGAAAAAGTTCTTCCAGATTTCTGGAAATGCTTTTTGGTAGCAAACCTCCATAGCAAATGTATTTCTGCATGCATATCTTTCCAGATTCTTTTCTTTCACTTTCCTACAAGACCGCCACATATGATAACAAGAGCCATCAACTTCTTTACATTTCCAACATTTTCCGTTGTCTCCTTCATCTATCTATCTATCTATCTATCTATCTATCTATCTATCTATCTATCTATCTATCTATCTATCTATCTATCTATCTATCTATCTATCTATCTATCTATCTATCTATCTATCTATCTATCTATCTATCTATCTATCTATCTATCTATCTATCTATCTATCTATCTATCTATCTATCTATCTATCTATCTATCTATTATATTTATATACCGCCCTTCTCCATGTCTTTGGGAGTGATATACCAATGATAAAAGATCTCAAACCCATTCTCTCTTAAAGGTGGATTCCTCATGGGCCAAAAACAGCGGTGTGAACACAGGGTGAAAACGGTGTAAACCCTTTTACACCATTTTTAAACCATTTTACACCGTTTTCACACTGCTGTTTTTGGCCCATGCGGAATACGCCAAAGTTTAGGAAGCTGCAAATTTTATTCTCTTGGGCCCCTTCCGCACACGCAAAATAATGCGTTTTCAAACCACTTTCACAACTGTTTGCAAGTGGATTTTGCCATTCCGCACAGTTTCAAAGAGCATTGAAAGCAGTTTGAAAGTGCATTATTCTGCATGTGCGGAATGAGCCATGGTCTATAAAGGTTCCCAATTGGCCGCTGTGGATTTGATTGGCTGTGCAGATATTTAAGCACTTTGCTTTGGCTGCATCTGCCACTGTTTCACAAAGATCTTCACTGTGTGTCTGAAGGTAAGCTGGGGCAGACGTTTTATGGCTGTGTCCACAACGCTGTGTCAAAATTTCAAAGGTGTCTGCAGGCTCGAAAAGGTTTGGGACTTCTGCTGTGGAAGCTATGGGCAGCCCGGGCCACAGGGAAGCGTCACTGGCGGTTCGGTCCGGTGCACCGTAAGCAACTTCAGCGTGCTGCTGGCATTGTGGAACGACAACGCAGCTCAGGGCTTTATGCGCCGCGGCGCTATATTTAAACCCATCGTTACAGTAGACAAGAAAAAGAGTTAATTTAGCTAATCTGCAGCCTCTCTTCATACTTTGCCCTAGTCCCACAGCACAGTTTGTAATATTTGTTGGCTCAGATTTTAATTACTTTCCCGGCTCTAATTTTACCGGAGGTGGCCAGGGGTGGTGCGGCCTTCCGAATCTTCGTCAACCCTTGGCCTTGTTAATTCGTGCGGCGTGCCGTTTATCCGTGCGGGGAGTCTGTCCTCCTGCTTCGTTTTCAGTTTGCTAACGTAACAGGAGCGCTTTTTGGTAGAGTGTCTTGTCATGTCCTTAATTGAGGGGAAAGTGTCAGTATATGCATAAAATATGGAAAGAATCATAACCCCCCCCCCCCAAGAGAATAAGTTAATGCTGCATTTTTTTTTCCTGGACATGATTGCATGTTGACTGGTAGGATTTTATTTACTTCCTTTATTTACTGCGTTTATATCCTGCCTTTCTCCCAAGGCGACTGACATCCTCCTCCTTTTCTCCAATGACTGCGAGTGTGTGGCTGGTTCAAGTCCACTCGGCAAGCTTCCACGGCATAGGGGGGGATTCAAGGCTGGCTGTCCTGTAAATGTAGACAGGTAGCAATCTTACCGGTAGAGTGTCCCTTCATAATATCTTGGGCCTTGTGCTGTAATGGTACATAGGCATGCTCACTGGCGTTCCTGCCTAGGGACATGGGGTACCCCTTGTCCCCGGGCGCATCGATTGAGGTCACGTGGGGGCGCCAAAACATCCTACACAGGGAGGGATTGAGCAAGCCCTAGAAAGCAGGCACTGAAGCAGCGGACTGCTCCCAGTGCCTGTCGTAGCCCCGCCCACTCTGTACGGTGGCCTGGAGTGTCCAGAGGGCGGGGGAGAAGTCCCACTGGGCTCCCAGGAGCAGGACTGGGAAGCTCCGCCTCCCCTCCCTCTAACCCAGCGTGCCTTATTCGCTTAGTGTGGCATGACTCGGAAGCCAGCAGGCACAGGAAAAGGCCAGCTGAGCAGGGAGCCCAGCAGCAGCAGCACTGAAGATGATGCTGACGTTTGCTTGGTAAACCTTCAGATGGGGGGTGAGTTGTGAGAGATTTACATGCTTAAAAGTTAATTCCCCATGCACTGGCTTGGAGCTGTTTCTCAGGCTAGCAGCCTACCTCCCAGGGTTGGTGTGAGGACACAATTAGGAAAGTGGTGGGGAGAGAGCCATGCCTGTTTTTCTGGGGGCAGGAGGTGATTTGTGAGAGATGATGCTGATGTTTGCTTGGTAAACCTTCAGATAGGGGGTGACTTGTGAGAGATTTACATGCTTAAAAGTTAATTCCCCTTGCACTGGCTTGGAGCTGTTTCTCAGGCTAGCAGCCTACCTCACAGGGTTGGTGTGAGGACACAATTAGGAAAGAGAGTTGGTGGGGAGAAAGCCATGTATGTTTTGCTGGTGGTGGGAGGTGTTTTGTGAGCTGGTACAAAAAATCATTGTTTGGTCGTTGTGGGGGAGGGTGGTCGTCCATACCTGGGGTGGGGGTGGGGGGGCACCAAACTCAGATTTTGTCCCCGGGCTCCAGTTTGCCTAGATTCGCCCCTGGGCATGCTGCCACCGGAGGTGGTGATGGCCACCAACCTGAATAGCTTTAAAAGGGGCTTGGACAGATTTATGGAGGAGAAGTCGCTCTATGGCTACCAATCTTGATCCTCCTTGATCTCAGATTGCAAATGCCTTAGCAGACCAGGTGCTCAGGAGCAGCAGCAGCAGAAGGCCATTGCTTTCACCTCCTGCCTGTGAGCTCTGCTACACTGCGAGTAGCAGAGTGCTGGACTAGATGGACTTTGGTCTGATCCAGCAGGCTAGTTCTTATGTTCTTATGTTCTTAAGGCCATTGCTTTCACATCCTGCCTGTGAGCACCCAAAGGCACCTGGTGGGCCACTGCGAGTAGCAGAGAGCTGGACTAGATGGACTCTGGTCTGATCCAGCTGGCTCTTTCTTATGTTCTTATGTTGATGGGATGGGGGAGGGGGGAAGTTCTGAAGTCTAAGGAGGCAGAACTTATCAAAGATGTGAAGAGTACAAGGGCAGTTTGTGACATTAAGTCTTTGCAGTTCTCAGAAAAGTTGCACGGCTTGGTTAGCCCCTTGTTTTGGTTACCACTTTCAGTCTGGATTCATTTGTTTCACACTGCAACAACCCCTGACCTCTTTGAGTGGTGTTCCATAGGGATAGTTATGCATGCCAAAGATGAGATGGGCAAATTGGTTTCATATGTACCTAAAGTGGCCTTTATTCTGCGAGTTCTAACGTGCGGCTTAGAAGCAGTGGCACTGTAAATATAGATGCACAACTGGCGCGTGTCACCAATTTCAGAGGTGGGATCCAGCAGGTTCTCACAGGTTCCCGAGAGTAGGTTACTCATTATTTGTGTGTGCCGAGAGGGGGTTACTAATGGGTGATTTTGCCACGTGATTTTTGCCTTAGTTACGCCCCTCCTCTCAGCAGTAGCGCGCAGAACTTGAAGCAGTCTAGCAGGAGGTGCAACGGCGTGCGTGGCAGCCTGCGCCTGCATGCATTCGTTCCAGCGATCGCAGGACCCGCGCATCTGGCGGCATAGGCTCCTTGCCACAGCCCTGCCCAGGAATGCCCCGTCCAGCCCCATTGGCGCTATGCCACAGTTTGAATCCCACCACCATGGGAACCTGTTACTAAAATTTTTGGATCCCACCACTGGTTACACCCAATGGGTTTGGAAGGGTGTGTAATGCTACTAAAGATAGTGGGACAACACATGGTGCATATCCTCATCCCCGGGCAGTTTGCTGAATTTCACCTTACCTCAAACGCACTGAATTTGCAACGTAAGAATGTGCATTCTTTTATGCCTAAAATAGTTTAATTGGTTGCCCATATCATCTTACTCAGCCGCTTCTACAAGACCCCTCTCAAAACCATTTTTCCAGCCCCATGTTATTTATGTTAGATTTAGTTTAGAATTACGGATCAGCCCAGTAGTGTGTGTGAGTGCAGTTTATAGAAACTTCCCAAGAGTTAAATGGAAAAGGTAAAACTTACCTTTATTCAAGCATCTCCAGTTCACAGCTTTGTTCCAGGAAAAAGGTAGATAGAAAGAAACCCTAGTCTAAAGAGATTACTTTCCCTACGACAAGTGGGCACTCTAACGCACCATCACGTGTGTGCAGGTGAGAGACTGCTTGAGTGGGAAAGCCCCACTAAGGCAGGTAGCCATTGTCCATGCACTCAGGACGAAGGCCAGGTCAGGAGAGCGACCAGCATGGGGAAGAAAGGAAGTTAGTGGGCGGTCTCCTGGCCCAGACAAGGAGGGCAAACAAGGGACGCAACCTCACAGGTAGAATGACATACACAGCACCCCCCTGTGTCCAGGCATGCAGAAGTCGCTTATTTCAACAATTTATTCATTCAAACCTTTGCAAATCCAGTTCTACCTTTTCCAGCTCCCCTGCCCAGCCCTTTCCCAAGGTCAGCACTCTGATTTGAGGCTACGTGCGTCAAACATACGCTTGACTCTAGCCCCGCCCCCGCTAAAGATGGCACTGTGAGCAGCCTAGCTCAACACTGCCTATAGGAAAATGGTGACTCCCCACCCCCATTGGATTCAAAGCTGTCCTTTTCGCTGCAGCAGTGGCGTAGGAGGTTAAGAGCTTGTGTATCTAATCTGGAGGAACCGGGTTTGATTCCCAGCTCTGCCACCTGAGCTGTGGAGGCTTATCTGGGGAATTCAGAGTAGCCTGTGCACTCCCACACACGCCAGCTGGGTGACCTTGGGCTAGTCACAGCTTCTCGGAGCTCTCTCAGCCCCACCCACCTCACAGGGTGTTTGTTGTGAGGTGGGAAGGGCAAGGAGATTGTAAGCCCCTTTGAGTCTCCTGCAGGAGAGAAATGGGGGATATAAATCCAAACTCTTCTTCTTCTTCTTCTTTATTGCGTTGCCTTTTTCAAGGAACCTTTGCAAACAGAAGCATGAGATTATCTTCCGAGTAAAAGTTGTGCTATTTATATTTAAGTTATTATTGTTAGAGAATAGATGGTTTTTGTGGAATCTTATGGCTTTTCCATAGTTGTATTGGTTTAATGAACTCCATTGAACATGTGTTGTTTTTGAATATATGTCGTGGCAACATACGGTGTTGAGTCTTAAATCATCTGGGTGGATGAAAATGATTCAAATCTCTCTCTCTTTCTCAACATCACGTTTTTTTTGTTGAACAGACAGCAGATTTGCACAGATTGTTTGCATGAGAAACATTAGTTCAATTATTAGTGAGTTGGTCCTTATCTAAAAGCAAGGCACTTTGGAGATACTTCAGGGTGTGATGCATACGGAAGAGTATTTCCGAAACATTTCCTTTTCCGAAACATACCCTACAAAATTCATAGAATGGTTTCAAATGGTTTAAAAACACAACATCCTGACGACAAGATGCAGACCCCCCAGTCTGAGCTCCAGTATAAGATGTCAGACTTGGTCAGAACCCCTTCTAAGTAACGTGGCCTGTCAGGGATCCTAACTACCAGTGGGGAGATGGTTTTTCTGAGCCAAAGATCAGAGCCTGCTACTGAAAATTTCTGTGACCACGTGGAAGTACATTTCACATCTGTAAGAGACAGAACGGCCAATTACAGCTGTGGAGGACAATGGCGTCATCTCTCAAGTTTTTATGGGGAGAGATGGATATTTACATATTTTGGACGCAGGTCGTGAAGGGCCTGGAGTTGGAAACGTTTTTGCAATCAGTGAAGATATTTGAGAACAGGCGTTACGTGTTTGCATTGGAGCCATCCAGACCTTCTACTGCTGGAATTTTCTGAGCTGTTGTTAATCTACGAGCCGTATGGAGTTTGCCGAAACCGCTCCTCTGGCGCATCGTCTCGATGTTTGTGTTCTGTTCCCTTCGACACATGAAAACCTTTGCCGATAATTAATTTAGCGAATTGCTGAATAATGAACCAGAGGCCGGAAAATGAAACCTGCTTTCTGCATTATAAATCTTTTAATCTGTATCTAACATTTTGGATATAGCAGTTGTTAAATTATAAATATCGGTTAGTTATCCATCGTTCGCTTTTTTAAAAAAACTGCTCTTCCTCTAAGGAGCATGACTTGGCATGCAGAGTTTCCTTTTCCTATTGGATCATCCCAAGAAAACTTATTTCCTATTGTATCATCCCAAGAGGTAGGTTAGCTGAGAATGAGTGGGGCAAAGTTTCCCAGTAGGCAGGGATTTGAAAAAGGATCTGTCTAGCCCAGGGGTCTGCAGCTCTCCAGATGTTCATGGACTACAATTCCCATCAGTCCCTGCCAGCATGGCCAATTGGCAGGGGCTGATTGGAATTGTAGTCCATGAACATCTGGAGAGCCGCAGGTTGCAGACCCCTGGTCTAGCCCAAGGATGTTCAACTGTTTTGAGCCTATGGGCATCTTTGGAATTTTGGGAGGACGTGATGAGCTCCACCCCAAAATGGCTGCCATAGAAGCTGGCACCAAGTGCAAAATGGTTGCCTCAGGAGGCAGAGCCAAATCCAGTTCTTCTGTCTTCACACCTCCTGGGAAAAAGAGTCTTGAAGAAGAAGAGTGAAGAAGAGTTTTGGATTTATATCCCCCCTTTCTCTCCTGCAGGAGACTCAAAGGGGCTTACAATCTCCTTGCCCTTCCCCCCTCACAACAAACACCCTGTGAGGTGGTTGAAGGGGGAATGGAACCGCATACAGACAAACAAAAGGCCGGATGCTTACCAATCCTCTTTTATTTCACTGAGGGCAGCCAATAACAATCCCTGACTTACAATGGCCACATCCACTTTCTGAAGAATTTGGTGTCAGAGGAAGAGTAGAGAGTGCCACGGTGCCCGTGGGCACCTTGCTGGGGAACCGTGCTCTGGTCATTATACTGAAATAGCTCTGTGCTGAGGACCACTGGTCTATTGTAAATGAAGACAAGTGTTAAAAATCTGAAAATTGGGAATCGGAATTAGAAAGGATTTGAGAGAAAAAGACGTTTGGATCTCTGCTTCGGGGCATATAAATCAAGGTCCCAGTGTTAATTAAATGTCCAACGTGTGTCGACCTGCAAGCGCTTACGTGGTTTCTTGGACTTAAAAAAACTATATTCCGGAACAGCCAAAGCTGTGAGTCAAAAAAGCACTCTGCTTGGAAGAGAATATGATGTTTCTCATATAGGAGAATAAGCACCAGAGGGACACACGTGCCTATACATTTTTAAAACTTTTGCTGTTTATTGAATGCAAAAAGAAATAAATGAAATAAAATAAAAAAAATGCATTACCTTAAAGGACCATAAACCGGAGGCTGTGTGAGGTTTTTTTTTTATTGTTTCACTGGAACTGCGAGCAACATTGTAATCTAAAATCCAATAGTCTCTGGCCAGAGCAGATACTTTTATTGTATTAGATTCTTGAGCGCAAAGAATGTGCTACTGAAATGTCTTCTTCTAAGCGGCTAAAATGACCTTTAGTGTGAAAAATTGAGAGGAGGAGGGGAGTGGCGGGGCAAGCTTAAATGGAATGGGGCTTAAAAGACTTTGGCAGGCTCCCATGACAATGGAGCGTTCCAGCCCAGGGTGCATTTAAAAAGTTTCTGTAGGTATCTCCCCCCCCACCCCGCCCGCCACTTTTTCCCTAATGCCGTTGAGTACATTTCTTCACATTTGCTCCAGCAAAAGGCTTAAAGTGGTGGATATAGATCCTTATCTAAAAATGGATCATTACAAGCTGGAGTTTGGAATGTAGCCTTCTGTGTCTTGTATTCCTTTGGCTCTGCAAATTCCAAGCCCTTTGTCAGTTTCCCGGGCTTGTGGGTAGAACTGATCGCTGTCCCCCCACACCCAACAGTTTTAATCTGATTTATCTCGCATAATCCAGCTGCAAACGGTGCATCTATCTAACGTTCTAAACAGCCCAGTTTCGTGAGTGAGCTTGTTGGGCGCAGATACTTTTTTGGGGAAAGAACAAAACCGAACAGCATAGACCCGTGAGGTATATTTTAGCAGGGAAGAAATTGATACGGTCGAGTGGCATCTAGTTTTGTGGGAGGAGGTTTGTGGCTTGAAAGCAGTGCTGAGATGGGAGAGTGTTTTGTTTTTTTTAGCACATGGTATTTTTAGGAAATGTCCCATGCTAAGCATTATTTTTCTTCAAGTACCCTTAGTTTTTGGCTGCCCTTCCATTTCCAGGGAACGCCTAATTGTGAGGGACTGTATCTATCTTCCTCCCCCACCCCTGTTCTTCTAGATGTTGTAATGCTTCAATGGGAAAGTTTTAATGTTGCAGCCATCTAGAGATCTTGCAAACGGGCAGGGTATACATTAAAAGTAAATAAATAATAAATGGAATTGGGGTCCCCATCGGCTCGAGTTACAAAGGAGGAACAACCGAAGGACAGGATCCTCTAGGAAAGATGTCAGTGGGTGCTGACCCGCGTCCCTAATGGGTTCTCGAGCCATGCCCCTGGTGGGTTCTCGTCTAGAGATCTTCTGTTTGTTATTTCAGAGGGCAGGAAATGAAAAGTGCAACAGTGACATGTTTTTAGCTTTCCAGTAACTAAGCATAAGCATATTTATTGATCTGTCAATGCATTACAGTGGAATGGATCCTACTTCCTAGTTCCCCTCTCGGCAGAGGGTAGGTTGAAGGTTTCCTCCACCGTGAGCCTTCTTCCAACTGAAGTGGCTCTTCTTTTAGAACAAGACCCTCTTCAGTTGGAAGAAACCCTCTTAGCCTGGAGGGGGGTTGATCCACCCAGAGGTGGGATTCAGATAATTTAACAACCAGTTCCGGTGGTGGGATTAAAATGGTGTTTATGTAACCTCTATTTGTGGGTTCTGTGGAGCAGAACTTGGAATGAGTTTGCAACAACAAATTTTAAAAACAAAATGGTTTACTTTCTTAACATATAACATATAACATCAACATTTAACATCACACTTCAAGGTCCTGTTCAGGTTGCATTTTCAAGTCCTTATATTTACAGTCTACTGATACTGCCAAGTCCAATTCTTCTTTGCAAGTGGGTTGGCTCCTGAAGACTCCAAGGGCTTGGTGAACAGGATTCAACATGATGAAGGTTTCCAGGAGAACTCTCACCCATTACAAACATTAAAAAAACCCTGAAACAATAAACTCCAACATTTACAACATAGCAAAAATAAACAACTACCTTCCCACTAGTTCCCAACAACATTGCAGTTTACCTTAACAAGGTGTTAAGGGCTTATACAAACCAAGGTCCGAGTCTGGTAGCCTTGTCTCCTCCAAACTACATGAGCTCTGCAGCCTTCTGCTTCTTTGAGTCTCCACCCCTTTCTGGGTCAACCCATTCTGAGCATGGGGGTTACATTTACAAGCACAACCGGTTCTGCCGATGTGGTGCAAACTTGCTGAATCCCACCACTGGATCCACCCCATTATGGGGACTATGTCCCTATATCAGGAGTCCCCCACCTTTTTTAAAGTCTGCGGGTACTTTTGCAATTCTGATACAAGATGGGCGCAGCCACAAAATGTCAGGAAGTGGAGGTTGTGTTTAAATCGCATAGTGATGTTTCGACAGGTCAGAAAGAAGCTCTTCTTAAAAGCGTGCCTTTTAAAACAAAAACACTGTTTTAAAAATGTTTTCTTGCGTACGTACAACCTACTTGCAGTCACTCAGTGAAGATCCTTGTGCCGTGGTGGCATCTCCTCCCAATTTTTTAGAAATCTACTCAGCCAATCACCTCTCCAAAGGCCAATCAGAAGTCCTGTTTAGCAAGAGCCCCACCCACTTTCTAAAAACACCTGGCTGGCACCAGGAAACGTTCTGATGGGCACTATGATGTCCACTAGCACCATGTTGGGAGGTCCTACCCTAGGTGTTCTTTCTACAACCTGGGGATGTTTTAACTTTTGCTGCCTCTTGTGGAGTTCTTAACACGGTAGTACTGTCCTGGGGCAGATGCCGTCTGAGATAAAACTTCGGATGTCCACAAGATCTGCCCTTCCTGTGATCGCTGTAATGCAGGAAGTGATCTCACAGCAGCATAGAGGTTTTGAATCCCTTGTGGTCACTGTAAAGAAACAGAGAAATAATGCTGCTGCTTAATCTTTTATCTGTGCAGTTTTGCACCTTCGTGAAATACGATGTGTCACATTCAAGAATATCCAGTCATGTGAATCCTAACATGGAGTATACAGCTTTGAAGGCTACATTCAGGTTTAACATTTCAGGGAGACGTAGGCGATTCTGCCATTCTACGGCAGCTGTTTCGACTGACCTGCTGCAGAAAGTAGTTCACAGTGTGCATTTTCAGATGCCGTTCATATGGAAGCAGGTCACGGTGAAATGAATGGGATCTGCATATGTTTAGGTACTGTATTTTTAACACACAGCTTCTGTCTAAAGACATCATTTTGTGGGCTTCTAGCACACAAACGCTGGCTTCTGTCTCGTTTTTTATGATCTCCCAAATATATTAGTAAGTTTACTGGATCGTGTTTGGTTCCTGATGCTAGACACGGAGCGAGTCTGCTTCTTTTGCGCAATTTAGGAACGTTAAGGTGTTTTCAGTGTTACAGACGATACATAGTTCAAAATGTGCCACGTGCGAATGTTTTCAAAGCAAGACCCTAGACAACCATGTTTAGGCTGAACATTTAAACCGCACTCGTTTCCGTTTCAGAAACCAGATGTGTGAAAAACTTGGGACAGTTGTCGTTTTTGGAAAACGCATTAGCTCCCTCCGGAATCCCCGGTTGGTTTGTCAACAAATCATTACGGCTAATAAATGGAAGATGTGTTGCAAAGGAAGGGAATCGTAATGAACCGGTTCTTTTTTGTTTTGTTTTGTTGTTGCTGTCTTTTATTGTTTCGGTGTGTGCGATTTGGAGGGGAAGGTTAGGAAAGGGGTGAGCGAAGGGGAGCAGAGGGGAAGTTGTAGGAAAGAAGGGGGCGGAGATTTGACCCGAATGAGAGAATCTCCCACTGACACAGCGAGTCTGACTCATTGAATGACCTGAATACGATAAATGCTGCTTTATCCTTTCTTGAAAGGAACAAGATAGCACAGCCTAAATGCCTGGGTGTGCTTAAATAGGCAACTCCGGGATGTTTGAGGTGAGCGTGTTTGAAATCCGACCCGACCAGCAGTCTGGGAGTTGCCATAGGTCACCTGCCGTGTGCTCCTTGGGGACAGGCCCAGGAATCGGGCAAGCTGTAGCACAAAATGCCTTTGTCGGTTGGCCTATTTTGCCAGACCCTGGCCTGTGAGACGTTGGGAAAAAAATAACTCTTAAATATTATTTGAAAGGGCGCGAACTGGGGCCACACTGAAAAGCTGGACCACTTGATGCACGCTGCATGGTTTTGATCGCTCGGAAAGCGAAGTGTGGAGCCCAGGACTCTCAATTTGCTTGTTTTGTCCAAAGGACGCCCATTCCGTTAATTTGCTTTATCCTTCCTTTATCTTCTGTTGGGTCGGACCCGGTGTTTATTGTTCTAAGCTTCTCTGACAATTTGCTTGTTATAAGGTTTGCAGTGTATGTGTGCACTTTTTTTTTAAAAAAAATACTGTCTAGTTGCTGCGCCGAGTTCCTGAGCTCCTAGCAATTTGACAGGCAATGAGTTTGCTTCAGTGATCTCAAATCCTTTTAGACTAATTTGTGAAAGAGCAGGAAAAAAAGCTAGTGGGTTTTTTCCTCTCTTTTTTTTTTTGGTCCAGTGTTTAAAAACAAAAGATTCGGTGTATACACACACACACACTCTCACACACACACACGTATAAGTATATGTATATGTGCATATACATGTGTATATATGTGTGTATGTGTATGTGTATATATATGTATATATGTATGTATGTATGTGTATATATATATATGTATGTGTGTATGTGTGTATGTGTGTATGTGTATATATATATATATATGTGTGTGTGTATATATATATATGTATGTATGTATGTATGTATGTATGTGTGTGTGTGTGTGTGTGTGTGTGTATACACACACACACACATACATACATACATATATGTATATGTGTATGTGTATATATATATGTGTGTGTGTGTATGTATGTATGTATGTATGTATGTATGTATGTATGTGTGTGTGTGTGTGTGTATACACACACATATACATATATATACACATACACATATACACATATATACACACATATATACATATACATATACATACATACATAAGAAACCTGTGCTGTAAATACACACACACACACACACACACACACACACACACACACACACACACACACACACACACACACACATTTACAGCACAGGTTTCTTTCTAAATTACTCTGATAACATCAGATATCAGAAAGTAACCACAAGTCCCTTCCTGGACCAAAGCAGGGCCGGGAGTGGGGATGGTGCTGGCCCCAGTTGATGGGTGACCACAGCGGGACCTCCACCGAGAGCCCGAATTCCACATTACGATGTTGCATATGCGCGGCGCCCATTCCAGCAACGGCCCTGAATAGCCGACGGCCCTTTTGAGGAGCCTCTGGCCCCTCCAATCGCTGGCCTGCCAGTTAATTGCCACACGGACTTCCTGACACATGGACAGATAATGTGACATTTTCAGTTTCCGTCACTAGCCAGCGCCACGCCGTCGTTTGCACCAGTTGCTAAGAAGCTGTCAGGACGCATTAGCGCCGGGCGGGAGTTGCCCTGTGGCACTTCCCCCTGGCATCAGCAAAAACGAGCATAAATCACCCAGCGGAGCAGCCTACCGCTATCCTAATGAGGCTGTAAGCTTGTTTATGGACTGGCATCATTTTTATGATTATTTCCACCTTTTCGGCTTGCCTTCCTTGGCGGCAGGAGAAGTCAACTTCTGGAAGGGGCCCTGCCGCCTGACATTTCCCAAGCCTGGTTCACGGCCGCCGTGGAGGGGCCGGCCAGTGGGCCTTCCGAGTTTTGTTTTGTGACCTTTTTTCTAAAAGTGGGGAGAGGGGTCGTAGGCAGGAGGGGGGCGGGAAGCAGTCTCCAGAGACGTTCCAGAGGTGATTGTATCAAATTGCAGAGTGAATGGAAATGCCATTTAGACTTTTAGCTGAGATTTTTTCTTCCCCCCTTCCCTCCTCCCCTTTAATAGCATCAGGTTTCGTTTTAGGGTTGTTGTTTTTTTAAAAAAGACGGGGAAGTGGTTAAATGATGTCTCGAAATCTCGGGAAGCAATTTTGTCCCAGGGACGCTCGTTAGGTTAATTTGCTTTATCCTTCCCTTATCTCCTGCTGGATAGGACCCCGGTGTTTATTGTTGTAAGCTCCTCTGAACACGCACCAGTGTTTACACGGGATTGAAAAGCATTTGCTTCCAATGAAAACCTGGTCTTAGATTACAGCCCAGCAGTGTAATTCCCCTCCCAGATGGGGAGCAAAGTAGCTGTATTGGCCTTAAAAAACAGTAGGAAGAACAAACTAGGTTTTAAGCCAAAACTGTTTTTGGCTTGAGCTAATGATGTAACCGAAACCTTTTATTTGGGATAGGTCACTGGCTGGGATTGAAGACAGTCCATCCGGCTCTTGGTTGAAAGGTTTCTCCATTGTATCTACTATGCAAGTCTTTGCTTTTAAAAAATTGCCTCTCTCTTTTTTGAGAAAAGGAGGGAGGTGGAGAGCTGAGGGTGGGGGGGGGGCAGAGAAAGATTCTGGTCCTAACGTTTCTGCTTTCATAAGGCAGAAATAAACAGGAAAGATTCTGGGGAGTGTTATACATGGAATGCA
Organism: Sphaerodactylus townsendi; assembly: GCF_021028975.2. Taxonomy (NCBI): domain Eukaryota; kingdom Metazoa; phylum Chordata; class Lepidosauria; order Squamata; family Sphaerodactylidae; genus Sphaerodactylus; species Sphaerodactylus townsendi. Next base: position 187,181,345 of record NC_059425.1, read on the forward strand.
GAAAGCTTTTCCCCTCCTAATGGAAAATATAATTCAGGTGCCCTGAAGGCATGGCTTTCAGGAATTCTTTTGCCCGAGGTAATGGGGAGCTGAGGCCGCTTTAAGGCCTTGATTATCTATTGATGCACAAAAGCCTGGGAAAAAAAAAGAGAGAGAGAGAGTCATCTCCGTTGGATTATAGTAGATATTTCCATAAATTATCAATGAATCCTCTTTCTTTGCCAGGCATAAGGCATAGCTTGCTAAAATAATCTACGGGGTGGAGTGGGGGACGGCTGGAAACGGGTACAAAGTCTTCCCCTCCCAATAACAACAGGAGCCAAAAGAGAGAGAGAGAGAGAGAGAGAGAGCAATACAATAGGCATAGAGCTGTAATGAAAGACAATGTCATTAGGTTAGAAGCTCTTTATTTTTAATCAATGATGGCCTAAAATATTTCTCTCCCCCTGTCTGCCTGACCCCCCACCCCCACCCCGGGGCTGCCCGCTTTTGCCCGGCCTGCCTTTCCAACTGCAGAAAGTGGATTAGTTCATGGAAATTTTAAATGCTGTCGAGTTATTTGCTCATGTTTATATTATGAATCATTATTTTATGTGGCGAATTGCTCCTCTGAATAAAAGCCTTGCGAAGACTTTTATCAGGCCAAGACATCTAAACTCTTTCTGAAAAGGCCGTTTGAGAAATACGAACGCCTTTCATTAAATATGGAACTGTGATGTTAGCGGGTTGTTGCAGATATTCTTGAAACACATTTTTTTTTGAAGGCTGTGGTTTGGGTCATGATTTTTGGTGCAAGGTTAAATTGCCTCTCTCTTTTTTGAGAAAAGAAAAGAAGACCATCTTTTCTTCCACCAGAATTATTTCCTTGATTTGCTTGTTGTCGTGGAGGGGAGACGGCATTTGCTTAATTTCTTCAAAATGCTACACCCTCCTAAAAATTTGGATTGTCCTGGCTTCAGTATGACAGTTTTGCAGGCTGAGGAAGAAGAGGCCAAACAAAGAAGCGTGTGAGTTTTTCCCCCTCTAACCTGCTTTCTGAGTTTTCCTCTGCTGTCCCTTTCTGCAATATCTTGTGGAAGAACGAACAATAGGCAAGCCCAGAAGTGCACCATAAGCAAAAACTACACACTATGGTTTTTAAAAAAAATCCTGTGCAAGGAATCTACTTAATTTGACACGCTGTTGAAGACCATCGCCAAATAAATATCATTCACTCTAAGTCTATTGGGGTTCCGCTCTTAAGGGATGCCTGTTCAAAGGTTACTGTTGCTCTGATTTTTCCATATTTGTTTACTCTATTTGGAAACAGGTGCGGGATATAAAATGGCTATAATCCTCCCCCCCACACACACACACTTGGGCTCATTCCGCACATGCAGAATAATGCACTTTCAAACTGCTTTCAGTGCTCTTGGAACCTTTGCGGAATGGCAAAAAACCACTTGCAAACAGTTGTGAAAGTGGTTTGAAAATGCATTATTTTGCGTGTGCGGAAGGGGCCTTGGTATCTGAAGAAGTAAGCTTTTGACTCATAAAAGATTATACCCTCCCCAAAATGGGTTGGTTTTCAAGGTGCTGTCGGATTCAAATTTCATTCTAGTGCTGCCAACTGAACGCGGCTACTCACCTGCAACTGCTTTCCCATGTTTTCCTTTTTTAAAACTCACCCTTGGAAGAAGTTGTGCAGGAATTGGGTGTCAGAGGTGGAGAAAGCCATCCCTCCCCCACAGTGCTTTAAGAACACGAGCCACATTGTACCCTTTTTTTTGGGGGGGGGGTGTTATCCTTGGGTTGGCTTGTTGGAAACGTGTGGAGCTTGCCGGTCAGAGCTGCTAGGAAGGATGTGAATGCGCAAAGGGCAAGAACGCCCATGCCCCTTGGGGCAGAAGTCAAACAGCCACGTGGTTTTTGAGGCATCCAGAACTCTTGGATGGCATGGAATTAGATAGAATGTGGTTTTGGGTCTCATCAGTGTTTCCCAACATTTTCGGTGTCACGGTACCCTTGACCTCACTCTTCATATCTCACGATACCCCTGCCACCCCCACCTTCCCGTCCCAGTGCCCCTGCTTTCCACCCCCACCTTCTCCTCCTAGAGCCGTGGTGGCGAACCTTTGGCACTCCAGATGTTATGGACTACAATTCCCATCAGCCCCTTCCAGCATGGCCAATTGGCCATGTTGGAAGGGGCTGATGGGAATTGTAGTCCATAACATCTGGAGTGCCAAAGGTTCGCCACCATGGTCCTAGGGTGAAGGGAGGCACTGTGGGGCGGGAAGTGGTTGCTGACCTTGCGGCAGGCCCTGCCCCCTGGGCCAGGTCCATGTCCTTACTGGCACCGGCAGAAGACACCGCAAAAGTGAGGGGGGTTGGTAGCATTGCCGTGGTATCCCTGGGACATGCTCATGGCACCCCAGGGTACCACGGAACCCTGGTTGGGAATCACTGGGTTACATGGAGATACTGACAAAAAATCTCCCTGGGGGAGCAGGTGAGTGTGTGGCAGGTGAGTGTGGGCAGAAGACCACACTGTGGTCGCGGACAAAGCTGAATACACCTTGTGACAGAAGAGGTTTCTGTTCAATTGTACATTAAAGAGACTGACTCTGCTTTTACACCTGTGGGGTGGGGGGGAAACAGGTTGAACTACATGTATTGATTGAGACATGGCTGGTGCATTCGTAAGGGGTTTCTCTTACCGTCCCACCCACCCACCCCACCGTAAACCAGAACTGAAATTGACACGATTATCGCCACCCATTCAATATGGCATCAAAATAATTTTGAAATAAATCTTATACTGATCTGTTCATGACACGTTGAATATTTTTTAAAAAGTCGCCCCCCCGATCTTCAATTTTGGTATCAGCAAAAGTATCTCAAGATAGCAACAAGTCAAAAATTTGATTCACTATATTTACAGGTGACGGCTTGGACAACAGTGTAGCTTCTCCCAGCACAGGTGATGATGATGATCCAGATAAGGACAAAAAACGGCATAAAAAGCGTGGCATCTTTCCCAAAGTAGCCACAAATATCATGAGGGCATGGCTGTTCCAGCATCTAACAGTAAGTGAACTCTAGATCCCATACACAAAATGAAACCTGTCGTAGCTGTGGTGGTAGAAAACAGAAAGATTTATTATCTGTCGCTGGAGCATAATCAGTGGTGGGATCCAAAATTTTTAGTAACAGGTTCCCATGGTGGTGGGATTCAAACTGTGGCGTAGCGCCATTGGCCTAACAGGGCATGATGGGAAGCGTGGCATTCTGGAAATGGGAACTGTAGCAAGGGCGCGGCAGCTGCTTGATCGCCGGCGGGAAGCGAATGCGCGCTGGCGCAAACTGGAACATACGCCGCGGTACCTCCTGCTAGACTGCTTCAAGTTCTGTGCGCTACTGCTGAGAGGAGGGGCGTAACTAAGGCAAAAATCACGTGGCAAAATCACCAATTAGTAACCCCCTCTCGGCACACACAAATAATTAGTCACCTTCTCCCGGGAACCTGTGAGAACCTGCTGGATCCCACCTCTGAGCATAATGTGTATCACGGGCAGAGTTGGAGGGTGTTGCTTTAGGTCTTTGCATTTTTGTTGGTATCTCTTGTGAGGGAGAGGATGACGCAGTTTTTTTAAAGTATGTATGTTGCTCTGTCTTTGTTTTAAGGAGGGAAGTTGCAACGGTAATGGATGTTACATTAACGTTATTAGAGATCCGTTCTATTTCGTTTGAAGCAGCTGCTGTATCTGTTCCTTTTCCCAGCAGCTTCGGGTTTGAAAACTTTGGAGAAACAAAAGCACACCAGAATTTGGTTTATTTTTAGTTCTTTGTGGGTTCATCTGCACAGTCAGATACCAATATCTTTAAGGGAAATGCACAGTCAGATACCAGTATCTTTAAGGGAAATGGCCCTGGTGGTATTTGTTTTCTTTCTTGATGCGTAAACACCGCAGAACAGTAATTTTCTGGTTCTAACAGTGGCAATGGCAGTAGCAATTCCAAGGTTTTGAGAATTCAGTCACCCCAGGAGATCCATATCCTTGGGTATTTAAACACCCAAACAATATGTTGTGTGACGGTTCTTTCATGTGGTTTGTTTTTCCAAGGACAGCTCCAATCATTTGCCGAAGCTGTTGTCACTGTGGTGTTTGGCTGTGTCCATTCAAATTGTTCAGGCACATGCATTGCTTCACTGTCCTACATTTAGATCTATGAAGATCCCAGGATTGTGGCTTGGGTTCTGTGCTTTCCTTCCACTTGTATCCCCCCCCCCCACTTCAAATATTGCAGAGGTGAGTTCTCTGGGCACTAGGTGCTTCTTCTCATTGAAAGACACTGATCTTGCATGCAAAGTGCCACCTAGCTCTGGAGGGAAAAAAACTATAGTTCAGCGCTGTGCAGGGGGAAGCAAGGAAGAGGATGCAAGCCCATAGCAGCAACATTTAAATAGCGGGGGATCTGGGGTGCTGTGTGGTTTCCGGGCTGTATGGCCGTGTTCTAGCAGCATTCTCTCCTGACGTTTCGCCTGCATCTGTGGCTGGCATCTTCAAATGAAGATGCCAGCCACAGATGCAGGCTACAGCAACATCGGGAAAGAATGCTTCTTTCGGCCATTCTGGAAACCACACAGCACCCCAGTGATTCCGGCGGTGAAAGCCTTCGACAGCGGGGGATCATTTCATAAATTTCATACATGTTGACCGGTGAGTGAGGTCTTGACTGTTAACGAAGAATAAGGTCTCCCCCCCCCAACACTCCAATTTGTGATTTGTTGAGTCTAAATGCCTATTTTTGGTTAGCCGCCATCGACCGATTCTTCAGGCCTGATCAAAGAGATTTTGTACATCTAGGGAGACTTCTTTAGCTTTTTGCCATTTTGGACAGCCCTCAAATATAACCCTGGCTACTATGTCTAGTGTCTCGTCAAGACAGTTCCAAACTTCCCTCTCCAAATTTCAAAGACGGTGTCAGTAAGGGGAAAATTGTGAGAAATTCATATTTGCATTTTTAAAAACCAAGTCAAAAGTAGTGGTGCAGTTCTCCGCGTTGTGGATTTTGTGTTTGTTTATAATCTGAGGAGTGTGCGTTTGTGGTAGTTATCATTGCAAATGGTATCTCTGAAAACTTCCAAAAGTATTCTTAATCACCTTGAAATGCAGACATACATTTTGTACAAGTTTGTTCTGGGCTGATCTAATATTTTTTCCCCAGGGTTTATGTAACCAATGCATGCAGTACTTCATGTATCTCACTCCCTTCTGTGTCTCTGTTTTGGATTGGCTTGCAAACAGATTTACATATAAGCCTGTAGAAGGTACTGACGTTGGCAAATGTGCTTACATGAAGTGGTTTTTGGAGGTGGTGCAGTTGCTTGGTTGTTGGTTCTCCAAAGCTTGTTGATTCTCTAAAAGCGGTTGTAGCATTCCCCTGCTGCCATAGCGGACGGTGGAAGACAGCTTGGTGTAAAGCCTTCAGAAGTGTGTGTGTGCGTGTGCGTGCGTGCGTGTGTGTGTAAAGTGCTATCAAATCACAGCTGACTTTTGGCGACCCTGTAGGGTTTTTAAAGCTAGAAACATTCGAAGGTGTTTGCCATTGCCTGTCTCTGTGTGGGCTGAGAGAGTTCTGAGAGAACTGTGACTGGTTTAAGGTCACGTAGCAGGTTTCGCATGGTGGAGTGGGGGTGTTACCCAGCTTTCACAGGTTGTGAACTTATTTCTAAGGAATCTCCACCAGCTGCTAAGAGTGTAACAGCACACAAATATCTTAAAATAGCAATGGGGAAAATAACTTGGCTTAGCAATGCAGACGCAGGCTGGGTAGGGATCTTTTAAGACTATGTGTATACCAGAAAGCGGCAAGAAGCGTATCTGCAGAGAATTCACAAAAGACCAAATTGCAGTTTAAATATTTTTATATAAATTTTGGTTGCAAACAATCACTGAGTGAGAGAGTCAAGGCACATACACACAGTTCCTAGTATATATAGATAGGGAGGAAAGATAGGTGGGAAGATAGAATGGGATTTAGGGAAGCAGGGACTATACGTTACCTAAATTCAGCTGAAGAAGATCTTGTAGAAGGCAAGAATTCAAATGACCAGCATCTGAATCCAGGCGAAGGACAATATGGGGATTGAACCCGGTTCTTTGGATCAGAGCTGTTGATGGTTGAGGCTGACAGACGGGGAAGCAGTGTCTTTACTCAGACCCACCACTTTTGAAAACATAGGGGGGGATCCAACCATCCTCTAAGGAGCTTTCGTCTAAGTCACATGACTCTTTTTCCAATGGAAGAGCCACTTAAGTGGGAGGGAAACCTCTTTAGACTGGAGGGAAGGTTCTGAACTTAATTTATTTTTATTTTATTTTATTAGATTTCTATACAGCCCCTCCCCTCTCGGGCTCAGACCCAAATGAAACGGGTGTGTGTATTTATTAATATATTTATAAGATCAATATCTTAATAAATAAAGGCTCAGCATGTTTTGCTCAGCATCCGCTCCATTCTCAGTCCTGGATCGTGTTCATTTTCCTTTCCGATAAAATCATGTTTTCAGCAGCATCTGCATTTTTGACTAGCTTATCAGTCCTTTTAAAAAATTAAGCACCAGAGGGGATATAATTAGTGTGCTCAGAAGGGAACTCGCAAGTGTGTATGACACACATTTTGGCGCCTTTATTCACCCCATTTGGAATGTAGACTGAAACTACCCATTGGTTGGAAGAAATCTTCTATGGCCATGGTGGCGAACCTTTGGCACTCCAGATGCTATGGACTACAATTCCCATCAGCCCCTGCCAGGATGGCCAGTTAGCCATGCTGGCAGGGGCTGATGGGAATGCAGAAATCCTTAACATCTCGAGTGTCGAAGATTAGCCACCGCCTCATTCTATGGCCCCTTCCACACATGCAGAATTTGTACTTTCGGTCCGCACCGGTGCACGCGCAGCTGGATTTTACTGTGTTGAAGGGGAAAACCCACTTGCAAACAATTGTGAAAGTGGGTTGAAAGTGCATTATTCTGAATGTGCCGAAGGAGCCTATCACTATTTCCCCATTCAGTTGCACTTTTAGTCAGCCAAAAGTCCTCCCGACACACTCATAAAGGTGGAAGCTGAGAACTTGCCCCACAATTACCGAGCAAGCTTACAGCGTTCACCAATAGTCCCGCTAACCGTGGTAGGGAACTGTGTGGAAGTTTCCTACGGTACCACTGAGTGGTAAAGAGCCACCAGCAAGAGCCCCCCTGCTGGCGGCCCCTCGATCTGTGCGGCACCAATACGGTCGCTGTGCAGCTTACAGGGAACATTGGTGTCCACCTAAGCTGAACTTTAAGATTGCACTTCTAAGGTTGGGCCTAATAGAGCAGCCGCTCTTTTTCCGCAGGCACAAGAAATAGCTCCAAGTTGTTTGGGATCAGGTTGGTATTTGCAGCAAAGCGCTAGGGCTTGAGTCCCCAATAGGCTGCTCGTGGGCACCATGGCACCCACAACACTTTTTCTGGTGCATGCCACCTATGCTAAGGGTAATCTGATTGGTTATTGGAGATTTGATCAGCTGTGAGAGTTGCTTTGGCAGCAGAAGCCACCACAGCACTAGAATCTGGACCAGGATACTGAAGCTAGGCTGCGGAAGTCAGTATATGGCTGTCTCTGTCTCCTGCCATTTGCAGGGGCGTAACGCCCAGGGGGACATATGAGGCAAATGTCCCTAGGCTGCGGCCATTTAGTGACATGGGGTGCAGAAAATCACCCCCCACACCCCTTCTCCTTCCCCCCGGGTCAATACACTGACCATTTCAGTTCAGTTTAGTGGATTTCTATCCCGCCCTTTCCTGTCCAAGAACAGGCTCAGGGCGGCTTACAAAAAAATTAATACAAATACAAAACTTATGCAAATACAAAACATCTACGATGGCCATTTTATTGCTGTGCCCGCCATGCCATCTCGGATGTTCCTGCGGCCTCAAAAAGGTTGTGGGGGTGCCTGCAATGGGGGTTGCGCCAGGCCTTGTCCAATATCTTACGCTTGCAGAATCACACTACATAAGTATCTTTTTCCCACTCCTGTAGGGGTGAGCCAGCGAACCCAGCAGAGCCCCAGACAGAGCACAGGAATGCTTGCGCCACCTGCTCCCTTCTGGGCGCACACGCACACCCATCACAAGACCCCTATGACTCACGGGTCACAAGATGCCCCAGACAAAGGGTCACAAGACCCCAGGTGTGTACTTGACCCAGACAGGAACGTTTCCTCCCGCACGTACGCAGACCCTATGAGTCATGTATTGTGTAACCTTCTCCCGCTCTCCCGCTCTCCCGCCTTCCCCAAACCCTTAATAAAAGGGACCCCAGCTCGGCAGATTAGCCAGACCCATGGATCAGCCAGATCCACGGATCACGCTCGATCACCACTGGCTTCTCTCCACCGGATCCTGATATCGCTACGTCTCGTCTCTTCATTGCGTCGCACGTAACGACTTCACACTCCCATTTTTGCTGAGTCCTGCTCTTAATGCTTATGGCTGGGTTTTGAACCTGGAACCTTCTGCCTTTTTTGTTTGTTTTAACTACAATCTGTCCCTGGCTGGAGACACATACAGTACCCAGAGATAGCTGAGTTCCCAGTGTGGAGAGTGCTGTAGCTGGGGTGTTGGAACACCGGATCCGGTAACCTTCACACCCACTGGGCACAGTTTGTGTAGGGAAGGGAGCTGATCTCCTCAAAGGTCATCACAGATGTAGCGCAGTCGGTAAAGACGTGAATTTGTCAAAGCTAATTGACAAGTAAAAGAATATTTCCCCCCTCTTGGGGGTTATAAAGCTAGAGTCCACAAGCTTTGCTGGGACGTCACTTGCCCTGCGCGGAACCATACGGAGAAGCTGCATTGCGTGCAGAGGACGGAACATCGCTTTGACAAATTGCTGAAGCTAATCCAGCGTTTCTAGGACTGATTCAATTAAAAAAAATGTGGACTCTCAGATTTCATATGGGGAGAAGGAAAAGAGATTATCTGTCATTCATTCTGGTCTCCCCCCTCAACTTTCCCACAAATTCAGCATGCTGGTCACACAAGGTTTTTTTAAAAAATATATATCCCTATTTAACACCCCTCTTCACGCTGCCCAAAAGTTCTGATCATCATACTAACAAATTGAGAAATACAAAGAGACGTACAACATAATCTTCTTCTTCATGGTCCCTGTGAAGTCCCCCAGTTTGTGCACATAAGAAGAAGAAGTAGAAGAAAAAGAAGTAGAAGGAGGAGGAGGAGGAGTTTAGATTTATATCCCCCCTTTCCAGTGGTGGGATCCAAAAATTTTAATAACAGGTTCCAATGGTGGTAGGATTCAAACAGTGGCACATACGCACCTCCAGTTCCTATTGGGCAGGGAGGTTGCTTTAGTAACCCCTTCTCGGCACTCAGGAAAAATTAGTAGCCACTTCTAGAGAAGTGGTGAGAACTGGTTGGATCCCACCTCTGCCCCTTTCTCTCCTGTAGGAGACTCAAAGCGGCTTACAAACTCCTTTCCCTTCCCCCCTCACAACAAACACCCTGTGAGGTGGGTGGGGCTGAGAGAGCTCAGAAGAGCTGAGACTAGCCCAAGGTCACCCAGCTGGTGTGTGTTGGAGTGCACAGGCTAACCTGAATTCCCCAGATAAGCCTCCACAGCTCAGGCGGCAGAGCGGGGAATCAAACCCGGTTCCTGCAGATTAGAATGCACCTGCTCTTAACCACTACGCCACTGCTGCTCCTAGTTCCACTTATTTTTCCAGCTTATTGTTCAACTTGGATGATAAGGGCTTCAGATTTCAGCACACTTTCAATTACAAAATGCCCCACTGGCCCGCAATAGATGGACGAACCGTGGGTAAAGACGCCGTGGCACACGTCTGGAAGAAGTGTATGCTGCGCCATGTTGGCATGATCACATGAGAGTTTGGGATGAATTAGGAGAGACGCCACTGAAAGGCGGACATTTCAAGTGTAAAATTCTCTGTAGGCTATGGCACTTGGTTTCTTCACCTGAATGATGCAGATAATTAAGATCACCTTTCTGTTCAGTGCCTAGTAATTTGCAGATGAAAACAAAACAACAGTGCTAGGAATTATAATATTAGTATCTGAAACCAAGCATTTTGACGGGTTTGTAGTACTCCTTAATTGGGCTGTTACCTCAAAGGAATACTTCCAAAGATTAAAAAAAAGTACTCGCTCATAATTATAATATTAATACCCATCAGTGGCATAGAATTAAATGACATGGACAGTAATTGCTGTATCTGTCATGCTAATGATGAGTGTTTGGAATGATTTAAAATAAATGAAGAAACAGTGTGTAATCGTTAAAAATTGGTTTTTACCACCTTGGTCCACTGTGATTGACGCCTTCTTTAAGACTGTGATTTTTTGTGTTTCCCTCCCCCCATTCTTCTGTGCAAGTGGACATACCAAGGAGAGTTCAGCCATTCAAATTCCTGGGGAAATTGTCAGCAGTGCCATTGAAATAAATTTGCTTTGTGTTTTTTTAAACATTGTTTACCTGGAATAACAAAATCCCATGTTGACATTGCCAAGAATGCAACATTGTTCTCAGCACAGTTTAAGTGTGGCTTATGGCTAGAACCCTTTTCTATTTCCCTTTTCTGCACAGCACAGAAATTTGGTTGGTTGGTTGGTTGGTTGGTTGGTTGGTTGGTTGGTTGGTTGGTTGGTTGGTTGGTTGGTTGGTTGGTTGGTTGGTTGGTGGGCTCCATTGACCACTGGGCATCTTCCAAGGGATGAAGATTTCTCTATATCAGAGGTCTTCAAACTATGGCCCTCCAGATGTTCATGGACTACAATTCCCATCAGCCTCTGCCAGCATGGCCAAGTGGCAGGGCTGATGGGAATTGTAGTTCCTGAACATCTGGAGGGCCATAGTTTGAAGACCCCTGCTCTATATGAACCTCTATACAGTTGGTTAATTGATCATCTTACATGGGATGAAAAATTTTCTATATGGAGCTCTATATAGTTGATTGGTTATTGGGTTCCATTGACCAATGATTATTTTCCAAGGAATGAAGATTTCTCCGTATGGATGCAGTGTGTGTAGCAGTCACAAGCATTGGCTAGGATATGGGAGGTCAGGTCTGAATCCCCACTCTGCTAAGAAAGCTTTCTGACTGATGTTGGGTTAGTCCCATACCATCGGCCTAACCTATCTCAGTGTGTTGCCATGGGAATAAAATGGAGGAGGAGAGAGTGACTTTAAACACCCTGGGGAGAAAGACAAGGCATAAATGAAGTAAACAAGTAATCCCTTCAGTTCATTGGAGGAAAAGATCTGGGTTATCTGAATGTGGTCTCCTCTATTAAGGGGTCCCAGGTAACTCAGTGGGGGGGGGGGAATGCTATTATTAATACTGCAAATGTCTTACAGTAAGACAAAGTTAGTGGCCCATAGTCAAGATCCTGGGCTTGAATTTGCAAGAGGGAACATGGGGAGGGACTGTAGCTCAACAGCAGTGGCGTAGGAGGTTAAGAGCTCGGGTATCTAATCTGGAGGAACCGGGTTTGATTCCCAGCTCTGCCATCTGAGCTGTGGAGGCTAATCTGGGGAATTCAGATTAGCCTGTGCACTCCCACACACACCAGCTGGGTGACCTTGGGCTAGTCACAGCTTCTCAGAGCTCTCTCAGCCCCACCTACCTCACAGGGTGTTTGTTGTGAGGGGGGAAGGGCAGGGAGATTGTAAGCACCTTTGAGTCTCCTTACAGGAGAGAAAGGGGGGATATAAATCCAAACTCTTCTTCTTCTTCTTCAACAGTAGAGCATTTACTTTGAACGCAGAAAGTCCCAGGTTCGACTCCAGAAGTCTCCAGTTAAAAGGGCCCGATAATAAAGAATTGCATCTGAGAGCCACTGCCAGTCAATAATAATCTTGATAGGTCTATGGTGGCGAACCTATGGCACTGCAGATGTTCATGGAGTACAATTCCCATCAGCCCTTGTCAGCATGGCCATATTGTAGTGGCCATGCTGGCAGAGGCTTGATAGAATGCTGTAGTCCATGAACATCTGTACGGTCTCTAGAGTCCGCTCACCGCAGTGACTAGGCCAATGGTCTGACTTGGTGTAAGGCCGCTCTGTGTGTTCACGAGTGTCCCAAACAAGGCAGTCTTCTCGTTGGCTCCTCTTTTTCAGCACCTTGGAGAAAAGTGAGGGAAATTCTAAAGGGAAGACAGTGGATCGTAAAGCAGGAAGGGGGTCTAGTAAAATGCCTGTTGATTCAAGCCCTCTTTGGGAGTCACAGGTGAAAGTAATAACAGGTTGGGATTTTGGTGAGTTCCTCTTAAATCTAATGCCACTGTGGTGCAGCCGTTAAAAGTTGGGTGGGGAATGAGAGAGCTGGGTTCGAAAGTCCACTGGGCTGTGAAGGTCTTTGGGCAAAACCTTGGGTCACACATTCTCTCCCATTCTAGCCTACCACAGAGTGGTTCAGAAAGTGTCAATAGCCACGTATACCATTCTGAGTGCATCGGAGGGTTAAGGTAATAAATATGATAAGACTGCTGTGCTTGGAGCTGGTGTGTTGTGTTGGCTGGCGACAAGATTTATAGGCCTTTGTGTTCAGTGGAAGCATGCAACGGTTGTTAGTTGCAAAACGAACCCGCTAATTTGAAGTAGATGACTCCCAAAGAGAGTGGAGAGGAAACCGACAGAAAAGTGCACATATTTTTATTTGTTTATTTTCAATTAAAACCCTGCCTGTATGCAAGGTCTCTAGGTGGCTACAATGTTAAAAACATTCCCGTCCAGAAAATCATCCCTCAAAAACACTACGATGTACAAAAGTTAAAATCACAGCCCTGACATCCCTGAGCTGTGGAGGCTTATCTGGGGAATTCAGATTAGCCTGTGCACTCCCACACACGCCAGCTGGGTGACCTTGGGCTAGTCCCAGTTCTTCTGAGCTCTCTCAGCCCCACCTACCTCACAGGGCGTTTGTTGTGAGTGGGGAAGGGAAAGGAGAGTGTAAGCTCGTTTGATTCTCCTGCAGGAGAGAAAGGGGGGATATAAATCCAACTCTTCTTCTTCAAAAGCTCGTAACTCGAAAATCTTGTTGGTCTCTGAAGTGCAAGAGGACTCCAATCCAGTTAAAATCAATATAGTAACTACCAAAATCTTCTCATTGCAGGGTGATATTCATCTTTACTTAAGCCTTCTGCATTCTTCTTCTCGCAGTCTAAGATACATGAGCATAGGAAATTGTTTTCCTTCGAATGTTTAGGAAACCGATATGTACTCTTCCCCCCAGTCACCACACCCTGTGATTTGTATTTGTGCAGTCCACAAGTGGCTCCGATTAGAGGTAGCTGTTTGCAAACTGGGAATAATTCATAGGATGTTTATTAAGAATAGTTTATGACAAAATGCATTAGCCTGGGCAGTCACTTTGGGATGGGGATGGGGGGGGGGGGGGGGACTTGAAACTGGGTGGAATTCAGCGGCTAAATTATTCATTATTAATTGCTTTATCTTCTGATGTGGCTGCAGCCCCAGCAACAGAGAAATTGTTTCAGTTTGCTGACAAACTGCGCATCGTACGTACATAGGTATCTCACAAGTGGAGCTTCTGCTTTATCAACACATTTAAGGGCAGGTGTCCCAGAGAGGTAGAAATGTGCCCTTTGCAAAAGAGAGGTAGAAATGTGCCCTTTGCAAAAGAGAGGTAGAAATGTGCCCTTTGCCAACGGAACGTGTGACAATCTCATGGTAGTTTTTAAATACCACCTTGCGAGATAAGTCCACTATAATAGGATCAGGTGGCAGGGAATGGCAAAGGCTTCCTTTGCCTGAGGCCCTGGAGAGCTGCTGCCAGTCAGAGTAGGCGATACTGACTTGATGGACTGAGGGTCCAAGTCAGTTGAACGCAAGTCAGTGTGTTCATGTGTGTTCATTCCCCGTTCCTATTGCTTGGTGCGTGTGTTCCTCCTCCTTGAATCCCATAATTGGCATCTCCCACAGTTCCAAAAGGTCCCAGGCTCAATCCCCAGCATCTCCAGTTAAAAGGACCAGGCAGTAGGGGACAGGAAAGACCCCGAGAGAGGGTCCAAAAGAGGGCATCCAAATTGGTCAATGGTCTGAATTCCATGCCCTACGAGGAGAGGCTCAGAGAGCTGCAGAGGTGGGATCCAGCAGGTTCTCACCAGTGCCCGAGAGTGGGTTACTAATTATTTGTGTGTGCCGAGAGGAGGTTACTAATTGGTGATTTTGCCACGTGATTTTTGCCTTAGTTATGCCCCTCCTCTCAGCAGTAGTGCGCAGAGCTTGAAGCAGTCTAGCAGGAGGTGCACCGGCGTGCGTGGCAGCCTGCACCTGCGTGCATTTGTTTCCCGCCCAAGGACCGGTGCAGCGGCTGCGTCCTTGCCATAGCCCCGCCCAGGAATGCCCGGCCACGCCCCCGTTGTGCCCTGGCCAGCCCCATTGACACTACGCCACAGTTTGAATCCCACCGCCATGGGAACCTGTTACTAAAATTTTTGGATCCCACCACTGGGGAGCTGGGAATGTTTATCACAGAGAAGAGAAGGTGAAGAGGTGACATGACAGTCATGTTTAAATATTCAAGGGGATGTCATGTTGCCGAGGGAGCAAGCTTGTTTTCTGCTGCTCCAAAGACTAGGACAAGGAGTAATGGGTTCAAAGTACAGGAAAAGAGATTCCACCTAAACATTAGGAAGAACTTCCTGGCACTAAGGGCTTTTCAGCAGAGAAATATGCTGCCTTGGTGTGGTGGAGTCTCTGAAGGTTTTCCAACAGAGGTGGATGGCCATCTGTCAAGGGTGCTTCGATTATGTATTCCGCTTGGCAGGGGTTGGACTTGGTGTCCTGCGTGGTCTCTTCCAACTCTGTGATTCTATGGCAGCTGCTGCCAGTCAGAGTAGATATTGCTGATCTTGGTGGACCGGTCATCTGAATCAACTTAGAGCAGCTTCATGTGTTTTCAAGGCTGGTTTGGGGGAGGGGCCCTAGCCACGGCTCAATGGAAGAGTATCTCATTAGCACGGCATTGCGGGGGTGTCTCCAGGGAGTTTCAGACCAGGAACACCCTCCCTTCAGCAGCGCATATTTATGCCACCAGAAAGGGGGGTGTAAGTCATATCTCTTTATGGGCTTTCCTGGGACAGAAAGGAGTTTCTCCTCCTCCCTGGGTGCCCATGCTGCCGATTGCCTCTTTGGAGGCTGCACTCCGGCGTTGTCCCTGGCCGCCACTCTACAGCCCCCGCCCTTTGGATTAGGCTGCAAAACTAGCATATTTTTCTCAGTGATGTTTGCCAACTCCAAGTTGGGAAATCCCAGGAGATTTGGGGGTGGGGCTTGGGGAGGCCAGGACTTCGGGAAAGAAGGGCATGTAATGTTAGCATGTAACCCCCCTTCCCTCCCCTCCCTTGCATGCCACCCCTCCCTCCCCTCCCCTCCCTCCACTAAGGTGGGTGGGCCAGGGCCAGATGCCGGCCCCTCCCCTCCCTTGCATGCCACCCCTCCCTCCCCTCTCTCTCCCTCCACTAGGGTGGGTGGGCCAGGTCCAGATGCCGGCCCCCTCCCGTCCCCTCCCTTGCATGCCACCCCTCCCTCCCCTCCCCTCCCTCCACTAAGGTGGGTGGGCCAGGTCCAGATGCCGACCCCCTCCCCTCCCCTCCCTTGCATGCCACCCCTCCCTCCACTAAGGTGGGTGGGCCAGGTCCAGATGCCGGCCCCCTCCCCTTCCTTGCATGCCACCCCTCCCTTTCCCTTCCCTTCCTTGCATGCCACCCCTCCCTTTCCCTCCCCTTCCTTGCATGCCACCCCTCCCTTTCCCTCCCTTTCCTTGCATGCCACCCCTCCCTCCCCTCCCTTGCATGCCACCCACCCACCCCTCCCTCCCTCTCCTTGCATGCCACCCCTCCCCCTCCCCTCCCTTGCATGCCACCCTGACCCCTCCCTCCCCTCTCCCTCCACTAGGGTGGGTGGGTCAGGTCCAGATGCCAGGCCCCCTCCCCTTCCCTCCCCCCTCCAAAACAATCATTTCATCCCTTTACATCATTTTCATCTGTAGTCTGGAGATCAGCTGTAATTCTGGGAGATCCCAACCCCCCCCCCCCCGGTTGGCAGCCCAGTTCTCAGCCCAAATGCCCACCTCTGTAAATGGCCTCACCAGAAGCATTGTTTTCCTTTGTATTAGAGCACACTCTCGCTCGCAGCGACCTGTGACAGACGTTCAGACTTTATCAACGTTAGTACGGCCAATTCCGAGTGGACTACTAACAAAACGCTCAGCCCACAAGACATAAGCATCTGGCCGAGGCAAGGCTGGTTTAAGTGGTAGATGTCTGCCTGGCTTCAAAAAGGTTGTGGCCTTTGGGGATTTTGCTTTTGGTGCCCTTCCGCTTTTCCGAAGTGCAAACAGCAGTCTTGGAAATGCATCGGGGCGCCAAATGGGTTAAAGGCGCTCAGCGCTGCCATTAAAAATCCATCTCGCCAGACCCCCCCCCACTCTTTTTTGAGCGTGGGTGCTCGTGAGTGGTATAAATATGAGATCCGCTTGTGTGGCTCATTTACAAGCCTCTCCCCCCCCCCCCGACTTCTTTCACACAACTGGTGTTTTTTGTGTTTAATTTAACGAGAAATAAGTAGTAAATGAAAGCTGCGGCTCGAAATCCCCACTGTGAGCGTGTTTCGCACTTGGCTCCCCAGCGAAAAGGCAATTTGTGAAATTATGTGATAGAGTAATTAGATGAAGCCCAGGCTTTTGATTGTTGCCACGCTTATGCGGCGAAGGTTTTGTGAGGGCGGCCGGGGGGGGGGGGGGGGGGGGGGGGGCGGAGAGGAGAGGAGAAAAAAACAAACTGATTATTATCCTGGCAAAGTTTGCTCCAGGCTTCCTAATTTATTTGTAAACAGAATATTTAGTGACCGCATAGGAAGTAGCTGTAATCACCAGCTCGTAAAGAAACCACAGCCGAGCTGCGGATTTTTATTTATTTATTTGTTTCTTTATTTGTACACGGCAACATTTAAGCTGGGAGGCATAATCCCTGTTAATGTAATTAAGGCCTAATTGACCACCCTTTGCACCGAGATGCATCATAAGGGCTAGATAGTTATTCTCTATTTTTCAGCAGGCGCCCAGTTGCTTTCTCTGTCTCTCCAGGCACCGCTGGCTTATGGTGACCTTGGAGGGTTTTCAGAAGAGTCCCATTGCCTCTTCCTGTGCAGTAACTCTGGACTTCTGCGGAGGAGGTCTCCCATCCAAATACCTGCCAAAGTGGAGGCTGGGAGGGTTTGACTGGCCGAAGGTCACCCAAGCCAGGTTCCATGGCAGGGTAGGAATTTGAATCTGGGTTTCCCAAGCCCTTGTCTGACACTTTGATATTAAACTCTCTCCCTCTCCCTCTCTGGCTAAAAAGTGAGAATAAATTGTCTGTCTGTCTGTCTATCTATCTGTCTGTCTGTCTGCTAAAACACCACCCTTATATCCGTCCGTCTGTCTATCTGTCTGGCTGCCTGCTAAAACAACATCTATCTACCCACTTACCTACCTACCTGCTAAAACAACATCTGTCTGTCTATTTACCTACTTGCCTGCTATAACAATATCTATATATCTACTTGTTTGTCTGGCTGGCTGGCTGCCTATCTACCTGCTAAAACAACATCTATCTATCTGTCTGTCTGTCTACTTACCTACTTACCTGCTAAAACAACATCTATCTATCTGTCTGTCTGTCTGTCTGTCTGTCTACTTACCTACTTACCTGCTAAAACAACATCTATCTGTCTGTCTGTCTACTTATCTACTTACCTGCTAAAACAATATCTATTTATCTACCTACTTACCTACCTACCTCCTAAAACATCTATCTATCTATCTATCTATCTATCTATCTATCTATCTATCTATCTATCTATCTATCTATCTATCTATCTATCTATCTATCTATCTATCTATCTATCTATCTATCTATCTATCTATCTATCTATCTATCTATCTAATGTCAGTGGGGCCCTGAATAGAAACTGGAGTCAGCATCCCCCACCCTTTTATTTGCCCTATAAATAAGTTTCAAAGGGGAAAATGTGCACCAAAATAGAAGAAGAGGTGCAGTGGAATAAGGTGGAGAACGAATGGCGAAGAACGTCTGCAAATGAGACAGTAATGGACAGTTGCCCTTTATGTACTGATGGATTTCTCAATGGTTAAGTAAATTAAAGCAAATGCTAGAAAAATCAATAGGCTTGCAGTGCCTCGGTTGTGCCTCATAGACTTCAGGACAGAATGACAGATGTGGTGCATATGACCCATTTAAGTATTAATGCTTGGGAAATTGCTTCTGCGCGCAAGGTTATAGGCCTAGAAATATTGTTATATTAAATTACAGACAATAATATTTTTTAAGTATATGTGCAATTGATACGTTTCAGTGTAGTTGTTCGTACGTGTTACATCGGTCCTGGAAGATTAGTTGCTTAGTTGCGTCTGCGGGACAGTAAATCAAGTTTTGAAAATGTTCAGGAGGCAGCGAATTGTCTTCCCACCCAGCTGTGGTTGGAAGGCAAGCGCGTTACGGACAGGGAACGCGCTCCAACAACATTGGCTCTGTGATTGTAGTTCCACCGCAATAAATGTACCATGCACAGGGAGTCTTAATGGTGAGTCACAGATCCCCCCCTTGGATGTGTTAGTACAAAATCAGGGGAAGACATTTCAGCAGGTTTTTCTATATGGCGTGCAAAGGAATCGGGGGGGGGGGGGAGCCCCACATGCAGTAGAGAACAGTATCAAACAATCTGGAAGCCTTGTCTGGAACCGTGTGTGTGTGTTTTGCCATCAAGTCACAACTGACTTATGGTGACCCCGTAGGTTTTTCAAGGGAAGAGATGTTCAGAGTTATGTTTGCCGTCGCCTGCCTTCTCTACCATAAGCTTAGTTTTCACAAACAGGTAAACGTGTGTTTGGAATAGAATATTTCAGAGCGGGGAATGTTTGTTCCGCACAACGTAGAACCACAGAGTTGGAAGAGACCACAAGGGCCATCAATGCAGGAACACACAATCAAAGCACTCCCAACATATATTCATCCAGCCTCTGTTTAAAAACCTCCGAAGAAGGAGACATGTTTCCCTGTACAAAAGAAAATCATCTGCAGTTAGAAATCTGGCATTTCAGGGGCAGAACTATGATAGATGCTTTGTTCCGGAAATGGGTTTTAAGTGTGGAATGAGACGTCTTTTTCAGGGGGAGGGGATATGCAGTTATGGTAGCTCCCCTTATACTTTAAAAGGGTACAGTCCAGACATAGCTATACCATCTCAGCTGACGTGTGTGGGAGGACTAGACTGACGAATCTGGGTCATCATTGGCTACCTGCCGTGATGGCTAAAGTGAACCTCCACATTCAGAGGCAGTAAACATCTGAATACCAGTTCCAGGAGACACCATCTGGGAAAGCTTCGACCTCTATGCTCTGTTGTTGGATTTTCAGTGGAACTGGTTGGCCACAGAGTGAGGCAGGATGCTGGACTAGATGGACCCTCATTGGTCTAATCCAGCAAGACTCTTCTAGCCTTTTTATGAAGGCCTCGCCCTCAGGTCAGTGGTGGCGAACCTTTGGCACTCCAGATGTTATGGATTACAATTCCCATCAGCCTCTGCCAGCATGGCCAATTGGCCATGCTGGCAGGGGCTAGTGGGAATTGTAGTCCATAACATCTGGAGTGCCAAAGGTTCGCCACCACGGCTCTAGGTCCTGTTGTTGACCCTACAGAGGAACTGTCTGTATGAGACAGGATGCTAGATTAGATGCTCCCTGGTCTGATCCATCAGGGCTCTTCTTATGTTCTTACGAAGGCCTCATCCTCTATGCCCGCGGTGGCGAACCTTTGGCACTCCAGATGTTATGGACTACAATTCCCATCAGCCCCTTCCACCATGGCCAATTGGCCATGCTGGCAGGCGCTGATGGGAATTGTAGTCCATAACATCTGGAGTGCCAAAGGTTCGCCACCACTGCTCTATGCCTTTATTTTTATTCATTTTATTTATTTTTTAGGCTTTTATACTGCCCCATCCCCGGAGGGCTCTGGGCGGTGTACAGTAGATAAAGCAATAATACAGAATAATTAAAACATTAAAAGCAGCAACAGTTGTTGTTGGCCCTCCAGAGGAACTGGCTATCCAGTATGTGAGACAGGATTTTGGACTAGATGGACCACTGGTCTGGTCCAGCAGGGCTATTCTGATGTTCTTATGAAAGGTTTGGTGGTTTGTGGTTTTTAGGTTTTATTTTGCGTCCTTTTTGTGACTTTTTTTTTTGTGGGGGAGAACCATTTTGATGTTGTTTTTGATGGCTGCGGCAAGTAGAAAGTCTCGAGAGTTGTATAACTTGGGAAGAAAAGAAATTTTGGTAGGACCAGCTGTCTAAAATATGACTAATGTTAAATAGATGTGCCGAATGTTTATGGCTGTGAATCAAGGGCCCCTTCCGCACACGCAAAATAATGCGTTTTTAAACCACTTTCACAACTGTTTGCAAGTGGGTTTTGCCATTCCGCACAGCTTCAAAGAGCACTGAAAGCAGTTTGAAAGTGCATTATTCTGCATGTGTGGAATGAGCCAAGGTCGCCAGTCATATCCGTGAACCACGTGGGGGTCTGAACCCAAATCTTGTGGGGGTCTGAACCCTCCCCATGTGGGGGTCTGAACCCAAATCTTGCACCTCCTAATCCAGTTCTCCGACCTGATATCTCATGCTGGCTCTTGCGTTTGTTGTTGAACGTGTGTAGATTCCCTCAGAAATGCAAGTAGGCAGTGAATGGGGGGACTGGATATTCTTTCTGACCTTGCTTATTTTACTTGAGTGTTTATATCTCAATTCAAAATGCAGCTGAACCAGAAGGGGCAGCCTGATTGATTTACCAGCTGCTGCCACCAAAGGTTTTAAACAGGCATGCCCCACCCGCATTCTGCCTTTAGCTTGAAAACTTTTAAAATGTACGTTATTTTATTTACTTCATTTATATCCCGTTCTTCTCCCTAGTGGGGACCCACTGCGGCTGATCTTGTTCTCCTCCATTTCACAACAACCCTGTGGAGGGAGGGGAGAGGGGTGGCATACAAGGGAAGGGGAGGGGAGGCGGCCCGGCATCTGGCCCTGGCCCACCCACCCTACAGAGGGAGAGGGAGAGGGAGAGGGAGGGTGGGGTGGCATGCAAGGGAAGGGAAGGGAGCCCAGCATCTGGCCCTGGCCCACCCACCCTAGCAGAGGGAGGGGAGGGTGGGGTGGCATGCGAGTGGAGGGAAGGGGAGGGGGCCCGGCATCTGGCTCTGGCCCACCCACCCTAGCAGAGGGAGGGGGAGGGGAGGGTGGGGTGGCATGCAAGGGAAGGGGAGGCAGTGAGGGGTGGCATCCAAGGGGGGAGGGGAGGGGTCTGTTAGGCTCAAAATGCAGGTGAGGCTCAAAAAGGGTGACTGAGCCAAGTTCACCCAGCAAGCTTTCGTGGCACAAAAATGATTAAAAAAGCAAATTGGCCGGTTCCATGCGTCTCTATGCGCGATCAAGTGCTTGTACATGCCTTTTCTGAGGGCTTGCTTGATATCACCAGAGACGTTTAAATTGGCTCCAGCAGCTGCTTTCTCAACTTAGCAGTGTCTAAAGCACAGGGTGAAATAATATTTTTGTTTAAATTACAATTTTAATTTTTAAAATTTAAATCCAATTTTTAAATTCAAATTTAATAAAATGCTTTTTGTGAAAAAAACTACCTAAAATTTAAACAGGTGTCTGTTTAAAGAAACATTATAATCCAGAAGTTATTCATATTATGAAATAAGGGTATTTTTTTTATTCATTGTGAAATTCATTATGAAATTTTTATTCATTATGAAATAAGGGTCATGTTTAATTATGTAGGCATGAGCCTATATAGTCATGCCATGTTTGCATTTTTTGGGATAAATAGCTTCCATTAATCTATTCACAATGACATGCTTTCCAGAGGTTTCTGTAAAATATTGCCACAGATATTGTCGAAGGCTTTCACAGCCAGATTCAACTGGTTGTGGTGGGTTTTCCGGGCTATGTGTAACAGACTTCCCTCCGTGATAAACCTCTGAAGATGCCAGCCACAGATGCAGGCGAAACGTTAGGAACAAGATCCACCAGACCACGGCCACACAGCCCGGAAAACCCACCACAACCAGTGGCTCAGATACTTGGTTTTGCATTTCTCAAAACTGTGAATTTGTGTCTGCAGAGACAACATGCTTCTTCTTCACATCAAAAATGTTATAAAATAAGCAGTTGAGAAAGCCTTAATCCCATTGTTCCTTTGCAAATCTATGTACACAGAATCAACCCCTTACCTTTTAAGTGTTAAGTTTCAAGAAGCTCAATGAATTGTTTGGAGTGGAATAGATCTGTGCTAAATGTGAGAAGAGAGGGACAAGCTGTAAAAAATGAAAATTTCCACAATTCTTGAGAACTTTGTGTGTGCAGCCTGAGGTTTATCATATTATTCTGTCCCTGGAGGAAAAACAAATCTATAATGACAGCAGGCCATTAAAGAGACTCAGTTTGGGAACTATTTCTAATACTATAACCAAATCAGTAATTTAAAATATATATATAACTGTAAAAGTAATCTGAAAAGTTGGTATTCCAAAATGATTCCTTTGTCTGATTGTACATATTAAGATTAAACCACTAAGAACAAGTCTTCCTGTTATGATTTAAATCACGTCTTTCTAACCAGTGATTTAAAACAGTTTGATTTAAACCAAATCCATCCTATCGAAAAACGATCACGTTGCAGAAGAACAAGTAAAGTGGGTTGGTGTGAGGGCAGGAATCTTGGCATATGCCCGGATGTAGGCTTCATTGCTATGGTGATGATATGTTGTGAGGAAAAGTTGTATTGGAGGCTGCTCGGGGGTGCTACCAGCTCCCCCCCACGGCAGCAAGTAGTTGTCTTGAGATCAGAATTGCGCCTGATATCAAGAATAATACACTAACTTTAGGGCATGCTTTGTTCTATCACAAAATTACCCTTAGCAACAAGATTTTTGGAGTATAAGCTTTTGCAACTTGAAACTGCCTTCGTCAGATTTGTCAAAAACTTATACTTCAAAAATCTTGTTTGTCTCTAAGGAGCTACTGAACTCAAATCCAACTGTTGTATCTACTGTGGATCAGCACAGCTACTTTTTACAGTTACCCCCTTACCTTCTTGGCATTTTGGCGACTTGGTTGGGTTTGTATTGTCGAAGGCTTTCACGGCCGGAATCACTTGGGTGCTGTGTGGTTTCCGGGCTGTATGGCCGTGTTCTAGCAGCATTCTCTCCTGACGTTTCGCCTGCATCTGTGGCTGGCATCCTCTGAAGATGCCAGCCACAGATGCAGGCGAAACGTCAGGAGAGAATGCTGCTAGAACACGGGCATACAGCCCGGAAACCACACAGCACCCAATTGGTTGGGTTTGTTTTTCTAAAAAAAAAATTAGTTTCAAGTTATTCTTTGTAATGCTTGTTTTTCTTGCTGTGAGCCATCTTGAAAACCTGAATGATTAATTTTAAAAAATCATAATTAAAATCATTCTTAAAACAGGTTCATTGTTTTGATAATTAAATACATGCAACCAATAATTTTCACCATAGGGGTTGTTTTCCCAGCTTGCTGAGTTTATACCCCTCCCCCCCCACCACACACGATCAAATGAAGAGTTTACCTGTGTATGCCATAAAGCAAGTATTTCTTTTCTGTGGGAATGTCTTCATGCATGGCAAGGAAAAAATGCCTGTCACATCTACTATACAAGATGACATATTGTTCTGATAAAGTTTGTTGTGAAAAACTATTACAAGATAAGAAGGAGAATATTACTAAATGGGTAGCAAAATTCTGTCTATTCATTATGAAAAAGAAAAAAAATGATCTGAATATGGCATCCCCCTTAGATACTTTTGTTTTGTCTAGTATTTTTATGCTGTTTGGTGTGTTTACAATGTATAATGATATATAGATGGATAGTTCTGGAATACGGGAGAGAGATCTGCATTCTTGTTTTGTTGTAGATATTTTTACTAAATTGGAGATTTGTAATATATTTGGTCATTGACTGTAAATAAAGTCGTCGTCTTCTTCTTCTTCTTCTTCTTCTTCTTCTTCTTCTTCTTCTTCTTCTTCTTCTTCTTCTTCTTCTTCTTCTTCTTCTTCTTCTTCTTCTTCATTCATGTGTTATCTGATCTGTAAAGACCTAACCAGTTTTTCGGTTTTGTTTTTAGATAGGGCAAATGAGCAAACACCATTAATCAGTGTTTAATTGACAACCCCCGCTCTTAAAATGCACATGTTTGTAGGAGTCTCTCAGACTCGGTCATTTGTTTTTCTGCAGACCTTAAGGATCAAAGGTCACTGGGTTTCCATAAGCCATTAGAAAGGCCCCGTCCTTTGCTGGGTCCCCATAATGTCAACCCCAAGAGTCACCCATGACAAACCAGACAAGGGGGGTTCTGTTAAGGGCCAAGCGGGGAGTCTGTTTTAACTTTTGGATTGTGGGTAAAGCCTGCAGATCTTTTAGAATTGAAAAGGGGGCGGAACTGGTGCAAAATCTATATTAGAAATACAGAATTGTGCTTAGCAAAATTCACTAAGGGTATGTGAAATCGTAAGACACGAAAGGACATGTTTGGGAAAGATGCATGGCTATTGTAGCAATAGCTTATAGCAATAGTCATTGTAGACTATTGTAGCAATAGTCATATGAGTTTCTCGCTTGGAGCGGCGAGAATTCTCAGCCCACCATTAATGTCACTAAATGTTGTGTGGCTGCAATTAGAATTCGAAGCAGTAAAGCCGGGTGACGCCAGCGATTCTATAATACTTTTTGTAGATCTTTTTAAACCGAGATTTCTTATAAAAAGCTGTTTAGGACTGTTGATGTGCATGTAAAACTTTTTTTTTAGTTTAGTCCTTTTATACCATGTTATATGTAAATGTTTAAATGTTTATAAATCTATCCATCCATCCATCCATCCATCCATCCATCCATCCATCCATCCATCCATCCATCCATCCATCCATCCATCCATCCATCCATCCATCCATCCATCCATCCATCCATCCATATCCATATCCATCCATCCATCCATCTCCATCCATCCATCCATCCATCCATCCATCCATCCATCCATCCATCCATCTATTATTCATCTATCTATTTATCTATTTCCATTTATCCAACCCTATCTATCTATCTATCTATCTATCTATCTATCTATCTATCTATCTATCTATCTATCTATCTATCTATCTATCTATCTATCTATCTATCTATCTATCTATCTATCTATCTATCTATCTAATCTTATCTTCCTTTCCTGGTTAAAATGTGCTGTTTCTTGGCTCCTATTTTTAGCGCACAAAGAGCATTTTAGGTACAATCGAGTGCGGACTGAAAACGCTTCCTCTTTTTGATTTGTTTTGGGTTGTTGTTTTTCGGTTCTCTTTTTTCATTTGGGCCCCTGTATTCCCTCTTCCCTCTTGGAAATTGATTGAGGCTATTTTCCTGTTCTGTTAGAACATTTGGCCATAATAAGCCCGCGCTTATTAGAAACAAAGGATAAATGACGGGAGCTGCTGAGTCAATTCGCTCAGTTTACATCCTCCCCCCCCCTCCCGCATTCAAGCCTAATGCCTCCCAGTCCCATCCCTCACAGTGAAAACATCATCAATTACTTGCCTGACAGGAGTCTGAGGTTCAGTGTAAGTTGCTCCTTCGGGGTATTCATCTTGGACCAAAATCCACCGGCACTCAGCACCATTCATCACTTCTACCTACATAAAATGATTGGGTAAACGGGAGGGTGAATTATCAGAGGGAAGTGGGGGGGGGGAATTGATTTTGAATACATTCAAGTGAGTGGCCTTGGAGGGAAAGGAGACACCAAGTCCACAAAGGTGCCGTTTGAAAACTTTCATTATATACAGCATTTTAATAGAAAGTAGCCCAATAACATTCATCAGCGTTCCGCTCTAAGCAGCAGCGAGGGGTATTTTTTCCCCCTTTTTGACCTAAACAGTTTTGTGTAATTGCACAGTGCTGATAAAGTACGTGCTGTGTTCCTTCTCTCAGGAAATATGAATTCGGGCAGGACGGCGGGTTAAATGCTTTTAAAATGATGTGTGGCTAAGCTCGAGTCCATTGACTGTGCATAATGGTCTCTCTTGGCGTTTGAAATTTCACAGCAACGCTTTATGTGGGAGCAGGGATAGGCAACGTCGCCGCGTCAGTGCTTTGAGCTTGAACGGTAGTCTTTGCACCAAGTGGCAATTCTTCTTAGCAGAAAACCAAGGGGCCTCCTAGATCCCTCGCAATTGGGGAGTTTGACGGTATAATCCCAAACACTTGTTCTCTTTTGAGTCCGTGGGTTTAGAACAGGGGTTTTCAACCACTCTGACCCTATGGGCACCTTTGGAATTCTGGCTCAGTGGGGTGGGCGCATCCACAAAATGGCTGCCCCAGGAGGTGGAGCCAGCCACAAAATGGCTGCCCCAGGAGGCAGAGCCAGACACAAAATGGCTGCCACAGTGAAGATGGTTATGTTTCAGTGGCAGCTGCTGCCAAAGCAACATTTTTAAAAAATGCACAGCCAATCAGATCTCCAGTGGCCCAATCAGCAGCCTTGCAGGGCAAAATCCCATTTGGCCCTCCCACTTTTTAAAAACACAGGGCAGGAAAGGTGTTGGTGAGTCCTCAGGGCACCACATTGAGGAATTTCAGTTTAGAAGGACTCCGTTTAGGATTGCACTGCAAGTCATCCCTCCGTTAACACTTGCTGAGGTAAATACGGCATGCCTGCAGGCTAAGATTCTAAACATGCTATCGTGGCAGCAAATTCCATCACAAGTCAACAGGACTTAATGTCCAAGTGAACATGCTTTGGGTTGAACCGTGAGTGAAGTTCTGAAACTGTCATTGCAGAAAACATTTTCAGTATGTTCCCATTTGTTTGTTTGGAAGACTTTCGTCTCTATAGAAACAGAGCGAGGGAGGAATGAAGGGCTAGGGACGCTGGATCTGTCCACACACCTGGATTCTCTAAGCGAGTTCAGTGGTTAGGTAATTGTCTAAACAAACTATTACAGAGAAGGGTTTTATCTCAGAATTGGCAGCTGTTATCACACCGTACCCTCTGCTCCTGCCTCCTTCTCATTGCTACTTATAGAAGAAGATTTGCCATTGATAAGCTCTGAAAGGTCCCTTCAAGGCAGTGAGAGAAAAAAAATCAGGTGCTGTGTTTGTGTCCCAACCTCTCTGCATCGAAGCTGTCCTGTGCGTTTTTGCAAGCATTTCCAGATCTTTGGGAATGGAATCCACACCTTACAGCAGCCTGTAATTCCTGTATCATGAAGGGATGTAAAAAGATGTCCGGTGTAAGGACCTTGGGTCTCCTTCACTGGGCGGCTTCCACAGTCTTTGCTTTTTTAAAAAAACACACACACACATAAAACCTTGAACAATAAAAGCTGTCATGGAAGGGTACCCAACCCTAGGGGAGGGTTTTAAGAGTAAGGACTCACTGGGTACCTTTTATTATGATTACCGCTGTTTAAACAAAATTTAGTATGTTTTAGTATGTTTTAATGATGGAGCCTTATGGGTCGTTGTTGTTTTAATTATATTGTTCGCTCCTGAATTCGTTGTATTAGTTCTGTTGTACACCGCCCAGAGCCCTTGGGGATGGGGCGGTATAAAAATTTAAATAATAAATAAATAAACAAACAAACAAACAAACAAACAAACAAACAAACAAACAAACAAACAAACAAACCTTTCCCGAGAGGGTGGTGAGCCCAATCACAAAATGGCGGCTGCAGGAGGTGGAGTCAGTCACAAAATGCCAGGGAGTGAGGCTCTGTACAACTAGAGTAGTAACTTCAACATTTCAGGGTGGACACTCTGTTCAATAGGATACTTTTAAATCTGCACCGGCAATCAGAAGTTCCACTGGCCACATATCCTACCTGGCCCTCCCGCTTTCTAGCAATATTTGGTGGGCACCAAGAAACGTTCTGGCAGGCGCCACAATGCCCATGGGCACCATGTCAGGACCCCCTGCTGTAATGTTTTCCTCGGACAGATTGCCTTACTGTCCAAAGCTGTGTTGATTTTTACACAAGCGAAAACTGCTGCTGTTGGGAATATTTGGCGACAAATTATATACACCCGGACATAGAATTTTATTTTTTTTAAGTATTGAAAACAGACGGGTTTACAGTATGATATGGTAAAAGCTGGGTTGGGTAAATGTGAAACCGAAACACGGTCCTTTTCCAATCATGGCTCCTGAGCTTTGTAAGAGCTAGGGACACGCCAGCCTGCTAAGGGGAGGAAAAGTCTTTGAGGTCCTTCAAACATCCATTTTGAAACAAACAAAAAAATCATTAAAAAAACCCCCTTCGTTCGCTACTGCAAGGCAGTGTCATTGCAATGTTGGGAAACCATTTCACAGCAGCTGGATCGCTCACGATCCACCGCTGGTTCTTTGCAATCGCTTCCGGGTTACCGCCGTGCCATCGTGCTCCAGTTACCACAATAACGCCATGCAAAGCGCTTTGTGGGGTTATTTCTAGGACA
Source organism: Sphaerodactylus townsendi (assembly GCF_021028975.2). Lineage (NCBI taxonomy): Eukaryota > Metazoa > Chordata > Lepidosauria > Squamata > Sphaerodactylidae > Sphaerodactylus > Sphaerodactylus townsendi. The sequence goes on from NC_059425.1 coordinate 187,210,008, forward strand.
GATAATTGAACATTAATACTCGTTGACATTGTCATAGGAATGATATGTCAACCTGGCAGTGCTTGGGTGCTTACGTCTTCCGATTGGCTGCAGACAAAGGGAATGACTGTCACATTCACACCCGGGGCCTTACTTCAGAGGAGCCCAAACTGATATGGCCATTAATCATCGACTGCCATCTTGGTCCAAGATGCGGAACGTATCTGCGGAACGTTTGTCATGCGCAGGGTTTTTTTAAAAAAATAAATCTTCTCTAATGTTAGGATAAAAACCACGGAAGAGGGAAACAAATGGAAATTGTATTATGTTTCATTTTGTTGTTTTGTTTGGTACTGCTCGATGAATAGACAGTCCAAAGCATAGGTGAGGTGTTTACCGTAATGGTACACTCCAGTGATTCAATTTTGAAAAGACCTTGCTGATGGGTTATATTAAATCCTATAGCAGGAGTTAAATCTCACAGTGATTTATTTATCAATTGCCAATTAGTTAGCCAAGGGCTGTTGGTTGGTTCCTGCTTGCGTTTCATAATTTTGCTCATCAGAATTATGCCGACAGTTATTTTTAGCATAATCTGCGGTTACCCATCTAGCAAATCCAGTACACATTTAGCATATTTCCACCACCGACACCACCATTTTCTTTTCTGGTGAAGCCGCGTCCCATTAGAGAGAAATGACAAGCAGACAGGGAGCTATCACAAACCCTTTGGCAACTCTCAGAATTACATTTTCAAAAACAACAATGGGTAAACAGGACACCAGTAATTACACGGCGCTAGTATAAAATTGTTTATAAATAGGACCCTGGAGAACATCCATTATCAGATTTTGGTTAACATCACGGAGGAGGGGAAAATCCCAGAAGCTTTGCAGTCGTGAAAAAAAACCCCTCATCTTTAATCTGTAAGAGTCTGGATTATTTTTGTTGCGTTTGTAAATGAAACTATTTAATATCTGCTTGTGTATGTAATCGTAATAATTATGCACACAAGAGTTGACTTCGTATTGTCGAAGGCTTTCGTGGCCGGAATCACTGGGGTGTCGTGGGGTTTCCGGGCTGTACAGCCGTGTTCTAGTAGCATTTTCTCCTGACGTTTCGCCTGCATCTGAAGATGCCAACCACAGATGCAGGCGAAACGTCAGGAGAAAATGCTACTAGAATACGGACATACAGCTTGGAAACCACACAACACCCCAACAGTTGACTTTTTTGGGCGTAGTCAAGACCAATGCTTGGTTCCAGTGGAACTGGTGGAAGGCGTAAGACAGAACGTGCCCACCTTGTCTTTTGCGAAGACTCCTTACTAAGGACACTTTAGTGGGTAACTACTTTTGTTTCAGTCTTCTTGAACGAAGAGAGAAGGGCTGTCTGGGACAGAGTGGTAGCAGGCTCTCTTTCGGACTCCTATTGGCCAAATAAATTAATTGATCATGTGTTTCGACGTCCATGCATTTTTAATGGCCGTCATATCAGAAATGTGCTGAAAGCAACATTATGTCTAAATGCTTTCCCTTCCAAATCCATTGATTGAGCTTCTTCCTTCCTTCCTTCCTTCCTTCCTTCCTTCCTTCCTTCCTTCCTTCCTTCCTTCCTTCCTTCCTTCCTTCCTTCCTTCCTTCCTTCCTTCCTTCCTTCCTTCCTTCCTTCCTTCCTTCCTTCCTTTCTTTCTTTCTTTCTTTCTTTCTTTCTTTCTTTCTTTCTTTCTTTCTTTCTTTCTTTCTTTCTTTCTTTCTTTCTTTCTTTCTTGAGTGGTCCTCGCCTGGGCTTATAAGCCAAGGGTCCTCGCCTGGGTTTATAAGCCAATGTTCATTTGCTTTATCCCCCTGACTGCAAACCTTTTGGGAAAGCATATCCGTTTGGCCTTTTGTTTGCAGATTCTCTCGTTACCTTCCTCAAGTGCTGGGACGGGGCGGGGGGGGGGGGGAGAATCCCTGTGTGCTCATGGCATAGAGCTTCCTTTGTCCAGATCACGGGAAGAGGGGGTTGCAAACAAGGTGGCTATCAGCACGTTTCCTCCAACTGGTCAGCAGAAACAGTTCAATTCGGGTTGATATGGGCACTTCACGTATCTCCAGGTGTCTCACTGAGTACTGTCTTCTGTAGACGTCTTTGGCATGCCTAAAGGTGTGATGCAGCTTAGACTTTAGTTTGCCCAATCGAAATAGCAGGGGGGTGTTGTGAATCTCAGTGTAGCATTCCAAGTGCAAGAGGCTCATGGAGCATGTGTTTGTTTCCGTTGGCTTGGATAAGAAATGAGCTGGCTCTTCAGCTCCTGGAACACCTCCTCAGCTTAAGCCTTTTACGGTGTTTACATCCAGAATCCAAGCACAGCTTATGAGGAAGTAAATCCCGCAGCTCAATCGATGGAACTCATTCTCCTCAGTGTTCAGGAAAGGAGTGTGACTTGAATCTGCGAGCCGCTTAGGAGACCCATTGGTAGGAATGGGTTTGGCCGCCATTTTGATGTCTGGAAAGGCAATTGTACTGCCTGGTTATTTCACACGTTTTAAGAAGACTGAACTTCCAGGGCAATGGACTTCAGCCTGCTGTCTGAAGGAGAGCCAGGTCCCCATTTCATATTGATTTCTGTTTGATATTGGCCTTCCTGCTCCATGACCCATGGGGAGGAGATGACAACAATAACAGTGTGAGTGTTTGTGTGTGGTGATCTGGTTCATGCTCCACAACATTGAGTCAGTGGAAATCCACAACAGATGGGTATGTTTCCTTCAGCCTTTGGAAGTAGGACCAGCCAAGCAAGGACATCTCGTGGTTCTGTTCACTTAACTACCCAGGCGTATATTACTAAATAGCCTCCCAAAGATTAATATGGACATCAAAGTTGGTTCTACTTTTTGTTGAGATGGATTGACTCAATAAAGGAAGCTGTGACCTTCACTTTGCAAGACCTGAATGCTGCTCTTAACAGCAGAACGTTTGAGAGGCCATTAATTCATAGGATGGCCAAAAGTGACTTGACACACTTCACACACACACTTCACACACACAGTTTTTCTAAGGGCAATGTTTTGAACACAAGGCTTAAATATTTCCTATTATTGGTGGGCAGAGCTGCAGTGAGAGGGGACTGCGCCTGGGGGATGCGTGTGCCTTGCGCCCCTGCCACGCCCCTGCCATGCTGTGCCCCCGGTGTATCACACACACACCCAGTCCCCTTGGCGCTACGCCACTGTTGGTGGGTATGATTTTCCCCCCAGTTCAGTCCATTCATCTTCTTCCTCCAACACCAGCTTTTCAGAGTGCAGTCCTAAACTAGTTGAGTCAGAATCCTACTTAGGTCTATTCACTGGGACTTGCTCTTAGAATTGCACCATAAGTCACTTAGCAGACATTTCCCAGCTCGAAAATAAGAAGGATCCCGCTTAACTTCCCCTCCTGGACTCTTACATGGCCCAATTTCTACTACTGTTGTTTCCTCAGTCCTAAATGAATTCCTATTAAGCAAGCAACCTTCCTCTCCCCAACCCCCAGTTGACCCTTATGGGTTCTACGTTCTTGGGAGCCTCAATGAGTGGGGTTGGGTCATTTAGAGGAATGACTTTTGTTCAACTAAAGTGTTAAATTCCTCTGTTAGGGTTTGGGGGGGGAGGTTTGTTTGGGGTTGGGTTTTTTTGCAAGCCCATGGAAGTCCTTTGGTTAGACCTCACTTGGAGTATTGTGTTCAGTTTTATGCACCACAGTTTAGGAAGGGATGTTGATAAACTCGAACATGTCCAGAGGAAGGTGATAAAGACGGTGAGGTGTCCGGAGACCCAAGTCTTATGAGGAAAGTTGAAGGAGCTGGGTATGTTTAGGCTTGAGAGGAGACAATTGAGAGGTGATGTAACAACCATCTTCACATATTTGGAGGGCTGCCATATAGAGGTGGGGGGTGGACTTGTTTTCCGCTGCCCCAGAAGGTCAAACTAGAACCAACGGGTCGAAATTAAATCAAACGAGTTTTTTGGCTCAACCTTAGGAAGAATGTCCAGACAGCTAGAGCGGTTCCTCAGGTGCAGGGAACATAAAAACATGAGAAAGAGCCTGCTGGATCAGACCAGAGTCCATCTAGTCCAGCACTCTGCTACTCGCAGTGGCCCACCAGATGCCTTTGGGAGCTCACATGCAGGATGTGAAAGCAATGGCCTTCTGCTGCTGCTGCTCCTGAGCACCTGGTCTGCTAAGGCATTGGCAATCTGAGATCAAGGAGGATCAAGATTGGTAGCAGTAGATGGACTTCTCCTCCATAAATCTGTCCAAGTCCTTTTTAAAGGTATCCAGGTTAGTGGCCATCACCATCTGCTATGGCAACATATCCCAAGGGGCTCTATTTCTTTGGAGGCTTTTAAGTAGAGGCTCGATTAGGGGTCTGCAACCTGTGGTTCTCCAGATGTTCATGGACGACAATTCCCATCAGCCCCTGCCAGCATGCTGCCAGCATCCTGGCAGGGGCTGATGGGAATTGTCATCCATGAACATCTGGAGAAGCGCAGGTTGCAGACCCCTGGCTAGTTGGCTATGTGACAGCATTGTTGATTCCATGAATTTAGGCAGATGGGAGGGTGGGATATGAAGAGATGGGCCAGTGCGTTGGCTTCTTCTGAGCAAGGAGCAGGGGTCACTGGAGGAGTACTGGAGGAGGGGCAAGATTTCCATGAATTTCTCACATTAAGAAGGGGGTTGGATTAAGTCACCCTTGCAGTACCTTCCAGCCCTACATTTCTATGAAATCTGAACTGTCAGTAATAATGAAAACCAAGTACAAAATTTCACTCTCACAGTGTGCAAAATGAATGAGATTTCACATCTTAATGTTACCTTTCCACCCAATCAAGGGTCTCCGACGCAGCCCCCCTCCCAAGCTGCTGAGCAATCCCGTAATTTCCCAGTCAGGTATAATATAACCCACTGGGTTCCTTAGCTACAAGAAAGGGAGCAATTATTTCATTTATCTGCCCGTTAGTAACATCAGCTATAAAAATTTACTCTCCCAGACCGGCTTCTGAAGTGTGCAAAATCAATGAGATTTCACACCGTGAATTTGCATACATAAAAGCATTTTCTAGTGAGAAAGCAGAATTTCTAAAGTTTTCCAGCTGAAACTACTTTATTATTCATATATGCAGCATCGTGGATTTAGGCTTTTCAGCTGCAGGAACGGTTGGCGCTTGAGCTAGAAAAAGTGTAACTTGTAGAGAATAAAAATGATTTTTATAAGACTGTGTGACAAAATACACAGAGTGGAATGTTTTCAGTGACCGTTGTGGAATGGGCTTTCTTTAGTTTAGAAGGTCATCAGACTCAACTTGAGTATGTCCCTTAAAGTGTCCATTCTATTAAGAAGAAGAGTTGGATTTATATCCCCCCTTTCTCTCCTATAAGAGACTCAAGGGGGCTGACAAACTCCTTTCCCCCCCCCCCCCCCCCCAACAAACACCCTGTGAGGTAGGTGGGGCTGAGAGAGCTCAGCAGAACTGTGACTAGCCCAAGGTCACCCAGCTGTTGGAGCGCACAGACTAATCTGAATTCCCCAGATAAGCCTCCACAGCTCAAGCAGCAGAGCAGGGAATCAAACCCAGTTCCTCCAGATTAGAGTACACCTGCTCTTAACCACTACACCACTGCTGCTCCTGTCTCCTGAGAAATTGGAGTAGGGGTTATTTGCCTTATTTCCTTATTACTGTAGATTAGGATCAACAGCCCCATCAAAGGACGGGGGCGAATCATGTCTTGGAAGCGGGTGCCTGCGCTGGTGGATCTGCCCTCCCCGGGGAACCTACTGGGGCAGAAATGCCTCTGAGCAGCCCTGGGTTTGTGGAGGTTGCAACGCAGCCTGGTGATGTAAATCCATGGAGTTCAATGCAGCTTTTTCGGTGGTGGAGAGGTTTTCCTTGTCTGTTGCCTCCCCACACCACCGAGAAGCCCTCTTGGAGGTGGTGTGGTGCAGTCAGTGGTGGAGCTATAAGGGAATGTGGGGTGCGCTGTGCACCGGGTGCACACCTGGGGGCAGAAAATCACCTCAGGCCTCTCCCCTGCCCCCGCCCCCTGGCACCCCCTGCGGCGCCCCCCACCCCTTTTCCCACGTTTACCTTAGTTCCTTTCCTTTTCCTAGAACTTTTTCAGGCTGAAAAAAGGCCTGTTCACAGTACAGGCAAAAAATGGCCTGAGGAACTACAGTTCCCAGGAGACCTTGGGGCTCACAAGGTCTCCTGGGAAGTATAGTTCCCATCAGGCTGTTTTTAAGCCTGAACTGTGAATAGGCCTTTTTTTTCAGCCAGGAAAAGGAAAGGAATTAAGGCAAGTGTGGGAAGGGGGCACGCCGCGAGGCGGGTGCAGGGGGGTCATGGGGGGAAATATAGACTTCCATGCTGGAAGGGGCTGATGGGAATTGTAGTCCATAACATCTGGAGTGCCAAAGGTTTGCCACCATGGGCCTATCAAGTGTTATTAAAAATGGGTGGAGCCAGGTGTGGCTTTTGTTCAGCAAAACTTCTGATTGGCCACTGGAGATTTAATTGACTGTGCAGATTTAAAAAAACAACAACAACATTGCTTTGGCCGTAACTGCCTCCACAGCACAAGGATGCTCAGTCTGAAGGTCAGCCATTTTGAGGGTGCCCCCACCACCCCAAGTCAGAATTCCTAAAGTGCCTACAGACCCAAAAAGGCTGAAGTTCCCTGATGGATCTACCTCTCTTTCCCCACTAATCTTGCACAAATTTCCTCTCAGTGGTACAATCCCTGTCCTGGATGACTTCAGCTGAGCCTTTTTCGGAGGCCAGGTGGGGCCTTCCCTCTTCCCTTTTCCTCCTGTGGAAAAGCTGGTTGGCACTGACCCCTCCCACATTCCTCCACAGGAGTAGCTGGAGGTATCGTTTTCCAAGAGGCAACTCTTCCTCCTGCTCTCTGAGAATGTACAGAAAGGCAAGAGGCAACCTTAGCTTACTTGTCTCCCCATTTTATGCTGCCGGTTTTGGCTCCTGGCTGAACATGGATGGGCTGGCTGTATTCTGGGGATATTAAGCAGATCAGCAAATATATACAGTCAAACCAATACTAAAAAATTGAATATTGGTGATACTGACTCTTTCAATTGATTGGAACGCAATAGGAGTGTTGCAGGTTTCGTGCCTTATGGAAAATGCTTATGACATCCTATACAATGCCTTTGAGAATTTATTACTAAGTACAGTCCCATTACGTTTCTTAAGTTGCCTATGTGCCCTCATTATATGTTTTGTCATTACCTTTATATCCAGTTGAATATTACTTATCATATAAGCACAATATATCTTTATGAATAATCTTTAGGAGCAGCAGTGGCGTAGGAGGTTAAGATCTCATGTATCTAATCTGGAGGAACCGGGTTTGATTCCCAGCTCTGCCGCCTGAGCTGTGGAGGCTTATCTGGGGAATTCAGATAAGCCTGTACACTCCCACTCCCATTAGCCTGTACACTCCCACACACGCCAGCTGGGTGACCTTGGGCTAGTCACAGCTTCTCGGAGCTCTCTCAGCCCCACCCACCTCACAGGGTGTTTGTTGTGAGGGGGGAAGGGCAAGGAGATTGTAAGCCCCTTTGAGTCTCCTGCAGGAGAGAAAGGGGGGATATAAATCCAAACTCTTCTTCTCTTCTTCTTCTTTATGAACAGTTTATGAATTATCTATTGAATTTATACTCAAACTAATTGCATATACCAATTAGCTCATTGCCTGGTATCACTATATATACAGTCCATGTTTCTTAGGCTTGGCTGGCCTAAAAAATGTTAGTGTTGTATTCTGGGGATTCCAGAACAATCTAATTTGGGGCTTAGGTTTGTTTTTTCCTGTAGTGGGACAGTAACATTGATCAACCTTCAAAGTATTATGTATTTATTTTATTTGGGCCCACTTTTCTCCCCAGTGGGGACCCAAAGTAGCCTAGATCATCCTTCTCTCCATCATCATGCACAACAACCCTGAGAGGTAGATTAATCTGAGAGCATATGACTGGCCCAAGTTCCCTAATGCTCTCTATTCTGGCTCTCGTGGGTTTTCTGGGTAGTATGACCCATGGTCTGATAGGTTTTTGTTCCTAATGTTTCACTGGCATCTATGCAGGTAAAACATTAGGAGTAAAAGTGCCAGACCATGGCTACCCGGCCCAGAAAACCCACAACCTCCAGTTGATTTTGATCATGAAAGCCTTTGACAATACACACTCTATTTCTTCTCTATATGAGCTACCACACTGGTAGCTCACATATTTCTGCTCTTCCTTTGTCTTACAGACGACGGACGTTAGACATATGAGAATAATACTGACAATTATGACTTCTTCAAGCTTCGTACGCGGGCTAAATTTGTGTTGCTAAGCTGGAGAGACAATCCAGTTTGTTATGGCACGTTTTCTGTAAACATGAGGATCCCTAAGATTTGTTCTGCTTTAATGTATTGTCGAAGGCCTTCACGGCCGGAATCACTGGGGTGCTGTCTGGTTTCCGGGCTGTATGGCTGTGTTCTAGCAGCATTCTCTCCTATAGGAGAGAATGCTGCTAGAACACGGCCATACAGCCCGGAAACCAGACAGCACCCCTTCGTTCTGCTTTATTGAAAAGCAGAATTCTCTCTCTCTCTCTCTCTCTCTCTCTCTCTCTGCCTTGTCTGTACATAGGAAGCTTTTTATCTCATGTATAATTGAGAACCAATGCAAATAACTCTGAGGAGGTGATTTAAATATTGGGGTGGGGACCAGAAGCCCCACTGATCTTTGGGTGTGGTCTGTTTCCAGCATTTTGCACTCTGGTATTTAAGTGGCTAAAAAGATAGTAACAGTTCTTGCTAGCCTCTTTCCAAAGCCCGACCAGGCCATGATAGACTCAGTCATGTGACTGGGGCAATTTGGTCAATGAACGAAAGACTCCTCACAATGGAAAGAGTTGAGTGAGGCCGGCCCTAGGAACCCGAGACTGCCCTGCTGTGGGCAGTGAATTTCTTCCAGTCGGCTTGGCCTTCCCTATATGTGCATCCTTTGCCTTCCCTTTAGTTTGTTACTTCCCTGTGCTCCAAATGAACCTGCCGTATATTGAATCAGGCTATTGGCCCATCGGTATGGTCTGTTCAGGTTGGCAGCCGCTGTCTGGGATCTATGAGAAGAGGTCTTCTCATTCGCCTTCTACCTGATTGTTTTCATTGGAGCTGCTGGGAATTGGACCGGATCACCTGCTGCCTTGGTCATTTTAACAGAAGCTCTTGGGACCTTCTGTCTGCCCAGCAGATGCTCTACCACTGAGCCACTTCTCCTCTTATATTCTGAAGAGGTAACAGGAAAGGAGAAGGACTCACTTGGAGGTGACTGACTGTATGAAGGATGCCACAAGGCTGTTAGCAATAGGGCGTTTTGACAGACATTGATTCATAGGGACACCATGAACCGGAAACGACTTGACGGCATTTAATACACAGAGAAAATGGTAGTCCTCTGTCTTGTCATCTCCCTCTTTCCTGTGATATTTAGGGCTACACATTCTCTATGGCCCATTGCTCATGGAACACTTACCTCGGGCCTTTTAGCTGTGCGGTGGGGTTGAAGTGTGGTCTCCTCAGGTTTTTCTGTTTACACATGAAGAGGCAGCCCAGTTCTTTCCTGCTGCTAATCTCAACAGACCTCTGTTTCCTGGTTCTCTTAACTCCACCACTCTTGAAGGCACAGATCTCATAACACTTAGTAGTCCCGATACTATAGAGCTGATATTCCCCTGCCCTTTCCTCTCCTGGAGCCAGAAACAGACCCTGCTTGGGCTCTTCCTTTCAAAAGCCAGTTCTGTTACACTGATATAACAAAATGAGCATTAGAGAAGCAGGAAGGAGCCTGCAAGGTGGAATGGGGCAACAGGGAAGGCATGGATGGCAGTGGGAAGGGTGGAACTGTGCAGGCTGGCCATGGGCAGAAGGAAGAAGTCAGCGTGGAACTGTGCTTACGGGAAAGTTTCCCGGCTCAAGTGGTGAAGCAAAATTAAATCCATTCTACCAATGGTCTCACTTGTGGCAGGGAGACTAGAAAGTGAATGTGGGGATTGCGGAGATAGAGCGGTACAAGAGATCTTCCTGCAACAGACTTCTGCCCCCATCGCGTAGCAGATGTCTTGTGTGTAATTGACTTATATGTTTCTATGCTTCTGCAAATGGCTGTCAGGGTATTGGAGTGGGATAGGGGAAATTCATGGAGTAATGGTGGGTGGAATCCTGCAGCTCTGCTGCACTGACTAGAGAAAGTGTGTTTGTGGGGTGGGGGGTTTACCGGCAGGAGGGAATTCCCACTGATGTAAGGGCCTCCTTCTGTGCTTCAGGCAGGCATGGTGTGGTCAGGTCTAGTCCAACAGGTCAAGGCATAGGAGATCAGGCAAAGAGGCTGGAGCTCAGCAGTAGACCAGACACACAGAATTAATAGGAAACACACTTGTTGCACCCAGGCAGAAGCAGGCTCACAGCAAGGCTTGTAAAGAGAGCCTTGTCCTAGGACGAGCACTCCTTCTTTGCTTCTGCAGCAGCTGCCTCTGCTTCTGCCTCCTGTGCACAGCTGACTCATCACTAGTTTCCCTAGAGGATCTGCAGTCATCAGGCAGGGAAGGACTGGGAGTTGGCTCTGCCAGATCTTTCTCTGGAGCAGCCTCCTCTGGCTGCACTGTGTCCTCAAGTTCTGCCTCAGAGTCCTCTGTGTCCTGGTAAGTACCCAGGGGCTGGCTCATGACACCTTCCACTAGAAGAAAGTACCCTCACCTGCATGAACATGCTTGAAGGTGCCTTATATTGAATCCGACTCCCGGTCCATGAAAGTCAGTGTTGTGTATTCAGATTGGCTGCAGCTCTCCAGGGTCTCAGACCTCCAGGGTCTCCAGGGTCTTTCATGTCTCTGACTATGCCTAGAAGAACATATTAGTTCGGTCAGTTGAGGAGCAGCAGTTGAGAAAACTGTATTCTTCCGCATTAGAAAATAGCCCCGAACAAATATGAGAATTATCATTCATTTTTACACACTGACTTTGTCAAAACCATTTTTTTTGTGCATTATTGAATGTGGTCCTTTGATTCAAGAGCGTTTATAATCCATTGAATGACTATCACCAGTACTTGCCTTTTGCAAACTGCCATCGTTTCCATTGTGCTAGGTGGGCACTAGGACGCAGGCACAGCATTCTACAACAAAGAAGGTCCAGCGTGTTGAGTTCTGGGGCAGAGGAATATATAATCCTACTAACATCTTTTTCTGAGACAGACTATACCAGGTTCTTTAAGTGAAGATGCCGGGAATTGAACCTGGGCCCTTTTCGTGGTCAGAAAAGGGAGCAGCAGTGGCGTAGGAGGTTAAGAGCTCGTGTATCTAATCTGGAGGAACCGGATTTGATTCCCCGCTCTGCTGCCTGAGCTGTGGAGGCTTATCTGGGGAATTCAGATTAGCCTGTACACTCCCACACACGCTAGCTGGGTGACCTTGGGCTAGTCACAGCTTTTCGGAGCTCTCTCAGCCCCACCCACCTCACAGGGTGTTTGTTGTGAGGGGGGAAGGGCAAGGAGTTTGTAAGCCCCTTTGAGTCTCCTGCAGGAGAGAAAGGGGGGATATAAATCCAAACTCCTCCTCCTCCTCCTCCTCCTCCTCCTCTTCTTCTTTCTTCTTCTTCTTCTTCTTCTTCTTCTTCTTCTTCTTCTTCTTCTTCTTCTTCCTCTTCCTCTTCCTCTTCCTCTTCCTCTTCCTCTTCTTCTGCATGCAACACAGATGCTTTACCACTGTGCCGGAGTCCCTCCGTGGTCGCCCAGATAAAACCATGAGCCATGCAAATCAGTGCACAACGAAAGCAAAACCCGCTTTTCAGGCCAAATCTGTTTGAATGTAATCTCTAAAAAGAATTAAGGGGAGGGGGCACACACGCACACACTTTGGCTTGATAACAATGTGGAATTTCCCCTCCCTCAGGCTGCCGTAAGACAGGAGGAAAAATCATTAAAATGCAGTTATTTCCATTCCACCCCATTATTTCCCACCTTTATTGCTTATCTGTAGTTTTCATGGCACTTTAATGGCACTCGTGGTCAGAAAAGGTGAGGTGGAATGCGAGACAGCTCGGCGGCTGCCAGCCGCGCTTGAATCCCTGTCCCCGTGGATGTTAATGTCCCCACAGACTGCCGGCAGCCTGCTTCCAGCTGTGGCAGGCACGGCTGCCGTGAATTGCTTTCGAATGTTCTTTACTCAAATAGGCAGTAATTACAAGCTTAAAGAGGTTTAGTGGTCCAGTAAACTACATAATCACCCCTGAATTAGCCCGGGCTCATCAGTCGCAGGCCAGCAAGCTTGGAGACTGCTGTTTGTGTGCCGTCTTTATCACATGGCAACCTGAGCAGCAGGTGCGGAACAGCGAGAATCCCCCATAAACACAACTGTCTTCTGGGGACAATGATCTCTAATGAGATGAGGCTACACCATCACTGCAATTTAAGTGGGGAAATAAACGCCAGGGAAGGAGCTTCCCGATCCAAGATTCTTTGAGGCACTTGGGGGAACGGGGCTGCGCCGTGTCTGGGGATGGAAGGGTTTTCACCCCTTCTTCCTTCCTTCCTTCCTTCCTTCCTTCCTTCCTTCCTTCCTTCCTTCCTCCCTCCCTCCCTCCCTCCCTCCCTCCCTTCCTTCCTTCCTTCCTTCCTTCCTTCCTTCCTTCCTTCCTCCCTCCCTCCCTCCCTCCTTTCTTCCTCCCTCCCTCCTCCCTTCCTCCCTCCCCCCTCCCTCCCTCCCTCCCTCCCTCCCTCCCTCCCTCCCTCCCTCCCCTCCCCTTCCTCCCTCCCTCCCTCCCTCCCTCCCTCCCTCCCTCCCTCCCTCCCTCCCTCCCTCCCCTTCCTTCCTCCCTCCCTCCCTCCCTCCCTCCCTCCCTCCCTCCCTCCCCTTCCTCCTTCCTTCCTTCCTTCTTCCTTCCCTCCTTCCTTGCTTCCTTCCTCCTTCCTTCCTCCTCCCTCCCTCCCTCCCTCCCTCCCTCCCTCCTCCCCTCCCTCCCCCCCTCCCTCCCTCCCTCCCTCCCTCCCTCCCTCCCTCCCTCCCCTCCCTCCCTCCCTCCTCTGCTCCTTCCTTCCTTCCTTCCTTCCTTCCTTCCTTCCTTCCTTCCTCCCTCCCTCCCTCCCTCCCTCCCTTCCTTCCTTCCTTCCTTCCTTCCTTCCCTAACTTGTAAGATGCTTTATGAATGCCCTGCTGGAGGGATTTTGATGATGTCACCTAGAAAACTTTCTGTGGAGAACTTGGAGTTCTTTAAATGTCTAATTCTCATAACCACCACCACCACCACCACCACCACCCACACACACCTTTGTTGGTTTCTCTTTTTAAAAAGTTTTTTGTTTTCCCAGTAAGTCCTGATGCTTTTGAAAGAGCCAATGGGTTTCCAGCTGCAGGTTAGGAAATTCCTGCAGATTTGGCGGATGGAGACTGGGGAGGGGAGGAGCCTCAGCAGGGTCCAATGAAAATCCCATCCTCCAAAGCAGTCATCTCCTCCAAGGGAGCTGCTCTTTGAAGCATGGATCTCACTTGTAATCCCAGGAGGTTGGCAAGCCCTAAGACCACTCACTTTTATTTCCCCCACGTCCCTCAATATAGACACGTGAGAGCAAGTGTGTATCGTATAACTGAATGACTACAACATTCGGAATTTTTCCTTGTAGAGACCGGTCGGAGATTCCCTATCTTTTCCACCCAGCCTTTCTCACTGCCATTCCCATATTTAAAATGCCTTTCCCCCAACATCTGATTTCTCTGTTCAAAGGAGACATATGCAAAGAGGTTGACTGCGAATCATCTGTCTGTCATAGGAAGGAGGCAGCTAATGAAGTGAAGAATTCATCCATATTGGATTTGTGTCATCCCTGTTTCTCCCCCGCCCGCCCCCCCGCCCCCCTTAAGCCTGTGATTATATTTTTCGGCACAAAAACCCATGCCTAAGGAAACTGGTTGAGCTGAGCACATGCTGTTATCCTCAGTTTACTGTAATCTCGTGGCCCAATGAGGCATGCCCAAGATCTTGTTAGCCAAATGTGCAGGAGGGGAAAGTTGGAACTGCTGGGAAGGAATACAGACAGTGAGATGCAGATCAGCCAAAAAAAAAAAAAAAAAGCTTTTCGAGAGGGGGAAATTGTGGTCTGTCCTATCATTTACCACAGGCAGCAATGCATTTTGAGCACATGAACTTTAAAAAATGTTTAAACTGGATTTAAAAAAACACACCATGGAAACAGTTGTGAGGAACTGAGTTTCAGGGCATCACATATTTTCCCAAGACACTCTTGCCGCCAGCAGCAGAGATGTTTCCATTGAATTGTTCTTTGTATTTCTATTTTTATAGCAATTAAGGGCTTGGTTATTTTTAGGTTGGAGGAGGGAGGGATTATGTATTAGATAGCGGTTTATTATTATTATTATTTAACATCTTTCAAGGTCTCCAGGTAGTTGACTGATGGGAAACTGGATTAATTAAAAAGGTTTGCTTTAAACTCATGTGAATTTAACTTATAATTGGACTGGAAGTTCATCACACCTTTACTAATAATTATCTCGGTGCCACTCACATGCAATATTTCACCTCTCCTTGTACTATTACAACATTCAAGATGATTTCTTACATCCTTTAGGTATATTTTTAAAAATTAATAAACTCAGCCAACACTGTGACGCTAAGCGGCATTATACCTTGCTAATTCCACTGAAGGATATAAGTCTGTTTTGGATTGTGCTGTAAAGCACTTCCCACGCAAACGGTTAATCTGACGACGTTAGAGTTTGTAATTTCAATAAAATGTAATAACTCCTGAAAGGGAAGTCCCATCACATTTTAGTTTGTTTTGGCCATCAAGTCCACACCTATTTAAGGCAACCCTGTTTTCCAGGAAGAAGATATTTAGAAGTGGGTTTACAGAGTAACCTTGGACTTCCCTAGTGGTCTCCCGCCAAAGCGCTACTAACCAGGGCTGACCCTGCTTAGCTTCAGGTTAACTTGGGCTATCTAGTTCAGTGGTTGTTGTTTTTTTTACCATTGCGTTGCCTTAACTACGAAGCTGATCTATTCCAAGCTAACAACTTTCCCACATTTTAAAAAAAAGAAAGTTTAGAAAATACAGGGCAGTTATTTAATTAAAAACATTTATAAGCTGCCTTTCCCCCCAATTTGGGGCCTTGAAGGGGGCAAAGAGAAAAAAAAATTAAACACACACAAATAAATAAATAAATAAATACATACATACATACATACATACATACATACATACATACATACAGGGATGGAGGGATGGAGGGATAGAGGGATAGAGGGATAGGTAGGTAGGTAGGTAGGTAGGTAGGTAGGTAGGTAGGTAGGTAGGTAGGTAGGTAGGTAGGTAGGTAGGTAGGTAGGTAGGTAGGTAGGTAGATAGATAGATAGATAGATAGATAGATAGATAGATAGATAGATAGATAGATAGATAGATAGATAGATAGATAGATAGATAGATAGATAGATAGATAAAACCAAATGATCACATAAATGGGAGGAAGCATCTGTGAGAGAATACTGCCATCAGCCTCTGGCAGAAATAAATTCTAGAAAGGGACAAATGTATCTCCCCAAGGAGGGGATTCTTTGTTCTGGTGCCATAACCAAGCAGGCCCTACGATGATGATGATGATGATGATGATGATGATGATGATGATGATGATGATGATGATGATACATTGTATACCATAGTATCATTCTAAACTTTTGCGGAAGTCAATGTTTTCTATTTGTTTCATGTGGCCAAAATTTATTGACGGTAATTGGGCAGGCTGATGCAGCATCTTTTTGGGCGTAATTTGATGGTAATTGGGCGTAAGGTCTGATGCAGCATCTTTTGTTGCTGGAAATGCCTTCATCTCACTTTCCACAACTTTGCATTTCTGTCCTGTGTACACATCAGTATAAGTGGGTGAAACTGACGGTATGACAGCAAATGCATAATGAATCACCTACTGGCAAAAGGATACTGGATACGTACATTAATGAGAAATTCAGCCTGACTGTTTTTTCATTCTCCTGCCATGGTTACTTAGGGCCATTTGGAAAGCCAATGTGGTTTAGTGGTTAAGACTGGTGGATTCTAATCTGGAGAACCAGGTTTGATTCCTCGCTCCTTCGTGTGAGTGGCAGACTCTACCTGGGGAAAATCAGATTTGTTTCCCCACTCATACATTCCTGCTGAGTGATCTTGGGCCAGTCACAGTTCTCTCTGAACTCTCTCAGCCCCACCTACGTCACAGAGTGTCTGTTGTGGGGAGAGGAAGGGAAAGAGTTCGTAAGCTGCTTTGAGACTCCTTAAAGATAGAGAAAAAGTAGGGTATAAATCCAAACTCTTCCTCCTGTTCCTCCTCCTCTTCTTCTTTGGAAGGTGGTTTCTTTACTGAGAAGAAAAATTAGTTGACAGAACCCCTTTAAGCATCTTTCTTTTAAGCATCTTTCTAAGATCTGGGGAGCTAATTCCCATAAATTAAAGCTGTACATACCAAAGCTATACATCCAGCCCCAATGCAGGCACAACATTTTCTGATTTCTTAACTATAGCTCACTGTAAACCAGTTGGAGTATTGACTCTCATAAGAACATAAGCTGGATCAGACCAGAGTCCATCTAGTCCAGCATTCTGCTACTCGCAGTGGCCCACCAGGTGCCTTTGGGAGCTCACCTGCAGGATGTGAAAGCAATGGCCTTCTGCGGCTGCTGCTCCTGAGCACCTGGTCTGCTAAGGCATTTGCAATCTCAGATCAAGGAGGATCAAGATTGGTAGCCATAGATCAACTTCTCCTCCATAAATCTGTCCAAGCCCTTTTTAGAGCTATCCAGGTTAGTGGCCATCACCACCTCCTGTGGCATCATATTCCAAGCACCACACATTGCGTGAAAAAGTGTTTCCTTTTATTATTATTTAGGTTAGTGGCCATCACCACCTCCTGTGGCATCATATTCCAAGCACCACACATTGCGTGAAAAAGTGTTTCCTTTTATTATTATTTTTATTTCCCATCATCATCACCATCATCACCATCATCATTTCCTAATTCTTCCCCCCAGCATTTTCAATGGATACCCCCTGGTTTTAGTATTGTGAGAAAGAGAGAACATTTTCTCTCTGTCGACATTTTCTACCCCATGCATAATTTTGTAGACTTCAATCATATCCCCCCTCAGACGTCTCCTCTCCTCATAAGGAAGGTGCTCCAGTCCCTCAATCATCCTCGTTGCCGTTCTCTGCACCTTTTCTATCTCTTCAATATCCTTTTTGAGATGCGGCGACCAGAACTGAACACAGTACTCCAAGTGCGGTCGCACCACTGCTTTATATAAGGGCATGACAATCTTTGCAGTTTTATTATCAATTCCTTTCCTAATTATCCCCAGCATAGAGTTTGCAAGCTTATATCCTACTGGACTCGAATCTATCTATTCTATGGCTGGCCAACATGGCTGCCCTTTGAAACTATCTAAATTAGTTAACTCTTCACAACGGACTAGAGCTTGGGCTTCTGGCCTCCTTCCCTCTACGCGTTAGTCTAACGCTCACCATGGTTAATGCTGAAAGGAGAAGGGAACAGGAAATCTCTGTGGCAGAGACAAAGAGGGGAAAGGAAAGACATGCCAGACACACAGAGCACACTTGATCTCTTACCCATGACTGAAAGATAAGGAAGCTTAAAAGCATATATCTGCTTGGAGCTGATCAAGAAGAGAATTCAGATTTTACTGTGTATTACCACCCTTACGCGCTGAGTTGGGTCAACCTCTTGTGGAGTCTAGAACTTGGATTACTTCTATCAAATGTTAGTTATGCCTCCATTTTTGATCCCAACCTTATAGTATGATATCTTGTTTACTTGGTGACTCATTTCTCTCCAAATGGTCTCTCGCAGTTCCACATAAAATTACCACCCTTGGCATTGACTTAGAAGTCCTTGGGCGTTTTCCCACTTACCTCGCCTCCGCTTTGCTGCGCGCTTCTCTCAGCGCGCGTCATTCCAGGCACGCGCCCCAGCTTCCCCACGACCCCCGCACTCTGCGCGGGGTCATCAAAAGGCACAGTTGCAAAGAGTGCCTGGAATGACGAGCTCTGAGGGGGCGCGACAGCAGCAGCGTCGGGGGGGGGGCTGCGTTGTCGCCGCCCCTGTAGTGGGGAGGCGCGGGGGACCCTGCGCTACTTGCGCGCAGTAAAAGGTAAGTGGGAAAACGCCCCTTGTCAACTCTGGTGAAGCCTGTTTATTCCAGACGATTGAGAGAAGGATCTGGGACATTGAAAAATAGATATTAGATGCTGGAGAAAATAAGATTTGCTCCCCATATGCTTATTATGGTCTGTCTGTCTCACGGAAGGCCATGGCTCAGTATTTCATGAACTTTAGCATTGAGCTTTCATGCAGGCCAGATTGAATATCTTCCCATCTGCAATGATTATTGGCTGATATTTGAATATTCCTCACAAAGACTCTGCTGCTGCCAACTTAAAGAACCTGAAACTGTTGTACATATCCTCTTGCGCCGTCCATTCCACACTCAGCTGTGTTCCCAACTGATTTATCCCCACCTGCACGCCCAAACAAGACTGACAGATGGAAGTATCAGATTTCTTTTCGCTGATAATAATCCTGAAGTTGCTGCAAAAGTAGCGGAATTTTTAGCAATTGCGTCTTCAGAAAAGATAATTTCAGTCTCTTTTTTGAATGCCATTAAAGGTTTAGAATGTGTGTGTGTGTGTGTGTGTGTGTGTTGCCTTTACAAATGCACCATACCACCACCACCCCCCCCAAGAAGACCTCTTGATATCTTTAGATGTGTTTTCTTTTCAAAAACAAAATTGCTGGGAGCTATTTTCATAGCTTGAATTTTTCCCCGGATGTGTAAGTTATTTTGGTCCAGGAGCCAAATTAGCCTTCTTAATTGATTTTCTTTGCTTTACATGGCAACTGTCGGGATCACAGCAGAAGAAAAAACAACAGACCCTTTCCTTATCAACCCGGTTGTGCGCAGATCGGGCAAAAAATAAAAAAGAGAGCAGCAAACCGTGTGTCTTTTCCCCTCTCCAAATAACACTAATTGAGAATTGAGACGGCATACTGGAATCTTGTGACTCTGCTTACAGCGTTTCCAACATTCTGGCTCCCTTCCAGCTCAGACACCCCGGTTGTTCTTTTTGATTCCAGCATGTGCTCGGATGCAAGGGCTTGACTACTATAAATTCAAGCTATGTTCTTAGACTACACCATGCCCTGCTTTTGTAATGCAAATGGCTGGCACAAAGTGCCTCTTTGATAATATGCAGCCAGGAGACAGAAAAGGTTTCGCTCAAACAGCCAAACTAATTCATAAAGTTGGAAAGGCTGTAAGAAGCCATTGTGTGCACAGGCGGCTATAATACCCAAAATATAGCACAGATCAACACACTTTCTACAATCTGAATGTCTGAGAAGTAAACTTATCAGGAAATGGCGCCAGTACAAGGGAGGGGGAGGAGCTTTGATTAAGTGGAATTAGAAGCGAAATCAATTTGTAAGACGGCAGCACTTCAAATTTACGCACGTATTAACAGCTAGTTAATTAGAGTCGAGCTCTGTAATGTTGCTGAAAGTTGCAAAAAAATGTACACTATAACTTTTTTTAAAAAAAAATAAGGTGTATAATTGCTGCCCTGGGCATTTTAGTCTTGTAGGGCGGGGTGGGGAGTCAGGAAAGCAAAACAGATATAATGGATCACATCTCTTGATCATACCAAAGTTTATCTTGGAGTCATATCCTAAGAATGCATTCAGTTAATTGTGGGCAGGATGGATGGATGGATGGATGGATGGATGGATGGATGGATGGATGGATGGATGGATGGATGGATGGATGGATGGATGGAAGGAAGGAAGGAAGGAAGGAAGGAAGGAAGGAAGGAAGGAAGGAAGGAAGGAAGGAAGGAAGGAAGAATGATTTTTTCCCTCTCCCAATGTACTCACCCAAGAAACAGAACCGGCGTGATGAAATTTTTGTTGGCCATCTTCATATCGCCCTGGTGCTATTTCCATCATTTTGCTGGAAGAAGTGGAAAACATTACGAAAAGTGCTCATTTGGAGAAGAGATATTTGCAAACATACCGGTCTGAATATATATCTCCTTCATTTTCACTTTTGACGTTGTAATGTTCTGACCGCAGTCCAAAGTGGTAGAGGGCTGACGGGGAGTGGCCGCTTATATTTATTCTAAGGACTTCAGATATATGTATCGTGATGCATCCAGATGGTTGCTCCTGAAATCATGGTTTCAAACTGCAAGAGCGCTTACTGAGAAAAGGCACCGTCACGTTATAGAACATGCCCCAACTCACAAATCTGAACACAGCAATGGTTCATGTCACTTGTATTGAAGCCAGTGTATGGATCTGGGGGGAAGGAGGAGGGGTGGGGGGGATTTTCCACCACTCCCACATGACTAAATGGCTGCAGCCCGAGGACATTTGACACCGTATGTCCCCCTGGGCGGTACGCCCCTGTGTGCGGCATTAGTATCCACTGCCCTATTTGCAGCGAGGTAGGCATTATCCATCATTTGGTTTTTTGCTTGCGTCCAGGGGGAACGATGTTTCCCTGGTTTTCTATTGTGCAAGCACGCTTTAATTTTTAATATAATTTTTAATTTTTATCTTTAATGTTATCAATAGATTGATAGATCGATAGGTCGATATATCGACATAAAAAGGTGAACTATTAAAGAAAAATCTTGGATAACGGCATCTGTACGCTTTGCCCGAACACTGGTTGTCTTTTATGGGAAGTAAGAGGAGAGCATATTGGTGGTGTGCAAACTGCCAAACTGCCAAAGGATAAGAAGGGTTGGGGGAAGTGCGCAAAGGAGTGTGTATGTGTGTGTGTGGGGGGGTAAGACTAGGTGGGCTGTCTGCAGGGGGAGGGAAGAGATCTCGGGCCAAGCTGTGTCCACTGGCAAATTAAAATTGTGCTATAAGTGGATTTGCTTGCAGTGGAGAGAGTGCAAAGTGAAAGCTGGGCTAGAGGAAATACGTCCATACAAGAAATCTTGTCACAGCATACATTCGCCTCTACTATGCAGCAAATACCTTGTGCGAAATCGACCTGGTATTGAAAACGAGCAAGCCTTGTGCTGGTGTCCTACTCTTTGGCAAGGCTGTTTGGTTTTGCCCCATTGAGTCCCAGCTGGGGAAAAAAGTGGGATAGAAATAAATACATGCATCAAAAGCATGCACATATTTGCTCCACAGCTCCCTTGCAGCTCCGATTGGATTTGCTTTCCATGCTGACCGTTTTGAGCCTAGCTGTGCTTGGTAAGGGGTGGGAAGTCTGACCACGGAAGGGAGCCGTAAGCCTCTCTATACATAATCACTCTTTTATGGCTTTCACTCATTCCAAGGTGTTAATGAAGATCAAATGGGAAACACTCCAGAAAGAATAGCTCCGGCAACCGCTTTTGCCCTATTTGCGGTCGCAGTTGTTAATTCTTATGGTAAGATCTCAAGGTAATTTTGTTTGCTCTCCTAATGCCTTCCCATTCTCCCAAAGGTTTGAGCCGTATCCCTTCTCCGATTCCGGCCTTGATCAATTGTTTGCAAATAATTAAGCTCTTAAAAGATAATGGCACTTGGGTGAAATGTGTGTCGGGGGCGAAAAAGTGAAGCTCTCCTGGCGCTGTTGATCAAACAGTGACCTGGTCTGCTTTGAGATTCCAAATGATTGCGGGGATTAAATCTACTTTATTTCACCGGACTCCAGACCGTTTTAATTTGACTTCTAAAGTTTGCACTTTTTTTAAAAAAAAGAAGAATTTATGGCGCCATTACAGTCACCGCTAGATAGATAAAGGCAGCAGAATAAATTCCTTATTAAAATGGCAAATTTCAAGGTTATAACCCTTTCCTTGGTTGCAGTTTCTCTGTAGCGTACACCCCCTGGGTGAGAAGACAACCCGGCTTGGAATGTTTTCATGGCCACCTAGCCCAGTGGTGGCGAACCTATGGCACGGGTGCCAGAGGTGGCACTCAGAGCCCTCTCTGTGGGCACTCGCGCACAGAGTTCATCATGTGGGAGAGGGGTGGAAAATCACCCCTCCACACACACATCTAGGCTGACCTGGGCATGATCTGGAAGTAAGCTCGGTTGCTGGCGATGGGTCTTGCTTCTGAGTAAACCCTCCTAGGATCGTGATTCACCCATTTGAAGTGTTGCACGGTTGCTTCACTAAGCTTACTCCTGAGTAATGCGTGCCTCGGAGCCAACTGTTTTTTCTAAACTGAAACCTCAGTGTTCAGGTTAAATTGCCGTGTTGGCACTTTGCGATAAATAAGTGGGTTTGGGGTTGCAATTTGGGCACTCGGTCTCGAAAAGGTTTGCCATCACTGACCTAGCCTGTAGTATGTTGATTTTTTAAAAAAAAGTCAATTAAAGGCATGGATGTTACTATCTTCAAAAGCTGACGTTAGAATAAAGATGAACAGTGCTTCAGGTAGTAGAAACGCGCTGCGTCTTTTCCTCTTAAACAACCTCCTTGTGAACTTTTGCTCAAGAAGATTAGCTAGATGGAGTCACAGCTTTCATGTGATTATAGCAATTATAGGGTTCCCCCCTCTCGAAACCAACAGTTATACTGCACTAAGCCAATAATCAGACTGTGGGACAGGGAGAGGAGGATCAGATGACCATAAATACATCATGCTTTCAAGAAATTTTTTGTTCAGATACTTTTAAAAGTGCTTTTTTATTATTTCACAATCGCTGTATTATCCCGATGGCTAATTTTATCTGTCTGAACGAAAGTCCAGAACAATTGAAAATTGCTCGATGGCGACAAAATTCTCATCCCCAATAGCTTGAGGCTGTCTTGAAAATATTTGCTTCCTGCGTGGAATTAGACACAGTTTGCTGGGTTACGTAAAAACCTGATCACATGCAAGGTGGCAACCCAAAAACGAGAAAGAGCAATAGTGTTCCCTCCGACATCAAAGTGATGAAAAGTTAAGCCTCAGTCAATAAAGCACAATCTCTACTGGAAGCTTTTGAAAACATCGTAAGGGCTTGCTAAGTTTACATAGGCCTAATTCTCTGACTTACTGCGCCCATAAAGAAATAATCAGAAAAGGGAGAAGAAGAGACGAAGGAGGAGGAGGAGGAGTTTGGATTCATACCCCGCTTTTCTCAACCCCAAGGAGAAGTTGCTTACAAACTCCTTCCCCTCTCTCCACAACAGACACCTTGTGGGGTAGGTGGGGCTGAGAGAGACCTGAGAGAATTGTGACTGGCCCAAGATCATCCAGCAGGCTTCATATGGAGGAGTGGGGAAACAAACCCGGTTCACCAGATTAGAGTCCACCACTCTCATCCACTACATCATGCTGAGTAGCATAGTAAGGCTAAAGTGTCAGACTGGTAACTGGGAGACCCAAATCCCCGCACATGCCATGAAAACGTGGTAAATGAACTTGGGCCAGTCATACTCTGTCAGCATAACCTACCTTGCAGAGTTGTTGTGAGGATAATGCAGAGGAGGGTGTAAGATGCTTTGGATTCCCCTTTGGGGAGAAAGGTGGGGTGTAAATGAATTTAAATAAATAATTAACAACAACAACAACAACCTTTATTTGGCATTTAAAATAGATTCTGGAGCGTTGCCAGACATTTTTGAAAGACAAATCAAGAGTACATTCAAAACGCAGTCAGGAATAAATAATTATATAGTAAAACATCATCTAAGCATGCCTCCAAACTAAGAAACTGGCATGCAAAAAGGGATGCCCGAAAATCCACTGGTTTGTTTCACATCATGTCCGTAAATTGCAAACAGAGATCTGATTTTTCGGCTACCAGCCGAATAGTTCGTCTATCAGTATTCAGCAAGTTGTTTCACCGTGTTCCTTTCTAACCACCTAAGACAACGCAATTGGATTTTCATGCACACATGTCCTCACGGAGCCCGGTTGAATTCCGTTACTACCCCTTGTAAGTCTCTGCTGAGGTGGCTTAACAGACAGCTAAGTCATTCATTTGATCACTTGGAAATCCTGTAGATCAGTCATCAAGGAATGCTGGATTTCAGTAGAATCTCACCCTTCGGTGTTGGATTATGTAGTCCTTTGTGGTACTAACGGCCACCGAGCCCTTTCAATCGGCAACACCTCTGCGCATGTGCTGTTTTGGGAAAACCTAATGCAAACTGGATCAGCAGCTGCTCATCACGGACAGAACAGGCTCTCATCTGACTGCCATCTTCCAATGTGTCACTTTTGCCAGCTGACCTTGTTCTCAGTGAAATTCTCAGCGGCCCCTTCCGCACAAGCAGAATAATCCACTTTCACAATTGTTTGCAAGTAGATTTTGCTATTCCGCACAGTAAAATCCAGCTGCAGAGTGCATTGAAAGTGTATTATTCTGCATGCGTGGAAGGGGCCAGCGTCCTTACTCACCATCAATGCCCTTTACAGGAAGATAGGTTTGGCCCACAGTAGAAGGAGCCAGTATAATTTCTGGTACCATGTAAAGGACAAATAGTCTAAGGACAGATCATGTTAGAAGAGGAACCAAAGGACTGTCTTTTCCCATATGTTCTTACTTGGGAATTAAGATAGGCTGACCAGCCGTCCCACTTTTGGCGGGACAATCCCGCCTTCGCATAATTTGTCCCGCGGGTTCCTTGCATTGTCCTGATTTTTGGGAGGCTGCTGCACTGCCTTCTGGGGCGCAAGGCAGTGTGACAGCCTCCTGCGCGTGCGGCCGCAGGAGCACAGCCTTCTGGGGTGCTGCCATTTCCCTCCCTGTGACAGGGTGGGAAACGACAGCGCCCCAGAAGGCAGTGTGCTCCTGCAACTGCGCACGCAGCCGCCTACCCCCGTCCCGGGTTTACAAGGTGACCATCTGGTCACCTTAAATTAAGATCACAGGAAGAGTCCTCCTGAATTCTTCATTAATCAATAAGGCTCATTTGGCTAGTAGAAGGAAGCGTGGGGCCTTCTCAGTGACAGCCCCATGATTATAGAACAGTCTTTCCAGAGAGGTTCACCTGGGCCCCTCACTTTTGGTCTTTAGGATGCTGCTGAAGATGGTTTTATTTAGGACGGTATTTGGCTAAGTTTTGTCCTGAGCTAGTAGCAATTTTAAATGGTGGTTTTTAGGTTTTTTATGTACAGTGATCCCTTCCCCGTCGCAACTTTCCCCATTGCGGTTTTGATATATCGCGGGTTGGCATGTGAATTAAACGGGAATTTGGGGGGGAGCTTCGCAGAAGCCCCAGATGGCACAAAAAGACCTGCAGATGATACAAAAAAAGTTTCGAAACTTAGAAATCCATAAAATATATGTATAATGTTGTCTAATGTAACATATTTTATCCAGTGGTGGGATCCAAAAAATGTAGTAACAGGTTCCCATGGTGGTGGGATTCAAACTGTGGCGTAGCACCAATGGGGCTGGGCAGGGCATGACGGGGGTGTGGCTGGGCATTCTGGGGGCGGGGCATTCCTGGGCGGGGCTGTGGCAAGGACGCAGCCGCTGCGCCGGTCCTTGGGCGGGAAACAAATGCACGCAGGCACAGGCTGCCACACACACCGGTGCACCTCCTGCTAGACTGCTTCAAGTTCTGCGCGCTACTGCTGAGAGGAGGGGCGTAACTCTCGGCACACACAAATAATTAGTAACCTACTCTCAGGAACCTGTGAGTGAGAACCTGCTGGATCCCACCTCTGATTTTATCGCTTAATACCATAAATATACACAATTTCTTTTTTAAAGTTAAAAGAAAAGAAAAACAAAAATTTGAGATTTTTCCTCCGGTATGAAGGGAGGGCCAAAAAATTTTATGTGGATTTCCAGATCACGGGGTGGGGGGATGAGCCTAACCCCCACAATGTGTGACAACTATATTTTATTTTATGTATTTTATTTATGCTATAAGCCTCCCTAAGAAAGAAAGGCGTCTAGCCGCACTTTTATTTATTTATTCAATTTAATATACTGCCCACCCCCAAAGGGCTCTGGGCGGTGTGCAATATACATATTAAAAACTTCACTATAAACGACAAAACAAAAACCAATTTCCAAACTATAAAATTGTCAGATGGTGGAATCGCAGTTCACATTGCAATCCATAGCATGTTACGAGGGTGGTCTAATCATAAGATATAAATGTAATGCAGGAGAGGGCATTTTTGAAATGCCAATGACAAAAAGAATACTACAGTTGGTGACTGAAATCTGTACTGTTTCCCATTTTAGAGTCCGGTAAAGAATAATTAAATAAATATATAATGACTCTGTAATGGTACATCTAGGGTAAGGTGGTCACCTTTGTGAACCGGGACGGGCGGCTGTGCGTGTGCAACCGCAGGAGTGCATGGCCTTCTGGGGCGCTCCCGTTTCCTGCCCTGTCACAGAGCGCCCCAGAAGGCAGTGCGCTCCAGCTGCCGCGCGTGCGGGAGGCTGCCACACTGCCTTGCGCCCCAGAAGGCAGTGCGCTCCTGCGGCTGCGCGTGCGGGAGGCTGCCACACTGCCTTGCGCCCCAGAAGGCAGTGCTGCAGCCTACCAAAAATCGGGGCACTTGAAAAAACCCACGGGACGCAAGACAAATTGTTCTAAGGCGGGACTGTCCCACCAAAAGCGGGACGTCTGGTCAGCCTAATCTAGGACTGTTGTTTTTTTAAAGCTAGCCAAAAGCCTGCAAGAGATGTGTGAGCGGTAGTGACAGGTGTACAGAAAATGGGTAGGTCTGGAAATCAGGATGTTGTCGCTTACATAAATCCCAAATCCACTTTGAATACTGTCTTTTTGGACGGATCTTACCACAGCTGGTTGGGGGAGAAGAAGAAGAAGAAGAAGAGTTGGATTTATATCCCCCCTTTCTCTCCTATAGGAGCCTCAAAGGGGCTTACACTTTCCCTTCCCCCTTTACAACGAACACCCTGTGAGGTACATACTGGGAAATCCATACAACCTAAACTTTAATTATGGTCATAGACCAGCAATATGAAAGCGAAACGTAGAAACAATGTAAAAAAATTCAACAACCAACAATAAAAACAAAGGAATTACAAGGATAGCAGCAATAAAAGGAAAACAAATGCTAATAAATATTTCCCCTTTTCAAAGAGAGGAACTTTCACAATTATTTATTGTGAAGAACATGCATGCTTAAATAAACAGGAAATAGCGTCATTTCAATCGTAAAAACAAATGCCCAAATGTACTTTCATTCAACTACAGTCCAATATGTATGGAAAATTTCTAAAAATATTATTTATTCCTGTATCGAAAACATGTGGAGTGTGAATTTCATTAATATAAACACACAAGGTTTGGATACTACGTAAGCGTGAGACGCTATGCACATAAATACATTATTTAAAATGTTCTTTATTATTCACAAAGAACTGTTTAATGTTCTCAAAGGTTGAAAAGAAGCAAGTATCTCAGGAGTATCTATCACCTTGGTCCGTTAATCAGATGGACTCCAGGATTTTATAGACTTTTGAGTGACAAGCTGCCCACGAACCAGATTTCTCCAGAGTTGAAAGTACATGAACATTTGTGAATTACGGTTATACTGTGTTTTTAAAAGTGACTTTTTATTGAGAAATTAATGTTGTTTGAAGATGGTACTTCACATTCATCACTATTTTCATATTGGTGGAGTTTCCAGCTGAGTACTTACATATTCTGTGTAAATTTCAGGGAGTAGCTATGTTGGCTTCAGTAAAACAGTTAGATTTAGAGGCCAACCAGATTTTTATATATTTATATATATATATATATATATATATATATATATATATATATATATATATATATATATATATATATATATATATATATATATATATATATATATATATATATATATATATAAATTTTTACATGAACCAGAATAGAAAAAAACATATAAAAGGAAAATAGCCAACCATGTAACAAACAACACAACAGGATGAATCTTAATATTCCATGTAATATAAACATAATACATTTTTGAGAGAGAAACTTCTATCCTACTTATTTCATCTGGCATTCTGCTATTTAATAAATGTAACGCCTACTGGTATATATCAGCTTAACAACTATAGCCTTAACTACTGACATATAGTAACGTATTAACCTAGTCATTTAGTACCTCTGAGACCAACAAGTTTTTTTGAGGGCGTGAGTTTTCAAGCGTCTGATCTCTGGAAAATCTCAAATCGAGATATTGTGCGTAAAAGGCACAAGCAATATCAGAGCATTCTCTGAACTGAAAAATGTACCAAATTGCAGCAAAAAACTGGACATTTTCCATTTAATATTTGTAGTCACTCTTATTATTTATGGTGTTATGTTTATTGACCCTATGTTACTGATGCATTTATTGATGGTTGTTCTACGATGTTATGTTTATTGATGTTGTTGTTATGTTGTTGTGCACCGCCCTGAGCTTTTCGGGGGAGGGCGGAATATAAATTACATATAGAAGAAGAAGAAGAGTTTGGATTTATATCCCCCCTTTCTCTCCTGTAGGAGACTCAAAGGGGCTTACAATCTCCTTGCCCTTCCCCCTTCACAACAAACCCCCTGTGAGGTAGGTGGGGCTGAGAGAGCTCCGAGAAGCTGTGACTAGCCCAAGGTCACCCAGCTGGCGTGTGTTGGAGTGTACAGGCTAATCTGAATTCCCCAGATAAGCCTCCACAGCTCAGGCGGCAGAGCTGGGAATCAAACCCGGTTCCTCCAGATTAGATACACGAGCTCTTAACCTCCTACGCCACTGCTGCTCCAATACCATACCATACCATTTAAACTTTGCTGTTAGAGATGCCAGCCTCCAGGTGGAGCCTGGAGATCCCCCAAAATACCAACCTAGACTACAGAAATAAGCTCCCTTGGAGGGCAGGCTCTCTGGTGCTACACTCCACTGAGCCAACGTGGTGTAGAGAGCAGGAGTGGTGTCGTGGTTAAGAGCAGGCAGACTCTAGTCTGGACAACCAGGTTTGATTCCCCACTCCATAACATGAGTGAAGGACTCTATCTGGGGAAATCTGATTTGTTTTCCCACGCCTACATTCCTGCTGGGTGACCTTGGGCCAGTCACATTTCTCTCTGAACTCTCTCAGCCCCACCTACCTCGCAGGCTGTCTGTTGTGGGGAGAGGAAGGGAAGGAGATTGTAAGCTGCTTTGACACACCTTACATGAGAGAAAGGGGCAGTGGTGGGATCCAAAATTTTTAGTAACAGGTTCCCATGGTGGTGGGATTCAAACAGTGGTGTAGCGCCAATGGGGTTGGGCGGGGCACGACGGGGGCATGGCTGGGCATTCTGGGGGCGGGGCATTCCTGGGTGGGGCTGTGGCCAGGATGCAGCCACTGCGCCGGTCCTTGGGCAGGAAACGAATGCACGCAGGCGCAGGCTGCCACGCACGCCGGTGCACCTCCTGCTAGACTTCTTCAAGTTCTGCGCGCTACTGCTGAGGAGCGGAGGAGGGGCGTAACTAAGGCAAAAATCACGTGGCAAAATCACCCATTAGTAACCCCCTCTTGGCACACACAAATAATTAGTAACCTACTCTCAGGAACCTGTGAGTGAGAACCTGCTGGATCCCACCTCTGGAAAGGGGGGGTATGAATTAAAACTCTCCTCCTCCTCCTCCTCCTCCTCCAATTCCATCTTCAAATCTCCAGGAGTTTTCCAACCTGAATTTGGCCACCTTCTCCCCCACTAATAGCGGGGTGGGAGAACCTGGCCATTTTATCTGCTTTTGAAGTTTTAATACCATCATGGAGTTTGCAGGGTGGTGTTACATTAGAACAAAATTTGTAGACATGGTAAATGTTAGGCAGAAAGACGTCGTGAAACCCGAAACTAAGGAGTTGCTGATGTTCAGTAGGGGCTTTTTATCTGTGCTGGGCCAGACGCAATAAAGGGGGGGGGAGTGTTCTGTGCTCAAGTTCCTTGGAGAAGAATTTAAACTTTGTGACAGCTTACCTCTCTCAGTATCAAGGTACTTACTCGCTTGTATCCTAAGTGGCTTTCCCCCCCCCCTTCTCCACTTCACTAATCTTTATAATTGGCTTGCCTTTTACTGCCATTAATTATATGATGTAGTAGGCCATTAATAATTACGAGAGTGACACACCTCAGCATTTTCCTCTTTAATTACAGTTACTGCACTTTTACGATTCGACAAAATGGCTGGTTAGAACTATCGTTTGAAATCTCGGCAGTAACGTTGCCCCAACCCTGTATATTTATGGGACGTTTGCTTTTGGTGTCTTTCAGCATCCCTACCCTTCGGAAGAACAGAAAAAGCAGTTGGCACAAGACACGGGGCTCACAATACTTCAAGTGAACAATTGGTAAGTCATTTTTTACTTTTAGTGTCGATGCCGAAATCAGTATTCCGGCCTCTGGCGACGGGCGGCTAATGATTTGCATGGGGCCGACGCGCCCTCCTGTAGCCTTCGTTCTCTCCTAGTTTATGAATGCAGAGACAGCATAGCCTAGAGAATGTTTTCTCTTATGGGAACTAGTTATTTTAGTTCTGCAGAAGCTTTGCTACTTACTGGTAAACAGTCGGATTTCAGTGCAGAAGTGTTTGTGCCGGGCCTGAACGGAGAGGATCTTTCGAGAAAACAAATTCCTCAGCAGCTAAGAAAGTGCAAACACGTTTGCCGTGCTTATGGTCCCGTTTGCAGTGATTCTTTCCGTCAGCCTTCGTTTTTATTGTGAAACTGCTGTTTGCAATCTTTCACAGTAACGATTCTAGGGATTTTTTGGGGGGGGGGTCTGGTCAACAGTCGCCAGTTCCTCCCCCCCACCCCCGATGCACACACACACCACCAAACACCCATGCCAGGGTGGCTTAGTTGTTAAGAGCAGGTGGGCTCTAATCTGGAGAACTGGGTTTGATTCCCCACTCCTAAACATGAAGCCTGCCGGGCGACCTTGGGCTAGTCGTAGCTCTTTCTGAACTCTTTCAACCCCACCAACCTCAAAAGGTATCAGTGTTTGAGAGAGGAAGGGAAAAAGGAGTTTGTGAGCCCTTTTGAGTCTCCTTAGAGGAGAGAAAGGGGGTATAAATCTAAACTCTTCCTCTTCTCTTCTTCCACCCATCTGCAGCCCTGCCACCTACCTGTGTCTCCTCCCCCATCCATACTTATAGCTGCCTGCAGACCTTTCCCCGATGGTACCAGGCAAGGAATGCAGCAGAGACCAGGGGTGATGGGATGCTAGCAAGTGCGTGGCCATGGGGTACCAACTACATGGGCCCTGCCAGAAACCCTGGGCCTTGGTGGCTACCCAACATGAGGACATACTAATGCCAGCCCTGATCTGGCATGCACACTATTTAAATCATAGTCAAATCCAGAGAGCCGAGCAGCCTCAGCAAGCACCAGCTTATCCTTGCAGTCGACAAATTCCATTCCAAGATATAGTCACCCCTTCCCCTTCGCGACTTTCCGCATCGCCGTTCTGATACATTGTGGGACATATTGCGTGAGAAATTAAAGAGAAAATTTTGCGGGGAGTTTTGCAGAAGCCACGGACGGCACGCGAAAGCCAGCAGACGGCACAGAAAAAGTTCAGAAACTTGGAAATGCGTAAAATGTATGCCGAGGATTGTACAATAGCGACATATTTTATCCTTTAATACTATAAATATACACGATTTCTTTTTTTTTTAATTGAAAGAAAAGAAAAAGAAATTCAGGCTTATTCTTCAGTGCGAAGGGAGGGCCAAAGTTTTTAATGCGGATTTCCAGATCGCGAACCCCAACAACATGGAAGGGATACCCTGTTTCCCCCAAAATAAGACCTACCCCCCAAAATAAGCCCTAGCATGATTTTTTTGGAATTTTTGGAGGATGCTTGAAATATAAGCCCTACTGCAAAAATAAGCCCTAGTTGCAGATTCCCCGGCGCAGCTGATCTGGTCACGGGGAAGAGGGGGGGCAAAATCATGGGGGAAAAAATAAGACATCCCCTGAAAATAAGCCCTAACACATGTTTTGGAGCAAAAATTAATATAAGACCCTGTCTTATTTTCGGGGAAACGGTAACTGTAGCTGCAAAGTTGCCCTTAGAAAGAAAACCAAAATACAAGTTGCTTAAAATCTTGCTTAAGAATAAATCAATCTGTGTAACTTCTGCAATGGACTCCTCCCCTGACTGGGGTTGGGAGGGTGAGGGAGGAGAGAAAGAAATCTGTCTAAAAATATAAAGTTCCTTATGTTTGTGATGAACCCTTTCCCCACTTACCTTAAGCCTCATGCTACTCAAGTAGCGCGGGGTCCCCCGGCACTCCCCACTACAGGGGCGGCGACAATGCAGCTGCCCCGATGCTGCCGCTCTCACGCCCCCTCAGCGCGCGGCATCCCTGGCGCTCCTCAAAACGGCGCCTTTGGATGACCCCGCGCTCTGCGGGGTCATGGGGACGCCCGGGCGCGCACCAGAGATGCCGTGCACTGAGAGTAGCGGGCAGCAAAGGTAAGTGGGGAAACGCCCTGGGCTTTTAAGCTGGCAAAAAGCACTCTCCTTTTTTGTTGCTGTTATAATGATTTAACCATTTAACGTATCGCCATTGGTTCTTGCCCTGAAAGGCAGGCATCACATGGTATATGCAAGGACGAGGTTGCTATCTGGAGCAGACTGAAATCCAACTCTGTGTAAAATCAAGTGTATCTAATTAATTGTCCTGATATTTTTAGGCTAGTGTTTATGACGGGGAAACCTTATCCTCTTTGAAACAATGTCCAAGAAAACGGTTCGGCAGCCCAGGGGTAGGGAAAGGTGGGAGGGAAGAATGGGAAAGCGCCAGCCTTCAGACAAAACCAGTATTTATTTCTCTCCTTTTTTATTATTCAATCAATGTCAGCGATGAATATTGTCGCGGCTTTGATGTACATGGCCTAATCCATTTTAGTGAATACATTTGGTCTTGAAGCACCTGGAATTCTCCAAACCCTTTCTCAGTTTAAAGGGACCGGGAGAGGTTTCAGATATATTAAACCCCATTACGGAAAATGTAATTTCTGTCAATATAATCCTGTGTATTCTTCAATTTAGTACTTTGGAGATAACAAGCTACTTACAATATATTTGCCTTCGGAGGATTAATTCACA
The DNA here is from genome assembly GCF_021028975.2 of Sphaerodactylus townsendi. Taxonomy (NCBI): domain Eukaryota; kingdom Metazoa; phylum Chordata; class Lepidosauria; order Squamata; family Sphaerodactylidae; genus Sphaerodactylus; species Sphaerodactylus townsendi. The sequence goes on from NC_059425.1 coordinate 187,243,152, forward strand.
AAGTGCATTATCTGCGAGACACAGGCAGAGTCCCGTAATCATAGCTTGTAAGGGTTATCAATTTCTGTGACCTTAACGGCTGATGCAGGAGACCAATTGGCTGTCGCCTTTAAAGGCACCAAATAACGGGGGAAAACCAGAATGCTTTTGTCTGTCGAATTGTGCTCCTACATATTTACTTTTGAATACGATACCTGAAGCCTCAATAATAAAAATATTGCAGGTTAATCATTAATAGGGACATCAGAGCACAAGAACATGCTAGGTGCTGGTTTATTGTTTATAATTCACTAGGGTTGTATGACATTTCATCTATAGCCCCAGGACTAACATGCAATTTTGCAGATATTTAGGGATGGAAAGTCCCGTCAAGGCGTAGACGACCTACAGCAGTGGTGGCGAACCTTTGGCACTCCAGATGTTATGGACTACAATTCCCATCAGCCCCTGCCAGCATGGTCAATTGGTCCTGCTGGCAGGGGCTGACGGGAATTAAAGTCCATAACATCTGGAGTGCCAAAGGTTCGCCACCACGGACCTACAGCAACCCCATAGGGTTTGGAAGGCAAACGATGAAGAAAGGTGATTTGCTATTTGCCTGCCTCTGCGTTGAGACCTGGGACTTCCTAGGTGGTCTCCCATCCAAGTTCTAACCAGGACTAATGCTGCTTAGCTTAGGGGTGGTTTACCACTACCTGGCTCTGTCTAGCAACCCTGGATTTCTTTGGTGAGCTCTCATTTAAGAACTAACCAGGGCCAACCCTGCTTAGCTTTCAAGATCTGATGGGATTGGGCTAGCCTGGGCCACCCAGGTCAGGGCAGAGGTGGTGTACCACTTCCTGGCTCTTAGCAACCCTGGACTTCCTTGGTGGTATCCCATCTCAGTACTAGCCAGGGCCAACCCTGCTTAGCTTCCAAGATCTGATGGGATTGGGCTAGCCTGGCCCATCCAGAACAGAGCAGCACTATAGGGGCAAATAAAGGCTTCCAGAGGCAGTGTTGAAATCTCCTTGTAAGTAAGGAAAGCATTAAAATAAGCACTAGAACAGAGGTCTGCAACCTGCGGCTCTCCAGATGTTCATGGACTGCAATTCCTATCAGCCCCTGCCCAATTGGCCATTCTGGCAGGGGCTGATGGTAATTGTAGTCCATGAACATCTGGAGAGCCGCAGGTTGCAGACCCCTGCTCCAGCCTGTTTCTCAGGCACACCTAGCCATTTCCAGGGGGAGAGATCAACACCAACATTTCTGTGGATATAAACCTTCTCCCACGTGGAAACCTGATTGTGCTGCATGAGTGAGTTGTGATAGGAATTTGGCCTCATACAACTTGATGGCAGAACCTGGAGGTTCATGATCCCTAACAGTGATGCTTCCTGGAACGGAAAACCACTTCAGTCTGTGGAAGGGCACTTTTTGGTTCTAGCTCCGTGTCTTTTCATGAAAACTGGTATCTCCCCCCCACCCCTTTTGTAAGCTTTCAGAGATAAGTGGCTTATCTTTGGGTGAAATTGTAATCATCAGAAACTGAAAAAGAAAATGTATTGTCGAAGGCTTTCACAACCGGAATCATTTGGGTGCTGTGTGGTTTCCGGGCTGTATGGCCGTGTTCTAGCAGCATTCTTTCCTGACGTTTCGCCTGCAAGATGCCAGCCACGAATTTTAGTGCGGTAAATGTCAGGAGAAAATCTTGCTAGAAGCTATGGCTATACAACCAAAGAAACACAGCACCCAAATGAAAAAGAAATACAAATATTTTTAAAAAGAATAAAGGAGGGAAAAGCTAAAACTGTTGCGTTTGTTTAGAATTTCAGATAAGAAAACAATGACCTGTAACATGCATTCGTTCTAGCAGAACGTTGTCGGAGACTGCAGTGTGAAACAGCAGGTTTTTGTTAGCATAGCGTGAGGATGCGCCAGTTGTGTGTTTTTCTTGTCCTTTTTGAATGATGTGTGTCCCTTCTGGGTAGAGAATATTTCCTGGGCTACAAAAGGCTAGAAAAAAGGGGAATGTTAAGGATAACGAAAACAGCCACAAAATGGCCGTCATGTGTGGACGGGAAATTTGACGCTCATGCTGAGGATCCCACAAGCTGTGTACAAGGATTTGTGCTGTGTAGGGTTGCTAGCTGTGGACTGGGAAATACATGAAGATTTGAGGGACAGAACCTAGGAAGGGCTGGGTTTTTGAGGGAAGCGACCGCAGCAGGGCATAATGCCAGAGTCCGCCCTCCAAAGTGGCCATTTTGTCAAGGGAACTGATCTTGGTTGTCTGGAGATAATAACAGTCTGGTTATAATAGCAGGAGATCTCCAGGTGCTGTCTGGAGGTTGGCAACCTTGTGCTAACGGCAGCATTCTGGATTTGGGTTTGGCGGGTGCTAAGATGGTGAAACGGGTTTCCCTTGCTGAGACTGGGAGGGCGTGAGGCTGAAGCTGCACTTTGTCTAACCAGCCAGCTCAGATTCTGCACATTTTCATAAACGCTACAGGACCTGGTTTGCATAAGGACCACAGCACAGGAAGGCCCTTTCCCCACTTACCTTAAGCCCCGCGCTACTCTCCTCAAGTAGCGCGGGGTCCCCCGGCACTCCCCACTACAGGGGCGGCGACAGCGCAGTCGCCCCGACGCTGCCGTTCTCGCGCCCCCTCAGTGCACGGCATCCTGGCACTCCTTGAAACACCGCCTTTTGATGACCCCGTGCAGAGCGCAGAGCGCGGGGTCGTGGGGACGCCCGGGCGCGCCCAGAAATACCGCGCACTGAGAGTAGCGCGCAGCAAAGGGCAGCAAAGGTAAGTGGGGAAACGCCCGAAGAGGAGGGGTTGTTGAAGCCACTTGGAGCAGGGCAGTTTGAAGGTGCATCCCCACAAAGGGGCACATAAAACTCCCAGGCCTTTATTTTGGTTCACGAAAACAGCCAAATCTGTCCCGGTAGCATTTAGGCCCCTTCTGCACATGCAGAACAATCCACTTTCACAACTGTTTGCAAGTGGGTTTTCCTCTTCCGCACAGTAAAATCCAGCTGCAGAGTGCATTGAAAGTGGATTGAAAGTGCATTATTCTGCATGTGCAGAAGGGGCCTTAGGAAAGCAAGCTTCCTGATGCAGGGAAAAAGGAATTAAAAAGGTCTTGTGTCGCTTTCTTGGTCTCGGCTTCCTTTTCCTGTTCTTTCTCTTCTTGTAGTGAGAATCCCTTTCTTCTCTTGCCTCTCTGTTGTGGTGGTGAAGTAAATTTCAAGCAGACATGGACCCTTCATGCACAGAGATATAGACTCCCAGAAGGGGGGGGGGGTAAAAACCTGGGAAAAATTGGGGGAAGTTATGATGTGGTGTCATTTCACCCCCTCCCCCCAGCAACCCTTTTGTCTGTTTTTTCCCATAGAAAAATTAGAAGTTTGGGGGGAGTACTTGGGGAGAGGCTTCCAATGAAGTCTTCTCTCTGTTGTGTTTGCAAAATATTTTTAAGACAAGGTTTTACACATTTACAGTGTATCATCCGAAAGTTTTTAAAACTAGGATCTGCCGATCCACGATATATGATGATCTGCAGCATTAGACAATGATATTTTGTGAGAATACCCTAGACATATAAACATATCTGCTGTACTTTTAAAAGGCGGCTAATTGTGCCCACAAGTAACTTGCTGTACCACAGCACCAAGCCTTTATTGGCATATAAGACGATACAGGTGAAATACAGAAAAATCAAAAACAAAAACCAGATTTAAAACAATTCCCAAAAGAAAATGATAACAACGAATCTCACAGGGTGTTTGTTGTGAGGGGGGAAGGGCAAGGAGATTGTAAGCCCCTTTGAGTCTCCTACAGGAGAGAAAAGGGGGATATAAATCCAAACTCTTCTTCTTCTCTTCTTAATAACGAAAGCTCATTCTGCACATGCAGAATAATGCACTTTCAAACTGCTTTCAGTGCTCTTTGAAGCTGTGCGGAACAGTAAAATCCACTTGCAAACAGTTGTGAAAGTGGTTTGAAAACGCATTATTTTGCGTGTGCGGAAGGGGCCAGAGTGACACAACAGAACTATCCTTTAGGGTGTATAATTTCTAGTAAAAAATTGGCCACCAATTTACAAACTACAAGATCAGGGTTATTTAGCAAGTATAATATCTTTTGAGCATCTGGAATCCTGTCACAGTTCAAGGGCTAAGATCAAGTATAATTTGCTGTAATGTATATGAAGACCATACAATGTAGTATGGCTCACCAAAGTCCAAAGTGATTTTTTTCAGAACAAAACATGCAAGCCAGTTCTATCCAGTAAATGGAATTTTTTATTCCCTACAGTCCGTGCAATGTTGCAATCGAAAATGCAAAGAAGTTTTGATTACAACTTTGAACAACCCAACAGGGACGTTTTAAGACCTCTAATAAATATTGTCATTAGAGTGGATTATGGAGTAAGAAACCAATGCAATAAAATAGTATAATACATGCTACAGGAAATGCAAAAACTGGATGACAGAAGTTCGAAAACAATGCAGTGCTGTTTCAGTCCAAACGATAGGTGGTTTGTATTGTTGAATGTATTACTGAAGCTTTCATGGCCGGAATTAGCTGGATGTTGTGGATTTTCCGGGCTCTGTGGCTGTGGTCTGGTAGTTTTTGCTCTTAACCTTTCGCCTACGTTTATGGCTAGCATCTTCAGAGGCACGCCACAGGTAAGATGTGTTTCTCTCCAGGGCACGGTGTGGAGTGATTGTGTGGTGGGGCATTTTGTTACTGATATTCAGCTCTTATTTTTCCATATCAATTGGCAAAAGCCGGGGGGTGGGGGGGGAACTAACAACACAATGGCCCCTTCCGCACACGCAAAATAACGCGTTTTCAAACCACTTTCACAACTGTTTGCAAGTGGATTTTGCTATTCCGCACGGCTTTAAAGAGCACTGAAAGCAGTTTGAAAGGACATTATTCTGCATGTGCGGAATGAGCCAATCCTAAAACGAATTAACACTCTTAAGAGGTCAAACTCTGTTTAGCATTGTCTTGGAAGACATTATGCATAAGCCAAGTACAGTGCAACAGTTTGCAGCTCTCTCTCTCTCTCTCTCTCTCTCTCTCTCTGACTCATTCCGCACACGCAGAATAATGCACTTTCAAACGGCTTTCAGTGCTCTTTGAAGCTGTGCGGAATAGCAAAATCCACTTGCAAACAGTTGTGAAAGTGGTTTGAAAACGCATTATTTTGCGTGTGCGGAAGGGGCCAGTCTGTAGCATAGGTGATCACAATTTAGCAACCAGAAAATGGAGGAAGGCATGCTTCTACATTTCTTAAATATGCCCTATACTGCACAGGCTAGTTGAGTTGTAAGTTATTCAGTTTATGAGGATAACGTAGTTACATACATTCATGTTTCATAAGAGAGTAAACATTACATGTATTTTAGTCCGTCCGTTTCCCCCTTTCCCCCCCCCCCAAAAAAAATCTGGTTTTTGCTGTGAAACGAAATAAGACATTCTTTTTCCATTACTTCACAATTTCCCAAAAAGCTATGCTATATACTAATGAAGACACCCTCATCTAGATGGCAACCATCTCTTTCTTTGAAAACCCTACAAGGGTTGTCATAAGTTATGACTTGATAACACTTTCCATTGAAGACAGAAGGAGTTGCTGGGAGCTCCCGGGCTTGCTACCTCCAGTGCCAGTGTGGTGTGGTGGTTAAGAGCAGGTGGACTCTAATCTGGAGAACTGGGTTTGATTCCCCACTCCTCCGTGTGAGTGGCAGACTCTTACCTGACGAATCAGGTTTGTTTCTGCACTCCTCCACATGAAGGGTGACCCTGGGCCAGTCACAGTTCTCTCAGAACTCTCTCAGCCCCACCTACCTCACAAAAGAGGAAAGGAACGGAATTTGTAGGCCGCCTTGAGTCTCCTTGCAGGAGAGAAAGGTAGGGTATAAATCCAAACAAGAACTCTGTTTGCAATTCCATGAGAGAAAAGAATGCTCGGAACAAGTAGTAAAGCTGTCCTGTGTTGGGAATGTTGGATAGGCTCTGTTTTTGACCTCCTAGACTTCTCCTCCGTCACTCATGCCCACACAAAGAGATTACGAAGCCATGCCAAAGATATCGGCGCCAAAGCAAACACTCAGAATGCTGTCGTACAACTGCTCTTAAGCGTTCAGAGAGCTACATTGTCCCATAATCCGAACAAAAGCCCTATATGGTAAAATCAACACCATTCCCATCTTGCAAACTCTGGCAGGAAGCCGAAGGCTGAGAGAGAACGGATTGCTCGAGGCCGCTTTCTGGGCCATCCTATGCTGATGTCCTCCAGCCCAAGCCCTTGGATTTCAACGAGCTTAGACTGGAGTAGCTTTGCATAGGCTGGCACTGCTAATGAGCTAATGGTAGAGGAGAGTTTCACGCCAATGAGTGTACCCTTACATCAACCAACGAAGGTGAATAGCGCAATCCTTCATGAAGCTGCTCCACACTAAAGCCAGGGATCTAGACAGGAGCGACTCTGCCAAGGAGTGCGCTGATAAACACACACAACTTTCGCTCATGAGATTAACGTCCTCTTACCCACTTCTTTTAGAACAGTGGTGTTGAGGGTTGTTAGCAGTGGTGGGATCCAAAAATTTTAGTGACAGATTCCCATGGTGGTGGGATTCAAACTTTGGCGTAGCGCCAATGGGGCTGGGCGGGGCACGACGGGGGCGTGGCTGGGCATTCCCGGGGGGCATTCCTGGGCGGGGCTGTGGCAAGGACACAGCCGCTGCGCCAGTCCTTGGGCAGGAAACGAATGCACGCAGGCGCAGGCTGCCACGCACGCCGGTGCACCTCCTGCTAGACTGCTTCAAGTTCTGCACGCTACTGCTGAGAGGAGGGGTGTAACCAAGGCAAAAATCACGTGGCAAAATCACCAATTAGTAACCCCCTCCCGGCACACACAAATAATTAGTAACCTACTCTTGGGAACCTGTGAGAACCTGCTGGATCCCACCTCTGGTTGTTAGCCAAGGGTTGCCCCTGAATGTGAGGTCTATACTGGAGAAGGGGATCTCAGAGTTAATTCTGCCGTCGGCAGACGGCAAGAACTCTTCTCGCGGTAAACTTGCGTTTTCAATATTCTTCATCAGTTCTTGTATCTAGTCATGCTTCAATGTATTCATTGAAGCACGACTAGATACAAGAACTGATGGAGAATATTGAAAACGCAAGTTTACCGCGAGCAGAGTTCTTGCCGTCTGCCGACTTGACTGCAGAAAGTGAATTACTAAGTCTTGATATACCGGGAGATGATTAAGACTAGTCCTGTGCAATTAGAGATTGGCTTAAGGCTTGTCCTAGGTAGTTAGTGACTGCCAACCTTCAGCGACAGTGGTGATGCCCCAATAGAGGAGTCCACGTTTGGAAGGCCATACGGTTGAAACAGATATATTTAGGCTTTGTGTTGGACAGCATGGATTGGCCGTAAGTGGAACCTACTGAAGGGACCTCTGTATTTATTGTTCACACTATTGTTGTATCACTAAAGCACCTGACACTTTGCAGGGTATTTATGATATTATCAGCAGGTTAGATGGTAACCTCCCAAAGCGGCCATTTTCTCCAGCTGAAAGGGCCTCTGTCCCCTGGAGATCAATTGTAATAGCGGGAGATCCTCCATCCACCACCCAGAATGCGTGGCAACCTGCGCCTGTGTGCATTCGTTTCCCGCCCAAGGACCGGCGCAGCGGCTGCGTCCTTGCCACAGCCCCGCTCAGCAATGCCCCGCCCCGGAATGCCCAGCCACGCCCCCAGAATGCCCCGCCCAGCCCCATTGGCGCTACGCCACAGTTTGAATCCCACCACCATGGGAACCTGTTACTAAAATTTTTGGATCCCACCACTGGTTTGTATCCACAGAAAGGGTGGTGTTGATCTCTCCCCCTGGAAATGGCTAGGTGTGCCTGAGAAACAGACTGGAGCAGGGGTCTGCAACCTGCGGCTCTCCAGATGTTCATGGACTACAATTCCCATCAGCCCCTGCCAGCATGGCCAATTGGGAATTGTAGTCCATGAGCATCTGGAGAGCCGCAGGTTGCAGACCTCTGGTGGAGAATAGGGTTGCGAGCTCCAGGTTGGGAATTCCTAGAGGTTTTGGAGTGGGAACCTGGGAAGGGTGGGGTCTGGGCCGGAATGGGAGCCCCTGTTGTGACCAGTTGTGATTCTGAGAGACCTTTTGGTCCCACCCAGAATTTGGCAACCTTAGGTAGAGAAGCAGTCCGTTGCTGCAGTCGACAAGCAGCTCCCCCGACAGGCGTCCCAGCGATTCTCTTTTCAAAACCGAAGCACAGAACTTCCAGGCTCTTAGCAGCTAGTTTAAAAAAAAAACAGCAACAAGTCTCGCGGGCCAGCTGCATTACGCAGGGTGGCAGAGGGCCCATTCCCGTTCAGAAACATCTTCTGTTAATTAAAATGCAGGAGGATCGTTTGAGAGGCCCTCTTAAACTCTATCTCTTCCCTTAGGATATATCGCACGTTAATCATCCCTGCCATTCATGGCTGTTGATAAAGGATTATCTATTTTTAAAATCTATCCTCAGATCCTGCGCAGGCTCTGTCTTGCCGGCTTCCCAACCGAGAGACAGATCATCTGCCTTTATTGGTACCCAGGGGCACCTGTGTTGCCTGCTGCTGTGTTCTTGGCGCCTGCCTGTTCTGTTCCGCTCTACTTCCAGACCCACCCTTCTTTCTTATTTTCCCTCCCCTTTGGTGGCATCTCACATTCTTCCTTTCGTTCTGCTGTCCCTCTTTCTCTCTTTGTGATTTGTCCCTAACCTACAACCAGTGGTGGGAATCCAAATAATTTAACCACTGGTTGTTTACAAGCACCATTTTAACAACCGGTTCTGTCGAAGCAGTGTGAATCTGCTGAGTCCCTACAACACTTCTCCAGTTGTCTTCCAATCTACGGGGAGCTGGAAAGGTGGTCACAGCAGCGATGGGATTGGTGGAGGCTGAAGAGAGTCAGGCTTCACAGACTGCCCATATGTCTGGGCAGTAGACCTAGTTTAAGAGGAAGAGAAGAATTTGGATTTATAACCTGCCTTTCTCTCCTGTAAGGAGTCTCAAAGCAGCTTACAAGTTCCTTCTCCTCACAACAGACACTTTGGCTGATTCCACATGGGCCAAAAACAGCGGTGTGAAAATGGTGTGAAAACAGTATGGACCCTTTTAGAAGAAGAAGAAGAGTTTGGATTTATTTCCCCCCTTTCTCTCCTGCAGGAGACTCAAAGGGGTTTACAATCTCCTTGTCCTTCCCCCCTCACAACAAACACCCTGTGAGGTGGGTGGGGCTGAGAGAGCTCCGAGAAGCTGTGACTAGCCCAAGGTCACCCAGCTGGCGTGTGTGGGAGTGTACAGGCTAATCTGAATTCCCCAGATAAGCCTCCACAGCTCAGGCGGCAGAGCTGGGAATCAAACCCCAGATTAGATACACGAGCTCTTAACCTCCTACGCCACTGCTGCTCCATTTTACACCATTTTGAACCCTTTTACACCATTTTAACACCCTTTTCACACTGCTGTTTTTCGTCCATGCGGAATCAGCCCTTGTGAGGTAGGTGGGTTGTTCGAAGAGCGTGCAAGCAGAAGCATAAACCGACTCACCATAGTTCCACCTGTGCTAGATTTAGGTCAAAAGAAAATGCTAAATACAAAAAGATAAAAACGACAAAGGGCGGGAGAAATTTAAAACTTATCTTTAAAAGGTGGGGGAGCTCAACAAAGAGCTCGGCACGCCAACCCCACCTGTGCTAGAGCGACCTTCAGGATCCTGCGGGGACGTTTGGAATTCTGACACAGCATCGGTTCGGTGACAAAATGGCCGCCACAAAACCGGAGGCGGAGCCAGCAACGAAATGGTTGCCACAGTTTACTTTCAGTTGCACAGTGAAGATCCTTGTGCTGCGGTAGCAGCTGCTGCCAAAACTGCTTTTTTTAAAAAAAGCCTGTGCAACTAGTCGAATCTCCTGTGACCTTTTAGGAGCCTTACCGGGCCTGGCCCACTTTCTGAAAACACTTGGCGGGAACCAGGAAAGGTATTGGCAGATAGTGCTGCTCTGGGCACCACATTGGGGACCCCTGCACGAGAGCTTTTTGCACAGAATCCTGCTTGCATTAGAGCTCTCGTGCAAGTGGTAAGACAAGGGAAAAACCAGGGGAGTGGCTTGCGCTAAGTCAAATTTATTATATCCCCACTCGTGTTTCCACTTGCATAAGGTTTTGTGCAAGACATCAGTGCAGAACTCCAGATGTCCCATCCAGCTCAAAAAAATTGGGGACTCCTGCTTTTAGCACTATCCTTCCTAAACACTGTAGTATCTGGGAATGGGTTGCACTAGATCTCTCACCAGCAGACAGGGTAACTGGGCATCCACTAGGGTTGACTTAGTGCAATTGCTCATCGTGGTCCTTTTTTTTTTCATTTTCTGTTCAGGCAAAGGCTCTTGTGTAAGTAGAAATTTTGTGCTGGCTCAAACCCCCAGACTCTGAGGACCAGTCTGAAAAACACAGAGATGTGCTGCTGGGATGGTTTCTTCTCCACTTCGGTCACTTCCACCCATGCAGAATGATGCACTTTCAATCCACTTCCAATGCACTTTGCAGCTGGATTTTACTGTGCAGAATAGCAAAATCCACTTGCAAACAATTGTGGAAGTGGATTGAAAGTGCATTATTCTGCATGTGCGGAAGTGCCCTTCACTTAGAGCTGGCAGCTGCTGAACTCCAGCAAATCCCGTACATCCACTGATATCTAGGTTCTACACAGTCCCTCTGCATGGCTCTCGACAGAAAAGGGGCAGCGTCAGCAGCTTCATGTTCTTTCAGGGGTGCTGAGATGGTTGACAAGCTTCTGTCAACTGGGTTGCATCCGCAGAGCACAAGTCTGCCATGGTTCTTCCTACGCCTTTCTGTCACCTCTGGGTGGCCACCCTGGTACAAGGAACATTGGTTATGGGCCCAGACGCGACCACAAGTCCTTCTCATTCTGGACACCTAGGTTACCAGCATTGAGCGCCCTGGGGCAGCTTTGCATCTTAGCCACATCTTAGCCACATTCATAAAACGGTGGCAGGCGGTTCCTCAGAGGGTTGCGAGTGAGGATATTTTAATGACCGCAAAGCAGTTTGGAATATTAAAAGCGTAAAATGATCGGTCCTGGCAATCTCTTCCGTCAGGCTGTTGAGAAGCAGAATTTTGGGTTTCTTTTGACTTCGTGTCGTGTTCTGAAGCTTCCACACAGAGTCCTTTTTCAGTTTCAAAAGAAGGAAAGTCAACAGTAAAATACTCGATTCGCTCAGACATTAGGGTCATGTTGAGTTAGCTTCTGAACCACTGTGAAATGCAACTTGCCAAAGACATCAAACTTTATGATCTCAGCACATAAAATAGTATATCATCCCCATCCAGAAAATATCATTGTATAGTATAATCCAGAACCTGTAGAAGATGATCAAGAATCATTCATTGTGAAAACTTAAAATAACCTCTCATAGTGACATGTTCAATGCACTAAAATGAGGATTCCCAAGTCCCGTCTAACTTTTCCCACATCTTTAAACTTCTGAAATGCTTTAAGCCTGATTAATAGTTGTGTTTAGGGGGAAGTGCCGTAAGTACGATTGGATTCCATGCAGGTGACGTGTTCAGAAATTCTCTTCGTTTTTCCGCAAAGACATTTGTAAACTTGTTTACTGCAGGAGAAAGCCAACCCATCATTCACAGTTTCCTTTTCCTTTATTCAATTGGCACGTAAATCACTTGAGCCCCAACTCTGAGGGGAAAAATTGCCTTCATTTTGAGATCTTTCGAAACTTATTATCACACGTGTACGCTTTTGTATTAACAATGAGTCATTCTGAATCAGTGCAGCTAAGATTAGATTAAATGCTGAAGGGTTGCTTGGGTAAAGATCTGGCATGAATTATTGGCTACTTGAAAGCACGGAGGTGCACAGAAATTGTGCACGTAGAATGCAAACTCATGCTTTGGCAGTATGGTACTGGGATTAGGTTGGGAATGTTGTAGTTTTAGCTCTTTTGTAAGGAGGGGGGAGTTTTCAAACTGTTCCTTGGAAATGCTGGAGTGAATTCACATTCCATCTTTTCAATGTCGGCAACATCGGTATTGAGGCAGGCAATGGCAAACTACTACTGAATTTACCTTGTCTTGAAACCTCTTTCAGATTGCCATACATCAGCTGTGACTCGACGGCAAAAATAAATACTATTTTACTTGTGTCCTTTTAATTTTATTGAAAGCCGCAGTACAGTTTTCTTGAATTTGCATTTGTTGAAATTGTAGGGTGGATGACTGTACGCAAGTAGCAATGCAACAGAATATTTTGAGGATATTTATTCACATATAGATGTGTCAGTTGCCTTTCTGCTAATCAAGACAGTAGACAAGTTCCCCTTCCCTTCTATAACTGACAATAAAATCGATAAATTATAAAATATGAGTTTGTGAGCTTTTGCCACTAGAATTTATTAATATGAGCTTCCTGTGAGCAGCAGTGGTGTAGGAGGTTAAGAGCTCATGTAACTAATTTGGAGGAACCGGGTTTGATTCCCAGCTCTGCCAACTGAGCTGTGGAGGCTTATCTGAGGAATTCAGATTAGCCTGTACACTCCCACACACGCCAGCTGGGTGACCTTGGGCTAGTCACAGCTTCTTGGAGCTCTCTCAGCCCCACCTACCTCACAGGGTGTTCTTCTTCTTCTTGAGAACATTTGGTACCCATTGACATAGGAGGGGGAAATGTGAGTGTGTGTAAAGTGCCATCAAATTGCAACCGACTTGCAGCAACATACCCTGTTTCCCCGAATATAAGACATCCCAAGAAAATAAGATGTAGTAGAGGTTTTGCTGAAGTGCGAAATATAAGGCATCCCCTGAAAGTAAGACGTAGCAAAGTTTTTGTTTGGAAGCATGCCTGACGAACAGAGCACAGAAAAATAAGACATCTCCTGAAAATAAGACATAGTGCATCTTTGGGAGCAAAAATTAATATAAGACACTGTCTTATTTTCGGGGAAACACGGTAGTAGGTTTTTCAAGGCAAGAGACATTCAGAGATGGTTTTCCGTTGCCTTCCTCTGCATGATCAGGGCAGACCCTACTTCGCTTCTGAGATTTGACGAGACTTGGCTAGCCTGGAATATCCAGGTTAGAGTAGAGGAGAAAATACAGACACTTATAAACCCAGTATGGATGGATGCCTTGGGCTCTTCATGAGATTTTTAGAAATAATAAATACAGAGCTCAGCTTTCAAATGTTCTGAAGAGGTGCTCTGCATATCAATCATCCCATTCCTCACAACGTAACTGATTAAGTTTGTACATGGAGGATATTTTTGCCACCCCAAACAGGCACTGGACTTGACCTGTCATGGGTACAAGTGCCTCTAAAGATCATTTTTCTCTCAGCACCCACTGGTATTGGACCAGGGGTCTTGGGGGGCAGCATCTGATGCTTTCTCCCATGCCCAGACCTAGAGCTGTGTTAGTGCCCTCATCTATCTGGGTCAGACAAGTGGTCACCTGGGTCATGAAGCAACTCTGCCACTTACCCATGAAGGTGACTATTCGACCTGTGGCCGAATCCATCTCTCCATCTGTCTTTCTCTGAGCCTCATCCTATTTTACAGTGTAGCAGTATGACTTCCTTGATGGAGGAGGCAAAGATGATAAACAGTATATAGTATGGAAATATCCATTTGTAGGGACATGGCCATAGGGCTCAACATCCCAAGCTGTTTAGGGACAGAATACTTCCACAACTGTCTGTTTTAGCTGTCTTCTCCCCATATGTTCCACCTGGAAATTAAGACCTCAGGTAGAGGCTCTCCTGACTGTGCCATCAATCAAAAAAGCTTGTAGGATGAGTGCACGAGAAAGAGACTTTTCTGTGGTGGCCCCACAACTATAGAACAAACCTTCCCAGGAGGTACACCTGGCCTCTTCACTTTCTGTCTTTAGGAGGCAGCTGAAGATGGTTTTATTCAGGACCTCATTTTGGTTGACTTAGCTTTTATTTTTGGCAGTCCTAATTGGGTGTTTAACCTGAGACTTCTAATGGGTTTTATAATCGTTTGCTTTTATTGTGTCTTTGGTGGATTCCGCACAGCATAAACATAACATCTTTAGGATGTTACAAAACATCTGTTTTGGCAATTTGTGTTCCCACGGCTCAAGTGTTGCCTGCCCAAATGGATCTTTTTCCCCGCCTGCTGCACGGAGCTCTTATCAGTTTTATAGTGTCATCCGCCATTTTGTGTCTTGCAGCATATTCTCTGTGAAGATTCCCCATGGAGGTTTCCTCCACTTGACCCTCATCCCTTTGCTATGTCAAAAGTAGTTGCATAAAGTTTGTTTTGTCTACTGATCCCGTGCACATGTTGCTTTCCCTTTTTTTTTTTTTAGGGGGGGGGGTGTCTGTGAAGTACAGCCGCACAGATATGTAAATATTGCAGCTACTGTAATTGTGTCACCGCAGCTTCACAAACATTCCCCTCAAAACAAAAAACAAAAAAGGAAAAAACAACAACATGTGCACGGGATCACTACGCAAAACAAACTTTATTCATCTACTTTTGACAGTGAAATAGCAAATGGATGAGCTGCAAGCAGAGGAAACCTATGTGGGGAACCTTCACATAGAATGTGCTGAAGCACATAAAATCGCGGACGCAGGCAGTGGAAATTAAAGTGAGAGGTTTGGGCAGGAGAAGTGAAGAAGAAGAAGAAGGAGTAGTAGTAGTAGTAGTAGTAGTAGTAGTAGTAGTAGTAGTAGTAGTAGTAGGAGGAGGAGGAGGAGGAGGAGGAGGAGGAGGAGGAGTTTGGATTTATATCCCCCCTTTCTCTCCTGCAGGAGACTCAAAGGGGCTTACAATCTCCTTGCCCTTCCCCCCTCACAACAAACACCCTGTGAGGTAAAGTGTTTACTGCTGGCTTTGCATTTGCTCTGCCGTCAGGAAACAACTTCAACCCGGGTTGGAAGGAAAAGATTGCTAGTTTAGCGATTTTCAAAAAACTCGGGTTGAGAGGAATATAACGGGCTGAAGTCATTTTGGCGAAGAGGGCTGTGTGTGAAGTTCTTCCCCAAAATGCTTTTTATAATGTCCTTAAGATGTTAAATTTGTCCTGAGAGGACTCCACCTTTATAAGGTTTTATATTGTAAGTCACCTGGAGTTCCACAGTGGAGAAAGCCAGCTAACAAACATTTTCAATAAACGAACAAACCAAGTGCAAGAGGCTAAGATAGAACCCCACATAACTCAAAGGCTTGATGGATCACAGTGGGAGCCGTGCTTCTGAAAATACGGCTCGCAGCCTGCTACTCGTTGCACTTACTTAGAAGCAAATCCCGCTAGACTCAGAAGGACTTATTTCCTAATCCCGGAGTTTAGCACTGCAGCCCTTTAATGACCCTCCTCTCTAGAATTCCAACTTCGGGAAATACTCGTTTGACATTGGTCATAACGGCAGATGGGACATCGAAGCTCACAACGGCATCACACAGGGCAGAGCGCGCTTCTTGCAGTGCGACAGTACTTGGGATTGAAGCGTTTTTTGGAGCGTAGTGAGACTGGAGTGTAAAGATGAGGAAATGAACCTATCTGTGATGCGACTCGGTAATAATAACGACAATAAAGGGTCATGAAGTTGTAACCTCTTCGTGGCAACCTCTTATGGGGTTTTCAAGGGAAGAGGTGACCAAAAGAGGTTGTTTCCATTGCCTGCCTCTTCATAGCTACCCCGAACTTCCTTGGTGGTCTCCCGTTCAAGTATCAACCAGGGTTGACTTTGTTTTACTTCCGAGATCTAATGAAATCAGACTATACTGGGCTATCCAGGTCAAGGCAGAGATCAGCAGAGGTGGTTTGCTATTGGCTGCCACTGCATAGCAACTCTGGACTTCCTTGTTGAAGCAGCGGATTTACTTGGAGTAGACCACCTTGCAGGACGCAATGTAGACAAGAACCGACAGACACACAGTCACCAGTGCAGTTCTATTTATTGCTATCTACTGACAAAGTGCTTCGCCAGACCACAGGTATTTTCAGGCACACATCACTCTGTTGTCTGTGTTATCTATATACAAATGTGGTACCAATCAGGTGCCCTTACCTTATCAGGTTTTGCACATGGTACATGTTGTGCACTCAGTTCTAATTTTGCACACGGTACCTGCTAGAAGGAGGGTCCAGCTGTCATTTAGATTTTCTGACAGGTCTCCCATCTGAGTACTAACCGGGGTCAACCCTGCTTAGCTTCCAACATCTCTCAGCCCCACCTACCTCACAGGGTGTTTGTTGTGAGGGGGGAAGGGCAAGGAGATTGTAAGCCCCTTTGAGTCTCCTACAGGAGAGAAAGTGGGGATATAAATCCAAACTCTTCTTCTTCTTCTTCTGAATAGATTTGGCTAGCCTGGGCCAGCCAGGATAAGCCAAGAGAAAAACAGGTGGTTTGCCATTGCCTGTCTCTGCAAAGCGACCCTGGACTTTCTTGGTGGTCTTCCATCCAAGTACTGACCAAGATTGTCCCTGCTTAGCTTCTGAGATCTGATGAGATCGAGCTAACCTGGGCCATAACCGTCAGTGCACCTATTGGCCATTAAGATTGCGGATCAGGGTAACTTGGTCTGTCCAGGCTCATACCATTAATAAATGCCATCACATACAACAGTGATTATGTTCAAGAGTAGGCTGACCAGACATCCCGCTTTTGGCGGGACAGTCCCGCCTTTAAACAATTTATCCCGCGTCCCGCAGGTTCTTCAAATTGTCCCGATTTTTGGGAGGCTGCCGCACTGCCTTCTGGGGCGCAAGGCAGTGCGGCAGCCTCCCGCGCACACGACCGCAGGAGCACACGGCCTTCTGGGGCTTGCCGTTTGCCGCCCTGTGACAGGGCAGGAAACAGCAAGCCCCAGAATGCCATGCGCTCCTGTGGCCGCCTCCCCCCGTCCCAGATCACAAAGGTGACCATCTGGTCACCTTATTCAAAAGTCAAACTTCAGAATTGAATGTTTTGCCTGGATGTGGGAAATTGGGTTTGGACCCCCTGTTGTGTTCTCAAAGCTCACCGTGTGGCCTTGTAAACCACGGCCTCCGAGTCCAACTTCTATCACAGGGCTATTGAATGGCGAAAGGGCTTCTTCCAAGACAGTGGTCAGAATACAAAAAATATTGACTGAATGAATGAGAGATTTAAGCAGTAGTTACGGCATACCACTCTTGTGCCGTTGAAGTTTGTCAATGCCACAGGAATGGCTAATTTGTTAGGAAACAAGACTAATTCTGCAAGACTGCCGGCCCTGCCGCTGTTTCTCGCTGCGGCAGATTTCAGTATTATATTGGACATCATCAGAATATAGTTGTCTGTAAGCGCTCACCCTCAGTTTCATGCATGACAGCATGAACAATCGGGCATTTCCATTATTTCTTGTTATGTGCTTGAGCATAGAAAAGGTCCTGACAGGGTAGAGCTGAATAATGGTGCTTTTCTTATGTCAGGAAATCCTCCCCTGACTGAAAGATCCAGGAAAAGCAATAAAATTACTTGGACTGCAAGCCTCTTTATTATTTCAAAGGTTTTTTCCCCCCTTTCTTAAATCACCTTGCTACCGCTTCTTTGCAATGCCGAACCTTTCCTCCACAGCTAAGACAAGTGACTGCTGTTTTTTGCTTCAGGGAAGCCACCCTAAACTTTAATTCACTGTCAGGAAAATGGATGGGCTATCAGTGACCCTTTCTGCACAAATCCATTTTCAATCACCCCCCTTCACCACAATGGGTGTCTGTACTCAGCCTCTCAAAATGATTCCTGGCCCCATTTTGTGATTTCTCACGTTTTCTTTGAGTACGTTGTCCGATCCGTGCTTTTGGGCTTCGCAGCGGGGTGCCGCCCCTTCTACAGCTCCTCCATCAAAGATGAACCGTCCAAAATGAAACTCTGCTGAATCTCTGTTGAAATACTTGGAAAAACAGGCCAGGGGGGATCAGTGGTGTAGTGCCAAGGGGGCGAAGGAGTGCGTGATGCACCGGGTGGACACCGGTGCGGGGGCATGTTCCCAGGATGGGCAAGGGCATGGCAGGTTGCCAGGGGGCGCAGTTTCCCCCTTGCTACGGCTCTGGGGGGAATGGAGAGTGAGCTCAGAAAACAGTGCCGAGGAGGAAGTTCACGGAAGGCAGAGAGGCATGGGAAACATCTTGAAGAAGACCGCATGGGCAAAGGAAGCCATTTTGAAAACGTTTCCGCTGAAGAATTGTTTTAAAAAGGCGTTCGTTGAAAACAAATTTTAGGTTGCAAATAAAACATTTGGGGGTAAAAATTATGCAGAACCCCATAAAGGAAACATTTTATTCCCTGCCTCACAACGGTTTCAAAGTGTCTGTGAGAAAAGGGCTAGTATGTCTGATATTCACAGTTCTAATTCAGGCGTGTTAGTGTTAGTGAGTTAAGTGCATTTGGATAATATGTGTGTCTGTGTGCTTATTAGGGTTTAATGTACCAAATCATAGGGGAAGCTCCTTTAGACTGAACAGCGATGAACGCTGGAGCACGAGCTTCCAAAGACTATCAATCTCTTGGTGCTGTGTGGTTTCCGGGCTGTATGGCCGTGTTCTAGCAGCATTCTCTCCCGACGTTTCGCCTGCATCTGTGACTGGCATCTTCTGAGGATCCTCTGAAGAAGCCAGCCACAGATGCAGGCGAAACGTCAGGAGAGAATGCTGCTAGAACACGGCCATACAGCCCAGAAACCACACAGCACCCATGATCCTCTGAAGACGCCAGCCACAGATGCAGGCGAAACGTCAGGAGAGAATGCTGCTAGAACACGGCCACACAGCCCGGAAACCACACAGCACCCAAGTGATTCCGGCCGTGAAAGCCTTCGACAATACTATCAATCTCTGCTGCAGTTTGTATAGAAGACTGTGGCCAGAGGGTTGACTGGAGTGGGTAATAGGGCCCATGGTCCTTTCACACTAACCCCTGAAATTGTTTGTAAAACATTTTCAATCCCTTCCTTTATCATGACATTTGTCCCTCGAAATGATTCCTGGCCCCCGTTTTGTGATTTCTCCCTTTTTGTTGAATAATGTTGCTTCTATGCTTCAGAGCAGAGGTCTGCCAATATCTACGCCTTCTGTAGTCCATCCTTCACTGATTAGCCCTCCCCCCAATAAAGAAACCTGCAGAACAAACCGGCAGGAAAAACAGGTGAGGCGCCAGGAGTGAACCGAAAGAAATGTTGCTGACGAGGAAGTTCAGGGAAGGCAGACAGGTGTGGGAGACATCTTAAAGAGACCACACAAACAGGCCAGTTTGAAAATATTTCCACACACAAAAAAGTTTTGAAAGGGAATTCATGATACAATGTTATTAAGTAATAATGGTAATGAAGTATAGTATGAAACAAATGAAGTCACTGTGTACTGCCAGACCCTGAACGGTCACTGAGAATCCAGATCGCTTTTTTAAAAGTTGGAAACTTGAAGTCTTAATTTTAAACCAATTTTTTTTTAATTTTTAAAAAAAGTTTATTTCTAACAAAACATTTTAAAAATTACAAAACATAACCAAAAAAAAAAAGAATCACAATTTCAGTTATATACATTTGTCAAAAAACTTTCCCCTTTTTGGAAGGTCCATAACTTCAATTTGTTAACCTATGATGTTTTAAAGACACGTTCAAGTTTCATACTATACTTCATTACCATTATTACTTAATAACATTGTACCAATCAATTTTTTCACTACGACGAGTGGATGTTGTGTTTTTCAGAAAAGAATATTTTCAGCGGTTCCCATATATCTTCTTTCTTTTTTCTTTTTCTCCCTGTAAAGACAGGGTTAAAATGTCTAAATTCTTATGAACCAATAATTTAACTAGGTGGTAGGTGGCCGCACGCGCGCGCAGCCGCAGGAGCGCACAACCTTCTGGGGCGCTGCCGTTTCCTGCCCTGTGACAGCAGTGCCCCAGAAGGCCATGCGCATGCAGCTGCGTGCGTGGGAGGCTGCCACACTGCCTTGCGCCCCAGAAGGCAGTGCGGCAGCCTCCCAAAAATCGGGACAATGGAAATAACCCACGGGACGCAGGACAAGTTGTGTGAAGGCGGGACTGTCCCGCCAAAAGCGGGATGTCTGGTCAGCCTATTTTAGTTTCCATTTTTTTGTTATCTCTATGCTAGCGGTGGCTAATTTTAGACCGATCTTGTCCTTGTTGTTACATTTTAAACGATCACATAGTCTTGTGTATCTTGTGTATGAATGTTTTTTATGAGCTATCAGAACTACAATTTTAAAAATCCAAGTATTTGGCTGTCGGTGTTAAAAACCTTTCCAAATTCTCCATTCCAACTCGAGTTATCTAAAATCAATCGAGGATCATCGTGTTTCAAGGGCTAATCAGCTCCCCCCGACATGCACACACCATATTCAGGCATGATTTAATAATGCCTCTACAGATGTTGTTTAAACATTTAGCTATGGCTCGTTTTCTGCATGTAACAAAAAGAAGGCGTTTTTTAAAAAAAAGCAAATTGAGAAAGTATTGCACGATATAAACAGATTATAATGCTGTATCATGTTTGTTCTGCCAAACAAAATCCATAAGAAAGAAACAAACAAAAAAGACTCCCCTGAGGGCAGAGTCTATTTTTTTCCACTGGGGAAGTAGGCCACGAACACATCAACAGAAGTCCTTAAAATCAAATTGTTCTTGAAATCCGTGGGATGTCCAGGTGCTTCACGATGGCTGAATCGTGCCCGTTCAAGCCGCGCTTGCTAAATTAGGTCTTGTAAATGCGCTACGAGCAGCACTTCCAAACAGATTTCTGCATTTATGTTTGCTGTAAGTCTCAAGCTAATTGTTATGCTTTTTCACCTTAAATGCCAAACATTTTACATCTGCGGGTCTATTTCTGTGTTGTTAAACGGAGGCAATCAAGAGGGCTCTCGAGGTAAAAAAAAAAAAACTCCGAAAAGGAGTCGTGGAAATCAGCTTTCGATTTATTCTGGGAAATCCTGGAATACTGCCAGTCGGTTGGAAGCAGGATTTTAAAAGCCACCAGGTACTGCAATGTAAAATGTTCTGAAGATGGTTTGCACGTAGCCATATTTCTCCAGAGCTCCTGCTTCTCTGTGGGGGAAAAGGGATAAAAGAGGCCTAACTCTATTGAGCCATGTGGGCAAGTTGATTGGAAAGCATGTATAAATATCACACATAAATTGCAAAGGTAAAGGGAGTCACCCAGAGGTGGGATCCAGCAGGTTCTCACAGGTTCCCGAGAGTAGGTTACAAATTATTTGTGTGTGCCGAGAGGGGGTTACTAATTGGTGATTTTGCCACGTGATTTTTGCCTTCGTTACGCCCCTCTTCTCAGCAGTAGCGTGCAGAACTTGAAGCAGTCTAGCAGGAGGTGCACCGGGGTGCGTGGCAGCCTGCGCCTGCGTGCATTCGTTTCCCGCCCAAGGACCGGCGCAGCGGCTGCATCCTTGCCACAGCCCCGCCCAGGAATGCCCTGCCCCCGGAATGCCCGGTCACGCCCCCGTCATGCCCTGCCCAGCCCCACTGGCGCTACGCCACAGTTTGAATCCCACCACCATGGGAACCTGTTCCTAAAATTTTTGGATCCCACCACTGGAGTCACCTATGAAAGCACCAGACAGTGTTTTCCAACCTTTTCAGCGTCACGGTACCCTTGACCTCACTCTTCATATCTCACGGTACCCCTGCCATCATCCCCCCACCTTCCCCTCCCAGTTCCCCTGCTTGCCACCCCCCCCACCTTTCCCTCCCAGGATGCAGGGAAGCACGGGGTGGGCGTGGGAAGTGGCTGCTGAGCTTGCGGCAGGCCCCACCCCCTGGGCCAGCTCCATATCCTTTCTGGTGCCAGCGGGAGACCCCACAAAAGTGAGGGGGGGGTGGTAGCATTGCCGCAGTACCCCTGGGACATGCTCACGGCACCCCAGGGTACCACGGAACCCTGGTTGGGAATGGCTGCACCAGGACATTGCTGGCCCGTGGGGTGACGTCACATCACAACACTCACCAGGCAGGCTAGGTTTACAGGGTATGAGAATTTTACCGACCTCAAAAAATGTACACAGCTGATCTATTATTTCCCCTGCCCCCAAAACTGGCATGGATGCAAAGGTGCTCGATCCCATGTTAATATCATTTTTGACTTGTCTCAAAATATAATACCTGCGGGACCGCATCACCCCTTATGTCCCACATAGGTCGCTGCGCTCGGCAACGGCAGATCTACTGGTGACCCCTGGTCCTGCAATGATACGGCTGGCCTCAACCCGGGCCAGAGCCTTCACGGCTCTGGCCCCCGCCTGGTGGAATGCCTTACCTCCGGCTGTGCGGGCCCTGCGGGACCTTAATGAGTTCCACAGGGCCTGCAAGACGGAGCTTTTCCACCGGGCTTTCGGGGAGGCCGGCCGTGGATCTACTGCCCCCTATCGACAC
The DNA here is from genome assembly GCF_021028975.2 of Sphaerodactylus townsendi. Taxonomy (NCBI): domain Eukaryota; kingdom Metazoa; phylum Chordata; class Lepidosauria; order Squamata; family Sphaerodactylidae; genus Sphaerodactylus; species Sphaerodactylus townsendi. The sequence goes on from NC_059425.1 coordinate 187,265,656, forward strand.
TGGAATTGAAATCAAAACTGAGACTGCCGTTCCATTCTATTAAAGCTGGGCCTGTCTTACTTATAAATTCCATCCCAGGCCCTACTTACTCCCTCCCCTTTTTCTTCTTTTAATGGCCTTCGGCGGGGCGCCTGTCTTAATTAATTTATGAACTGGGTTGCTTAACCTATAGTTCTGTAGTAAACTGCTGCTTAGTTCTTAGGTTTTAATGATTTTAGTATTTTATGTTGTTGATTGCTGTCTATGTAACAGCCATGTTGGAAGCCGCCTTGAGCCCTTCGGGGATAGGCGGCCTATAAGTTTAATAAAATAATAAAATAATAATAATAATAATAATAATAATAATAATAATAATAATAATAATAATAATAATAATAATAATAATAATAATAATAATAATACCTTTAAAAAAAAGCTATTCTACCATTCAAAACAGAAGTATGGTTTGAATGAAGGGAAAACAACACTTTTTTTTTTTGCAAGGATAATATAGGTGGGTGGTGTCGTTAGGGTTGCCAGTTTGAAGCTGGGAAACACCTGGAGGTTTTGGAGGCGGAGCCTGGGGAAGACGGAGTTTGGAAGGGGCGGGACCACAGCAGGGTATAATACGATAAGAGTTCACCCTGCAGAGCAGCCTTTTCCCACAGGAGAACGGATTTTGCTCCTCTGGAGATCAATGATAATAGCAAGAGATCTTCAGGGGCCACCTGCCAGTTGGCAAACCGAGGTGGTGTGTTCCAGGATGCAAAGACTGGTTCCATGGTTTCAGGTTGCATTAGTTCTGACCACTCCTGATCTTCCCTAAATACCAATGGATGGCATTACAAAGGCTTTAATGGTTGGCATTTGAGCATTTCCTGCAAGTGGTGTAGCAGTTAATAGCAGATGGACTCTAATGTGGGTAACTGAGTTTGAGTCTCCACTCATTCACATAAGTGGTGGACTAGGTTTGTTTCTCCGCTCCTCCACATGAAGCCTGCTAGGTGTCCTTGGGCTGGTCACAGTTCTCTCAACACTATCTTAGCCTCACCTACCTCATAAGTTGTAGGGAGAGGAAGGGAAGGAGTTTACAAGCCACTTCGAGGCCCTTTATGGTTGAGAAAAGTGGAGTATAAATGGTGGAGGGGGGCTCTCGGAGCAGGTGTTGGCCCCGGGCGCCATTCCTCCCCCTCCCCCATATGGCTCTGGTTTGAAGCTTGGATTGTATGCCAGAGCAGGGCATGCCTGCATTTCTACCTGTGAGCACTCAAATTCTTGTAAGGCAGGGGTCTGTGACCTGCGGCTCTCCAGATGCTCATGGACTACAATTCCCATCAGCCCCTGGCAGCATGGCCAATTGGCCATGATGTAAGGCAAATGTAAAGGCCTACCTAAAGACCTTAACCTGCCATCTACAGTATTCAAGAGAAGACCGGCATCCCATTACCAAGACTGGCATCCCATTCAAGCAATTAAAACTTTGTCATGTTGAGATCTTACTTCTTTGAAGGAGGAGAAGGGCTGGTCCTATAAGCGTTTTCAATGTTCAAATGACAAACTAGTGCAAGGTTTGGGAACTCAGGAAGCTCATGTTTGTTTGTTTGTTTGTTTGTGCCATTTCCAATCCTCCTTTTATATGGACACAAGACGTATTACCCAAAGTGAGTCTATACAATTGATAGGTGGGACATTCAGTAAATAATACAGTAGGATTAGGGTTGTACAACCAATCAGAAATCTCGAAACAGAACTGAAACAAAGACTTAATGTGATGCATTTATTGATACAAAAATGACATCGTAATTTCAGTGAGCTGAACACAGTCGCATAGACAACTGCCCCTAATCATTTATCTCAGCCACTTTTTGAAGTCCAGTGCTACCCTGTTCCGGTGTAGAAAAGCCGTCTTGAATAATTCCGTTTTGCATAGTTTACGGGAAGCCAAGAGAGGGATAACTGCCATAGTGGTGAACGAGAGGTTGTCGTTGATCCAAGGGTCCGAGGCCAAAAAGGGTATCTAATAACCAAAACTTTACATTGAGCCCAGTAACAGATGAGCAGCTAGTGGAGCGACTGTCATGGAGAACTGCGCTCAGGTCGTGCACATGTCATGTGCCCCTGACACAGTGGCACCCACCCCGAAACGCCCCTGCACCAGGCTGCGCCCAGGGCATCCTCCTCGGTGCCCCATGGGTGCTACGCCACTGGCAACTGTAGAATGAGAGTAATATTCTTGCTCCATCTAGTCTGGCATACAATAATGGCCAGGTCACAGCGTTTCTGCATCAACTGGAGTTTCTCAATTAATTTCGAGGGAAGACTAAAGTACAGTGCGTTATGGTAGCCTACATGGCTACTGGATATCACCACCGCATGGAGTTAGACAGTACTTTTCCTCCTTCTCAGGTTGTCTTGCCTTTTACTAACACAGAATATTTGGGGGCACCACTGCCATCCTGAGCCCAACCTTAGTTGGGAAAGGTGGGGTATAAGTCAAATGAATGAATGAATGAATGAATGAATGAATGAATGAATGAATGAATGAATGAATGAATGAATGAAGAACCCCTTGCCCGATCCTTTTAACTGATGATGCTGGACATTGAAGCTAGGATTTTCTCAATCCTAAGGAAATATTCTACCACTCAGCCATCGCCCCTCCTATCCTGGGTACAGCCCCAGGGCCTGTGAAAGTTATCTTTGTTCCCTGCTTTTTATTGTTTTTGTTTTATTAGACAGTTGCTTGATGGAGTATGTGTGACACAGATCAATGGGAAGATAACATACTCCAAATGCATTTCTTCCTGCAGACAATTTTTTTTAAAAAAAATGAAAATACAAAATTGGTTCCAGTACGCGCGTGTTGTGACTCTAGGCAGCCTCCGTTTGCCTCGTGTCATAATTGTTGCTTTTGTCAAATAGTGTGTGCATGAAGAGAACGTTTCACCCGCATCTCTGGCTGGCATCTTTAGAGGCAGGTCACACAGAGATGTGTTTCTGTCAGTGGCACTTTGTGGAGTGGTTGTGTGGTGGGGCATATGTTTTGTCTGCTTCACTGAGGGTGGGGTAGACAAAACATATACCTCTGAAGACACCAACCATAGATGCAGGCGAAATGTTAGGAGCAAAGACTGCCAGACTATGGCCACACAGACTGGAAAGTCCACAATAGTCCATTGATTCTGGTCATGAAAGCCTGGGAGCAGCAGTGGCGTAGTGGTTAAGAGCAGGTGTACTCTAATCTGGAGGAACCGGGTTTGATTCCTTGCTCTGCCGCTTGAGCTGTGGAGGCTTATCTGGGGAATTCAGATTAGCCAGTACACTCCTACACACGCCAGCTGGGTGACCTGGGGCTAGTCACAGTTCTTCTGAGCTCTCTCAGCCCCACCTACCTCACAGGGTGTTTGTTGTGAGGGGGAAGGGCAAGGAGATTGTAAGCCCATTTGAGTCTCCTTACTGGAGGGAAAGGGGGGATATAAATCCAACTCTTCTTCTTCTTCATGTGGCTGGAGCTAGAATCTTGAGACTTTTGAAGTTTATTATAGGGTTTCAACATCTTCCTTTCAGTTTTCTTTTTTTTTCTTTTTGTCTCAATCCAACATATACTGTTGGAAAAATGCTTTAGTGATGATCTCCTCCTCCTAGACTCAGCAGATTAAAAAAAAACCCTCTCTATTACCCTACAAATATCTGTGAAGTGAATGTGCTTGAAACAAGATGTTTAAACCAAAGCCAGTTCTAACTGGAAGGTGTGGCATGATACTTCAAGGCTAAAAGAGTGGGCTTCTTTGAGAGTCTAGCTAGTGGTCCATTCATGTTGAATCTGGACGTGTTTGTGTGTCGTTTCCCTGCCTGTCATTTGTGTGCTTCCTCAGACCTGATCTCCACCTATTTTATATCCTCTCTGATAGAAAGAAAGATTGAATCACTTGGTATATCTCTCGACTCGCTTTTCCCGCTATCTAGCTCAGAATCCTACAACTTGTTAAAACAAAAATTGTTGGGAAGCAAATGGATTAATTTAATTAGGGCTGCTGTGAAAACTTGTTCACACTCACATCTTTCAATACCCCAATATCAAAACAGGATGGCTCCCTATTTGTATTTTTTGGCTAATCCTATGCAGAGCAGAGCCCTCACACTTGCTCGCTTCAATGTTTCCCCCTCCGCTTTATTGCGTGGTAGATTTAACAACTTGGAAATGAGCGAAAGGGTATGCTCTTGTGGTGAACAACAAATTGAAACGTCGGCACATCAACTGCTTTGCTGCCCTAAATCTGCTAATATCAGATCAAAATATTCCAATATTCTTTCTAGGATACCTAGTGGAGTGGGAGAATCAGATAGACTCCCTTTCCTTCTGGACAATTCTGACAATGAAACTTGTGAATGGGTAGCACGATTTTTACTGGAGGTGATGCACAATCGATAATTTCTATTCTATCTTAAACCTTTGTATCTGTGTACCTTTTATCTCAGGCTTTTTATTGTGTTATGATTATTGTTATGCCACATAAAGGCTTATTATTATATATTTTATATCAGCAGCGGTGGAGAGTGGTGTGCAGCAATTAACCATTGAGGACTGAAATGCCAGTAGACTGAGAGCCGGCCCTCAGAGACACCCCTCCCTTACATCCTAAACTTGCCTTGGGCTGAGCCTACATGAAAGAAGGCTGCATTTTAGCATGGTTAAACTGCCAGCCTGAAATATTAAAGACGGGCCAAACTTTGCCCCTTTGTTGGATAAAACAGGGTGTCCCCCCCTATTTTCAGGAACAAAATGGAGCCAGCAGCTTGCAAGAAGTGTTTTGGCAGCGTGTACGTTTTGGCCAGTTGGCTTGACGTGATCGGTGTAAATTATGTATACCTCCCGAATGAATTCTTCTTTGTGTTTTACTGAGGAAAAAAAACCTCCTCCCTGTAAAAGTTAACTGAAATACGTTCTTGTGCAGATAGTGTGGTCCTCTATTAGAATCATAGAGTTGGAAGAGACCCCCAAGGGCCATCCAGTCCAACCCCCTGCCATGCAGGAACACACAATCAAAGCACTTCGGACAGACGGCCATCCAGCCTCTCTTTTAAAACCTCCAAAGAAGGAGACTCAACAACTTTCCAAGGCAGTGAATTCCACTGTCGAACAACCCTGATGGTCAGGAAGTTCTTCCTAATGTTTAAGTGGAATCTCTTTTCCTGCAGCTTAAATCCATTACTCCCTGTCCTAGTCTCTGAGGCAGCGGAAAACAAGCTTGCTCCCTCTTCAACATGGCATCCCTTCAAATATTTAAACATGGCTATCATGTCCAGTGGTGGGATCCAAAAATTTTAGTAACAGGTTCCCATGGTGGTGGGATTCAAACTGTGGCGTAGCGCCAATGGGGCTGGGCGGGGCACAATGGGGCATGGCCGGGCATTCCGGGGGAGGGCCATTCCTGGGCGGGGCTGTGGCAAGGATGCAGCCACTGCGCCGGTCCTTGGGCGGGAAACGGATGCACGCAGGCGCAAGCTGCCACGCACGCCGGTGCACCTCCTGCTAGACTGCTTCAAGTTCTGTGCGCTACTGCTGAGAGGAGGGATATAACTAAGGCAAAAATCATGTGGCAAAATCGCCAATTAGTAACCCCCTCTCGGCACACACAAATAATTAGTAACCTACTCTCGGGAACCTGTGAGAACCTGCTGGATCCCATCTCTGATCATGTCCCCCCTCAACCTTCGCTTCTCCAGATTAAACATCCCCAGCTCCCTAAGCCTCTCTTCGTAGGGCATGGACTCCAGACCTTTTAACATTTCGGTTGCCCTCACCCATCCTATATCAGTGCATTTCATTTTTTCTGCCTAAGTGTAGTATCTTACATTTATCTCTGTTGAAATTCATTTTGTTTGTTTTGGCCCAGCTCTCTGTTAGGACTGTAAAAGATTGGGCACCCGCCTTTCCCCCCCTTCTTTACTTTTTCACTTTACTCCCTGCCTTGGTGGAGCCTGGTCGGGGCAGAGAACATCATCATCATAATGCACAATGAACAATAAAGCCATCTAATAATAATACATCATTTAAGTATCCGCAGCCTGATGATATAACATCTTTGGGCTTCGCAGAATATAAATATTGGAAGGGACCTCTACCAGGAACCTTCTCTTAATCCAAATACCGAAACACCAAAGAAAATCTCCCCCTACCTCTAGTTCCTGATATATCTACAGGGAAGCAAGAAAGAAGGGGAGGAAAGAAAAGGAAGGAGGAACAATGAAGGAGGGGGAGATTTGTTGTGAAACCTTGGTGGAACATTTGCTTGGTGGAACATTTCAGTTTGGCAAGAGTGCCAAGAGTCCCACCCAGAGGTGGGATCCAGCAGGTTCTTACAGGTTTGTGAGAGTAGGTTACTAATTATTTGTGTGTGCCGAGAGGGGGTTACTAATTGGCGATTTTGCCATGTGATTTTTGCCTTAGTTACGCCCCTCCTCTCAGCAGTAGCACGCAGAACTTGAAGCAATCTAGCAGGAGGTACATCGGCGTGCGTGGCAGCCTGCGCCTGCGTGCATTCGTTTCCCGCCCAAGGACCAGCGCAGCGGCTGCGTCCTTGCCACAGCCCCGCTCAGCAATGCCCCGCCCCCGGAATGCCCGACCACGCCCCATTGTGCCCCGTCCAGCCCCATTGGTGCTACGCCACTGTTTGAATCCCACCACCATGGGAACCTGTTACTAAAATTTTTGGATCCCACCACTGACCCAGCCTCTCAACGACATGCCACAGTGACACTCCCAATATCTTTCTGTGGTTTTGGGCTTCGGTTTACCAATCTGCAGAAAACGCTACATGCAGTACCGAAGAAGCAGGTTCTAAAACTGTGCCTCGTGTCCCCAGAAGAGTTAATGCAGTTAAATGTTCCTCTTTACCGATTGCGTTTATTAGGCAAAGCATCATGAGCATATTGCCCAGGTCCACCGTAGAGGGTCATCTCCACCGCGGCCCTTTTTACAGAAGACAGCTGTGACCAAATCACGATTAGATCTTGTATAAACTTATTTTGCCTCTCAGAAGCTAAGCAAGGTTTGGCCTAAGTTAGTGCTTGGATGGGAGAACGCTGGGAAAGTCCAGGGTTGCTACGCAGAGGAGGCAGTGGCAAACCACCTCTGCTCATCTCTCACCTCATGGGGTTGCTGTTGGTTGGTAGCAGCTTGGTGGTACTTTCCACCACCACCTTAGTCTGTTCCACACCAGTGAAAGTCCTGTGCTTCTGAAAGCTGCCAAACAGGCTGAGTTTCCCCCAAATACTCAGACGGCAAATCAGTCACCCTAACTTTCTAATTCAACTGAAGATAAGGCTCGGAGGCATTGCACGGTCTAAAGATCCCAGAGTCCTTTTCGCCGCCTCCACTTTTCAATGCATATAGTTGATTGCGTATCCTAACATGTCATTCCCTAAGAGACGGAATGTCGTGATGACTCACTTCCCACCAATCAGCACGCAGGACTCGCTTCCAGCCTGATAAAATTCAGGAATGCTTCCGTCAAGCTCGTGAGTGGAAACATATCGGACGTTAAAGCTGTTCTCATTGCTGGCTTTGAGCTCAACAACCACATGACGGTTCTACTGCTGTTTTGATAGTCATAATCTTTTGCCTCTTTGAAAGGATTTGGTACATTCGGACCTCTTTGTCGGCAGTTAAAATTCGGGCCAGGAGGGGCAGCCCTGGCCAGATCCTTATGAAAATGCAAATAATGGTCTGCCGTTGAGATCGGAGGATCGAAGCCTTGGGGGCCAATAGGAGAACCAGATTATTTTTTAGATCATTTCATTTTCATAAATTCCATCTCCTTGTTCACTTTGGACGTAAGTTCAGGTAGAAAATGTTGTTGATTGTGTCCATCTGTCTCTGCAGTTGATTGTGTAAGTCTGTCTCTCTTTATTATCATGGTAGCCGCTCGGCTCGCCTGGGACAGACCTGTGTGTACCTCTGCGCAGGTTCTCAGAGGCTTGTGAAACCTTCCGTTAATCCTGCGTGGTTTCGCTGTAGCAACATATGGCACAGGCGATGACCTTGGTAGCGCTAATGCCCCCTGATTGGATCAAGGAAGACAAGATGACAGTGTAAATACACTGTAAAGCTGCCGACAAAAGAATGACTTGCCGTCCGGAGCTCTTCACTCACAGTGGAAATTTTGGGAATAGTTTTGTCCGCCAGAGTGGTGGTTAAGAGCAGGTGGACTCTAATCTGGAGACCCGGGTTTGATTCCCCCGCTCCCCCACATAAGCGATGAAGTCTTCTCTGGTGAGCCAGATTTATTTCCTCGCTCCTACATTCCTGGTGGGCGAGCTTGGGCTAGTCACAGTTCTCTCTGAACTCTCTCAGCCTCGCCTACCTCACAAAGGGTCAGTTGTGGGGCGAGGAAGGGAAAGGAGTTTGTAAGCCCCTTTGAGTCTCCTTATAGGAGAGAAAGGGGTGGGGGAGATATAAATCCAGACTCTTCTTCTTCTACTTGTGAGCCTGTACTTTCAGACTGAGTACTGTATTCAGATTAAAAGATGGGGGCTGGAACCGGTGCCTTTGGGTGAACGTTGGGTGAGGCCGGGGCCACCAACTCAACCACCTGTCCTGGAAGTGAGTCTGAAATGGAGGAGCTGCTAGTCAAAAGGACGCTCTCTGCCCTTCCAGGCCTATTAGGGCTGCCAGAAGGGACCGGTGCATTGGGGGACAGCTAATACTGGATTATCCCCCTGACTTTAACAGAAGCTGTGGTAAGACCGTTACGGAAGAAGCCTTCATTAGAACCTGTGCATCTAAATTACATTCTTAAGCGAGGTTTCTGAGCACCTAGCAGTGGCCAGGTTCAAATAATTTCTGCATGAGATTTCCCTCTGGAGCTTGGCTTTTAGTCTCCTTTTGTGACAGAGGCCCACTTGGTCATCTCTGTGTGCGACCTTCAACGGGAGCCCAAGTCTGCTTTAACATCTCCAAGCTGCCCCCTTCTGCGATTTGGAGACGATGGCTTTGGGCTGCCTCACAGGATGGTTGTAATCCTTACGAGAGAAAAAAATGCATGGGATATGCTTTGAATATGTATTTTTCTTTTATGTACACTGAGAGCATATGCACCGGAGACAAATTCCTTGTGTGTCCAATCACACTTGGCCAATAAAGATTCTATTCTATTCTATTCTATTCTATTCTATTCTATTCTATTCTATATGCCAGAGCACTAGCTATACTCAGGGGTGGCCAACCTAGGGTGCTCCAGATGTTCATGGACTACAATTCCCATCTGCTAACATGGCCAATTGGCCATGCTGGCAGGGGCTGATGGGAATCGTAGCCCGTGGACATCTGGAGCGCCATAGGTTGGCCACCCTTTCATAGATGTATGTTAGCTCCGCAGCCCGAACACAGGGAATCATCATTGGATCACAGCAGCTAGAGAAAGTGGAGAGGTTCACCTGTCTGGGTGTGTGATCTCCCAGAGTGGAGATGTAGAGGCAGATGTCAGGTGCCGCATTGGGAAGGCTGCAGCTGCTGTTCGGAGCATGAACAAGATCTGGTGCTCACCAACCATCGCCCTAAAGACCAAGCTCCGCCTATTCCCCTCCATTGTGATCCCGACAGGCATTTATGCTAGCGAGACCTGGAAGGCATCAATAAGTATCAACCACAGGCTCGACGTCTTCCAACAAAAGTGCCTGCACCGAATCCTGAAGATCCTATATTATGACCACATCGCCAACGAAGAGGTGCTTCAGAGCGGCTTGTGCAAACTTCATACCTTTATTGTATATAGAAGACTTCGATTAGCTAGCCATGTCATTTGTATGGAGATTGGCTGGATCCCAAAGACGGCAATGAGGTGGATACCACCTGGTGCCGAACGGCAACAAGGATTCCCCCCGAAACACCTGGAGGAGAACATTCGAGCAAGTCCTGAAAACATTGTACACTACATGGGGAGAGGCTGAAGCACTCACCAAAGACTGGAACTGCTAGAGAGCATTAATTGCCCGATATGCTACTTAGCATGGGAGGATCTAAGTCTACGGCTAAGCTACATGCTAAGTGATAGTGGTAGCATTATTGTTACATTTTGGGCAAACCGAAAGATACCGCACAGCGTCACGTTTTCGCGGAATGCAAAGAGAGCCTCGCGATTATATTTAATTGTGGAACGAACATTTAGTGCTTACAAGCAGTCCCATGTCAAATAACACAAAGCGTTCTAGCGTATTAAAGCTTAACTTCTGGAAATTCAGTGGACCAACCTCTGGCTCGGTGCCACGCTTGGCCTGAATCCTGAAGGCTGAAATGAAAAGACTTCAGGATGCGAGACATGAACTCTCGAATCAGACTCCTCCCTGTTATCAATCCAAACCTTTAGGCCACAGTTTCCTCTTCCTGTCTCCTGAAGTGCCTAACCCTAACAACAGCCACACAAGCAGGACAAAAAGCGTTTCAAAAGTACCCCAACTTAGCTCAGTAGATATAGCTAGTTGCTCATCTTTCATTTCTGTAAGCGTTTGGAGGCTGTGAAACCAGGGCACGTCCACAGAGAACAGGCTGTGGGAAGTCACTGTAACATTACCACCCCAGAGTACTGAATGCAAGGGCTGCGTTGGTATAAAGCGAGCTTCTGCCATTTTGTACTTGTGTGTAAAATGTTCAGAGAATGGTGGTGGTGTGAAATCCTGTCAAACTGCATCCTACCTAGGACAGTGGTGGCGAACCTTTGGCACTCCAGATGTTATGGACTACAATTCCCATTAGCCCCTGCCAGCGTGGCCAATTGGCCATGCTGGTAGGGGCTGATGGGAATTGTAGTCCATAACATCTGGAGTGCCAAAGGTTCGCCACCACTGACCTAGGATGACCCTTTGCATAGGTGTCAAACTTGCAGCCCTCCAGATGTTATGGACTACAGTTTCCATCATGCTGGCAGGGGCTGATGGGAACTGTAGCCCATAACATCTGGAGGGCCACGAGTTTGACACCTGTGCTGTAGGGTTTTCAAGGCTATCGGAGGTGATTTGCTGTTGCCTGCCTACCCTGGGCTTCTTTGGTGGTCTCTCTTCCACGGACTGACCAGGGCTGAACCTGCATAGATCCCAAGATCTGAGAAGATCAGGCTAGCCTGGGCCGTCCAGGTCAGGGTGAAAGAAGAAATTGATACAAAAAAGAGCCGTGTGTGTGTGTGTGTGTGTGCGCGCGCGCGCACGCGCGCACGCAAATGGCCTCTGCAGGAGGCAGAGCTGCCCGCACGAAAGAAGGCCAAATGCAGGAGAGAAGACGGATCATTGTAAAAGCACTGGGACAGAGAGGTAGGAGAGAATAAAAGCAACAATGTGGTGGCAGTTCACACTCAAAACAAATTTAATTTCCGCAGTTGCCAGCCAGAAGCCCTGCTGGGAAGGGCCCCACATGGTCAAAAAGGATATCAAAGAGATAGAAAAAGTGCAGAGAAGGGCAACGAGGATGATTGAAGGATTGGAGCACCTTCCTTATGAGGAGAGGCTGCAGCGTTTGGGACTCTTTAGTTTGGAGAGGAGGTTTAGTTTGGAGAGGAGACGTCTGAGGGGGGATATGATTGAAGTCTATAAAATTATGCATGGGGTAGAAAATGTTGACTGAGAGAAATTTTTCTCTCTTTCTCACAATAGTAGAACCAGGGGGCATCCATTGAAAATGCTGGGGGGAAGAATTAGGACTAATCAAAGGAAACACTTCTTCACGCAACGTGTGATTGGTGTTTGGAATATGCTGCCACAGGAGGTGGTGATGGCCACTCACCTGGATAGCTTTAAAAGGGGCTTGGACAAATTTATGGAGGAGAAGTCGATCTATGGCTACCAATCTTGATCCTCCTTGATCTCAGATTGCAAATGCCTTAGCAGACCAGGTGCTTGGGAGCAGCAGCAGCAGCAGAAGGCCATTGCTTTCACCTCCTGCATGTGAGCTCCCAAAGGCACCTGGTGGGCCACTGCGAGTAGCAAAGTGCTGGACTAGATGGACTCTGGTCTGATCCACCAGGCTCGTTCTTATGTTCTTATGGTCACGGCCACTTTCTAAAAACACTTTGTGGGGGCGTGGAAAGGTGTTGGCAGGCACCCTGGTGCTGACGGGCACCATGTTGGAGACCCCTGTTCAACTGCCCAAACGGCAATATTTTCCCCACCTGTCTGGTATAGGTAACGCTGCCCTTGACCCTCCTTCACAACTCTCCAGAGCTCCAGAACCTAATGCATTTGGGTGAATGTAGTGAGGACGGGAGAAGTTTTCTGAAGGCATCAAAAGGGAGATCAAGGAGGACGTTGACAAACGATGCGTTTCCTACTTGAAAAGTCAGGATCCTCCAGGCATACATATTGGGTGCGCCTCATCTTCATCCCTTGTATCTACACACTTGATATGCTCAGTACATTGTCAAGTGGTGTCTGCAAGAATATAAACAATGCTCTCCCCGCTTGAAGGAAACTTTTTTCGAATGCGCAGCATGTATAAGTTAGTCGGGCCACACAGTGAACGCTTGCAAATTCGTGATTTATTTTTAAAACCAAAACACAAACCCCGTGCTTTGCGTTCATTAGTTCTGCACGTCAACTTTGTCAAATTAATTAGTGGCTTTTCGTCACCGTTTTTGCAAAGGGGTGTATTTGTGGCTCGATGCTCAAGTTTCTCGCACCAACTGTCTTTTTATAGTCATTTGACAAATATTCCACTATTGCTAGAGGGAAAGGGGATAAGTTTCACTCATAGGCGTGATGGATGAGCTTGCTGAGATTTGAGTAAATTCCAATATTACATTTCTGGAGTGAGCAGAGTGGAGTAGATATCTTCTGAGTCCACTGTTTTTGTTAAGTGAGATACCACATTTCCAGTCCTGCGCTATCATTGTTTTAAGAAGCAGAAACCAAGAAAAAAAATTGGCAAACGTAACTCTTGATGCATTTAGCTCCACATTAAATCAACTTCCTTTCTGAGTAGGTTTTTTTAAAAAAAATTACAAATTGTGATTTACAAACATCGTTAAATGCTGGTGGGCACTAACAGTTCATCTGCCAGACTGAAGATTTGTTAAAACGGTTCTTGGAATTCTTTTCACTCTTTCTAAAGAGCTGAACAAATGCGATTATGCTTAAGAAGTGGCTAACTGTTTTGTAACAAACATTTTGATGTAGGCTCATTTCTGCTACTGAACTGAAAATATCTGCTATGGGATTCAACAAAAGACATATTTGACCATTATGCAGAGAAATGCTTTTAAAAACTAAAAACGAAAATAGACCTAGTAATCAGACAATTATTCTGAGCTTTTTTGTTTAAAAAATTATGCCATCTGATTAATTTTCCAGAGCCACAGTGATGAAGCAGCAAACGCTTACGCGACGTTGCTTAAACCTGAGATTTTTTTTCGATAGCCCAATAAGTGACGTAGGAAATTGGCATTCTCAAAAGTTATTTCATTTGAGTTTTAGAGGAAACGGGGAGTTGAAAAGGCCAGGGCAATTCTCCTTCTCGAAATGGCACATCCAAAAATTATTGCTGCCCATCTTTGTGAGCATCTCACGTTATATATTTTGGTCGGCGTGCAGTTTTCATTATATTCAAATGGCTGCCTCACTATAAAATGCAAAGCAATATCAAAGATGAGGTGTCAATGATAATCATGGCCTTCTTTAACTTGCAATTCTCTGCGCAGCAAATAGTTTCCACGCGCCGAGGATGGAGATGCATTTTTGCCACTTTCCTGGGACAGACAACAAGCTGCCATTTCTACAACCATTTCTCTTTGGTGTGAAATGTCTCCCAAAGTAGCACAGGACTTGAGGTTCCATGGGGGGGTGGGTTAAAAAGTGAAAAGGTTGGGAGGATGAATTACCTTTCAAATTCCAAGAATGCTGTTTTTCAGAAATCTCATTTGAGCCGCCATGTATATCTGAAGAATGATACAGTTAGACCTTCTTGGGATTCCTCAGCAAAGGTGACTTTATAACAGGCGCTGATCGCAAGAGAGTGTTTTATTCAGAGGACAAGAAGTGTGAAATGACCGGGTTTTAGAAGAGACAAAAGAGGTGATTTCTCACTTCAGCCAGCAATGCAAATGGCCACAGAATAAGAAAGTGAGGGGAAAGGAGAGGTGGGAGAAAAGACAGCAAGATAGGAAAAAGAAGAGACAGATCTGTATGGAAAATGTCACCCTGGCGGCGCTACCAAATTGTGTCTTTTGGCGCTGACTTGGCAGCCCTGTGAAAATACTCCCTTTTCCCAGCTGGTAGCATTCTCAGCGGGGTTTTTTTTTTTCAAACGGGGAGAATGGTGGGCACTCTCCTTTGTCTTCCCCCAGCTAGGACCGCCTCTCGTTCGGAACAGACAAAACTTGTACATCTCGGTGGAGGCAGCGGAGCTGAAGGTCAGAGTTCAAAGGCAGGTTACCGCATCACTGAGTCGGGAACGGAATCTTCTCCATGTGACCAGAGCTGCACTCTGCCACAAAGGAAGGACTCGGGGTTGCAATGGGGGAGCGAGACCTTAGGAGCATGAGAGACACAACGCTAACCAAATGTGTGGCTCTGGCGGATTGGATCTTATGTGGAGGACCCGTTTACACTTTGGGGAGGCTGAGATGGGACCCCCGTTGTCATCTTTCCAAAGAAGGAGACAAATTAGCTTTATCTCAGCATCTCCACTCCTCTCCGTTTATCTGCTCTTCACAACACCAGGAGGACTTTCTGTGCCTTTGCTGAGCAGAGTGCCACAAAACGTGGAGTGCTTCCCCCCAATAGTACGGTATTTCCAAGAGTCCAGACTTGCTCTTTGACAACACAGCACAAGCTAGAAGGGGAGAAAAATTCTACCCCGCGACAACTCTGTGAACGGTTGAAGGAAGCATCTGCGCCTTGATAAACTGACAGTCTACATGCGGTTTTCACACATTTCCTACCTTTCTACATAGATTAACATTTACTGTGTGTGTTTTTTAATTGAGGGATTGAAATATAAGGCAATATCAAGAAACAGCCCAGAAACCAGTCCTTTAGCTTCACTGGAACTTCCGCATTCCAGCTCAGTTGTACTGAGTCAGGGGAGGAAGGTTAAAATCTAAACTCGGGGGGGAAAAGTTATTGAGGATGAAAGAAGAAGAAGAAGAAGAAGAAGAAGAAGAAGGAAGAAGAAGAAGAAGAAGAAGAAGAAGAAGAAGAAGAAGAAGAAGAAGAAGAAGAAGAAGAAGAAGAAGAAGAAGAAGAGTTTGGATTTATATCCCCCTTTTCTCTCCTGCAGGAGACTCAAAGGGGCTGACAATCTCCTTGCCCTTCCCCCCCTCACAACAAACACCCTGTGAGGTGGGCGGGGCTGAGAGAGCTCCGAGAAGCCGTGACTAGCCCAAGGTCACCCAGCTGGCGTGTGTGGGAGTGCCCAGGCTAATCTGAATTCCCCAGATAAGCCTCCACAGCTCAGGCGGCAGAGCGGGGAATCGAACCCAGTTCCTCCAGATTAGATACACCAGCTCTTAACCTCCTACGCCACTGCTGCTCCTAAAGTAAAGCAAGCTCCTAAAGTAAAGCAATATAAAGTAAAGCAATATAAAGTAAAGCTCCTAAAGTAAAGCAATATAAGCAAGAAAGAGTCTTGCTTATATTAGCTCACATGCAAGTACGCCCAGTCTGGCAAAACGCTGCCCGTCATTTTAACCGACAATCGGCTTTTCAAATTTAAATGTGTTGAAAACATTATTTTTTCCCGTAGCCAAAGCAGTGCTTTGTTTTAATGAAAAGTCCTAAAGACTTTTCTTTTACTGAAAAGTCCTAAAGACTAAAAGTCCTAAAGATGCTGAGACCAGATTGGGTTGTCCTCAAAGCAGGAAGTCTTGTTTTTTAAGGTAACAGGATATTTTCAATTGTAAAGAGGGGGAAAGCCTTCCATTATTGTATTCCCCCCCCCCTCCTCTTTAATGTATAAGGGTCTGGAGTTTACCACGATGCAAAGCAACGTATTCTGTTACAAAGGCGGAGAGGATGGAACAGAAGGTTAAAGGGTATTTTGGAAACAAACAGCTGGGCCAGTTTATTTAAACAGATACAAGAATTGGGAGCTGACCTCAAGTTGACTTCTGGGGGGGGGGGTGGAGCAAGAATGTCATTTTATTACTTTGCCCAGGAGGGAAACGTTCTTTCCTCTGAAATCAGCCCGAAGCCACCCGGCCACATGGCTCCCCGTCCCAGATTAGCTACTAAACACAAATGCATATGAGAATACTTTAGGAAAAGATAACTGTGAAGTGTTTGCATGCATCGTGTGGAGCTCAGTAAGAGTGTGTTTTGGGTTAGATCTCCTACGATAGCTGAGTAAATACCAGCCCATTGAGTACATTGTGGAATGAAATGTCCGTGGAGAATGCAGACCGAAAGGGTGTTTTTCTATATTTTCTATGGAACAGCCGGTGGCTTTAACCCCACTAGTAAAGTAGAACATTTAATGAAGGGATGGAGTGGAGGCGGGGAAGCTGATTTTCAAGGTTTCAGATTTTCCCTCTAGAGCAATCTAGGGCTCATTCCGCACCTGCAGAATAATGCACTTTCAAACTGCTTTCAGTGCTCTTTGAAGCTGTGCGGAATGGCAAAATCCACTTGCAAACAGTTGTGAAAGTGGTTTGAAAACGCATTATTTTGCGTGTACGGAAGGGGCCTAGGTTATGCTTAGGAGAAACTCATCAGTGAATTTTTCTAAAAAGCTTGCCTTGTGCATATATATCCCTCAGAACTGGGCAGTTGTCCCCGATCAATCTCTCTAGATTTAAAAAAAAATTCATTGAAGAAAAGTGCAATTTTGCATGAGTACATGGTTTCTGCAACGCACCATTGAAATGGGCCACAAGTACATTTTAAGAACTGTTTGTTTTTAATGTTAATATCAATACTTGTTCCATAGTGGTTCTCCTGAAATGAACATGTGTTGGAAATCCAGGTGTGAAGTGCCAAGTGTATTCTATTTGATACAAGATCCAGAATCTTAGGGTTGCCAGCCCCGAGGTTGGAAATTCCTGGACCTTTCTGGGGTGGAGCTTGAGGAGACTCAGTGGGGTATAAAGCCATAGGCCCTTTCCGCACGGGCCTAATACAGCCTCCCTAGCTGCGTGAAGCCGCCATTTTCCGTGCGAATGGCAGCGGCTGGAAGGCCCCTTTGCCCGATCGACCTACCTTCTCTGCGACCGTCCGGCACGTCGCCAAGGCCTGGGGACACGCCCCCCTGCACTGCGACTCCGGAGCGGTCGCGCAGGGCAGGCGGGGGTGTCCCCTGGCCTTGGCGACACGCCGGACAGTCGCAGAGAAGGTAGGTTGATTGGACGACGGCGCTCCGCGGCGCCGTCTTCCCCACCGCAACGGGGACCGTTCATGCGAACGATCCCAGGGGGGTTGGGTCGGTGTTATGTACGCCGACCCAACCCCCAATTGTGGCCATGCCGAAGCAGCCATAGAGCCCACCCTCCAAAGTAGCCATTTTCTCTAGGGGTACTGACTTCCCTCCAGGAAAGGCATCCTTGGGGAAAGACCCCACATCCTGTAAGCAGGATGCAGCCCACCACTCCCTCCCCGGTAACCACCCCTAGAAGTCTGGAACAATCAGAAATTCCTACATAGCTTTGAGAGAGGAGAGGTGACTTGAAGTGCCCCATCCTCTCTTCGATCCTACGTATGTTTCATCTTTAGGATAAGACCATCACCCTTTGCTCGGTGCAAGGCCAACAGAACAAGGGATCAGCCTGAGCAGTTGACCATTGTCCATGAACATCTGGAGTGCCATAGGTTCGCCACCACGGATGTAAGCTATTTCCTATGCAAGAAGGTCTTTTTCAATAGCAGTCTGCCACTTACAGAACTAATTAACACATAAAAAATCTATTTCTGGGCAAGGGTTTCTCTTACTGGATGGGATTGTCTACCTCACAAGGGCAACTGTAACACACTTAGCACAACCAATATCTTTCAGTAGGCTTTCAGAGTGTTGGTGGCTGTTATTTCTTTATTTTTTTTTTAAAAAAACGCTTCTTTCTTTGTCGTTTTCCTTTGAAAGCAAGTATGAAAAAAAATCACTTTCTGGCAGTGCAACCCATTTTCTAATTGGTCATGGTGTAAGATAACTAATAGGCAGAAAGGTAGAATTTTAATTGCCTATTTTACATGGTGTTTTATAATGAGAGATGAGGATTGCTGTAACCTTTTGCTCACAAGTCTGATATGTGTGTTTTGTACAACATAATTATAAAGACGATTTTAACATCAAGAGTTTATACTTTCAAAACTGGAGGCGAGGGTGACAGTGAATGCAGATCGGAGGGAAATCTGTAAATACCGTTTACGCTTTATGTCGGGCCTAACCCCCCCAAAAGATGATTATTCTCATTATCCTCACTGAAATCATGGCCTAGGCTAGCCTGACCTTGTCAGATCGCAGAAGCTAAGCAGGGTCAACCCTGGTTAGTATTTGGAAGAGAGACAACCAGGGAAGTCCAGGGTTGCTCTGCAGAGCCAGGCAATGGCAAAACCACCTTTGAACATGTCTTGCCTTGAAATCCATACGGGGTTGCTATAATTTGGCGGCAACTTGATCACATTTCCTCATTTCCCACCAAGGTTAGAGAAAAAGAAGAGGGGTTTGGTTTTATACCTCGCTTTGCTCAACCACAACGAGTCTCAAAGCCGCTTACAAGCTCCTTTCCCTTCCTCACCCCACAACAGACACTTAGGCCCCTTCTGCACACGCGAAATAATGCGTTTTCAAACCACTTTCACAACTGTCTGCAAGTGGATTTTGCCATTCCGCACAGCTTCAAAGAGCATTGAAAGCAGTTTGAAAGTGCATTATTCTGCACGTGCGGAATGAGCCCTAGAGAGGTAGATCGGGCTGAAAGAGTTCTGAGAGAACTATGACATCCACTTGAAAGAGTCCACCATTGAACCTGTCGGTGATTTTGAGCCAATCACATGGTCTCAGTCTAACCTGTCTCAGGTTTGTGAGCGTTATGTGGGAAAAGGGAGATTTATTTTGTCACCTGGAGCTCCTTTGAGCGGGGTGGGGATGGGGAAGAATCATGATAGGCCTATGGTGGTGAACCTATGGCACACCAGATGTTCATAGACTACAATGCCCATCAGCCCCTGCCAGCATGGCCAATTGGCTCTCACTTCTTTCTGAGTTGCAACCCTGGACTTTCTCAATGATCTCCCATCCAAGGATTAACTTCCAAGTTCTGACAAAGACTGAACCAATGCAGACCAGGGCAAAATGACTTGTATACAAGGGATTGATTCTCTGAAACTGGGTAGTCAGAATAACCTTCTTGATGGATTTGAGAAAGAGGTTGCATTTGAATGTTTCCAGCTCTGCATTTGAATGTTTCCAACTCTGTTGAGGGAGAATGCCTCAACGGTAGACTTGACTCTTTTAAACCCCACAGCTGAGCAACAGCAAGTTTGTGAAGGGAGGCAGGAATATAATTTCCATGTAGTCGAGAGACACAGCACGAATCATTAGTCGTTTGACTGGACTTCGATCAACCAACAGCGAAATAGACATGCTTGGGGTCACACCCATTTTGAATTGTTGTTTATTCTCATTGCATTGGGAACGGGAGCCGGTTCGGATAGAAAACTATCTGACACTAAAACTGCTGTGCCGCACACTGAACGCTTTGGCTGCAAAGTTGAAGGACAGCAATGTTCTTAGGGAACACAACAGAGTGTGACATTTCCTTGCTACTACCTCTCGCTACTAGGTTGTTTCTCTTTGTTTAAGATCTGCCATTTACATCCCCCTTATTGAGTATTTTCCACTTTGCATCTTAATCAACTATCATCTCTGGTGCAACAATTCCAGAGCTAATGACAAGGAGCGTAAATGTTCGAGGGCGTTGAGCTCGGATGACAAATGTTTTTTAACTATCTCCTCCTCGTCGGAATCAGATTTCGTCCCCCTAATCGGTAATATCGTAATTAGGATTTAACAAAATGTTGACTGTAAATGTTCAGACCTAGCAGGGGAAAACAAAAATGAGATGTTCCGTTACTGGCTAGCAGTGACCTCTCCTTGACTTTGCATAAAGAGCAAGGGGGGAGGGGGTGTCACAAAAATCTACCAGGAATGCTTTGCTCTGAAGTCCCTACCAGAGCGAGCCGGGCGGTGATAAAGCTCCAGTCGTGTTCTCATTTGGTGGTGAGCTGCCATCACAGTTCATTATCTTAACGGTTGGCATTAAAGTAGAATTATGTTTGCGAGGAACAGGGGAAGGTTTTGATAAAAAAATGGGGGAGGGAGAAAAACTAAGAGGACTCATCCAGCAACACCACTAATAGGGTGTGGAAGGCAAGGCAAGCAGATGTCTTTATGGGCAAGCACCTCTTTCCCAACATTTCCCCCCCTCCCGCAGCCCCGTTTGGAAGATTCTTTGTTTCCTCACCCCCCCACCCAAAAAAACCCCTTAGCTAATTCCTTTATGAAAAGATGAAATGGAAGTGTCTGGCGGTGGTAAAAGCAGGCTATGATAGATCAGATCCGAAACCCAGACTTGTGTTTGCAAAAGGTCGTTGGAGCTTACAGGTTTTGCCACACTTGAATCTGCTTGCGTGGGCAGGACTCTACAAGACCAGTTCTCTTTTTGAGTAATGTACTCACCCACTCTTTTCTCTTCTTTTCTTTCCTTTTTTTCCCCCCAGGTTTATAAACGCTAGAAGAAGAATAGTTCAGCCCATGATAGACCAGTCCAATCGAGCAGGCAAGTTCCCACTAACTATAGTGACATCGCTAACATAAAAACCATCCACAAGCCATTCACCAGGAGGTCCCGTTACCTGGTAAACAAGTTAAAAGGGAATGCCAGGACCGGTATTAAACAAAGCCAGTCTTGTCTCTATTAACAACTGTTAAGTCCACTTTAACACAGTTGGGAAAAAAATACGCATGTTTGGGCCGAAGTTAACTAATACAGATAAACCGGTATGATGGGCATATTGACATGCAAGTTAGCATCTGTGTTGCAAACAGATTATTCGTGTTTGGGCTTCCCTTCCCAGCTCTTTCTGCTCATACCCTGGTGCATGGCTTGGTGTGGAATTGCTGTAAACTTTATTACCTGTCAAAAGGGCAAAGGGGTCACAATTGCTTGTGGGACTCAGTAAAGTTCAAAGACATTCAATGAGGTAGAGCTTTATGTGCTTTAATAACCTAGGGCAGCTTTCTTCTGAAGCTAGCTTTTAATGTTCTGTTAAAATCTAGAAGAGGAGTAACGGTGAAAATATTCAAGAGTTTCTAATGTACTGTTATCTTTCTCTTGTTCTCGTTAACCGCCCCCCCTCGCCCCCCTCCCAATTGCTATCTCACACTGTTTAAGGGCAGAACGACTGGTCAGCTCCCATCCTTTAAGATTATGGGCTTGCAGCTAGAATTTTTTTAAAAAAAAATGAAAGCATTTACATTGTTGTTTCTGGGTATTGTGTTTGTTGGGAAAGGGGGTCCTTGTTTCATGCCACAACTGATTTCCAAGATTGTGGCTACGAGTTGCAATAGATTGGCAAGGCCATCAGAAACTGGTGCTAAGGGGTAGTAAAAAAATAAGACAGGGGTAGTAAAAGATACACAGCTTCAACAGGAATACATTGCAGCTAACAGAATAGCACCTTCTACAGGAATAGTCTAATTGGTCAGTTTGGCCCTATTTCTTCAGAGCAGCGGTTCTCAACCTTCCTAATGCTGCGACCCTTTAATAATACAGGGGTCTTCAAATTATGCCCCTCCAGATGTTTATGGACTACAATTCCCCTCAGCTCCTGCCAGCATGGCCAAGTGGTAGGGCTCATGGGAATTGTAGTCTATGAACATCTGGAGGGCCATAGTTTGAAGAGCCCTGCTTTAATACAATTCCTCATGCTGTGGTGACCCCCAACCATAAAATTGGTATATATAAAATAGAAAAAGATCGTTTTCTGATGGTCTTAGGCGACCCCTGTGAAAGGGTCGTTCGACCCCCAAAGGGGTTGCGACCCACAGGTTGAGAACCGCTACTTCAGAGGGTAGCCATGTTGGCCTACTGTAGAACAGCTGGATTTGAGTCCAGTAGAGGTTTAGAGACCAACAAGGTTTATACCACAAAAATCTCGTCTGTAAGGTGCAGCTGGCCTTGAATCTTAGGCTCCTTCCGCACACGCAGGATAATGCACTTTCAAACTGCTTTCAGTGCTCTTTGAAGCTGTGCGGAATAGCAAAATCCACTTGCAAACAGTTGTGAAAGTGGTTTGAAAATGCGTTATTTTGCGTGTGCGGAAGGGGCCTTACTGATTTCCTCCCGACTGCATCGTATGCATTTGGCAAACATTTCTAAGCCCAATACCTACATATTAGCCACCTGCTTCTGGGTTTCAACACACTGTCCAAATCCAAGAGGTCGGCCTGCTACTCATCTGAACAAAGACCTCCCGAGCGAGCGTGTGGGATCCTTGTTCCATTTGGCGAGGATCGATCTACTGATTTAAAGGGGAATGGAAATGGGGAGAGGGCCTTTGGCAGCCTTTGGAGCTGGAACAATTCCCTGATATTGCATCAACAACAGGCCTTTCCTAGATTTCCTGGCTCCAGCAGGATTGGCTCCATGTTTTAAGTTGATTTATACGGTCTAACCTTGGAAAGTCAGCACACCCAGAGACGTGGGAAAGGCCAAGTGAAACAGCAGGTTCTGGACTCCTGCAGGCAGACGACGACAGGACGTGTCTTCTTTGCTTCCTCATGCCAGAGAACACCAATGGGGGGCTTGCCGGTTCCTTTCTCGATGGCCACCAAGTATTTTTGAATGTGGGTGGAGCCAGATGGGGCTGCTGGAGATTCGATTGGCTCTGCAGATGTTTTTAAAACGTAGCTTTTACCGCCGCTGCCACCAGAGCACAAGGGTCTTTCCTGGGTGATTGAAGTTAAGCCGTGGCAGCTTTTTTTGTAGCTGGCTCCGCCTCCCATGGCGCCTATTTTGTGGCAGCCACATTGTGGACATGGCCACTTTTCTGAATGCCAAATGTGCCCACAGGCTCACAAAGGTTAAAGTCCTGGTCTTTGGTGTCACTACAGCCATGTGAGGGAAGCAGAATCACTCACGTTGTATGTGGTGTTCCTTCATGGTCTGGGATAGGGCTAATGGCAGATCCAAGGCCCCTTCCGCACATGCAAAATAATGCATTGTCAATCCACTTTTAATGCTTTTTGCAGCTGGATTTTACTGTGCAGCATAGCAACAATTGCAAACAATTGTGAAAGTAGATTGAAAGTGCGTTATTCTGCATGTGCGGAAGGGGCCCGAGTTTTCTGTAACTGTTTGCCATAAGGCATCAAGATGATGTGATTGGGGAGGAAAAAATATTTAAGGTAGCCAGCATGGAGTTCTATAGTAATGACTTGAATCTCAGGCATGTCTCGAAATGAACTGCTTAGTTTTCTTCCAAGACGACTGGTCGGTTTTTCCTTACCAAGCGATATTAAGCCGTTTCCTGCCCCTTTTTAGTCAGCCAAGGAACACCTTATAACCCAGATGGACAGCCAATGGGAGGTTTTGTGATGGATGGTCAGCAGCACATGGGAATCCGAGCGCCAGGTGAGTGTCACGATGCAATGCACTTCCCTCCCGAGTTGTAATGTCCGTCGTGCCGCACCACCGTACTTGACCACAGGTGAACTCTGCCTCGCTTCCTGCTCTACCTCGCTCGCTTTGCCTCGCTCTCTGCCTGTCTTCTCGACGCCGCCTTAAAATAATAATAATAATAATAGAAACCCGGACAAGACAGAGCTCTTCTCTCATTTCTCTCTCTCTCTCTCTGAACATTCCTCTGACCCCCTCTGGGATCTGTGTTTTTTTTAAGGGTCTTTTGGCACTATCTGTTGACTTTGCTCATTCTCTGGCATCTTCTTGGATTTTTTTCTCTCCCTTCTAGGACCTATGAGTGGCATGAGTATGAATATGGGCATGGAAGGGCAGTGGCACTACATGTAACCTTCATCTAGTTAACCAATCGCAAAGCCAGGGGGAAGTAAGTACATACGGGGTCTTTATCTTCACTTTGCTCCAGCGGTGGGTGTTTATTTTTCCTTCCCTCCCTTTCCTGGCGTTTTTCCTTGCATTTCACCTTGCCCATATCTTCATGCTTGTTCATGTGTCTCTCCATGGACTCCTCAGTCTCTGCATTCTCTCTCTCTCTCTTGCCTCTTCTGTTTCGATCAAGCTTTCCGGGCTTAGAAAGCACTGTATGTGATATACATTTATCCCTGTGTGTTCCTATTATACAGTACTGACCACATGACAAAACAAGAAACAGCCAAGAGGAGAGCGGGGTGGAGTTGTCATAGTAACAGACTGATTTGCAAAATGTAAGCAGTCTGCAGCCGTGCACGGAGAGGAAAGAGCACGTCCCCGAAGTGTCATAAATCTGTCTAACCACAGTTGATGCATGAGTTACATTTCTGCACTAACCTGCCAGACACCAAAAAGAAAAAAAAAAGAAAAAGACCAACAGAGACTTCTTTTTCTTTTCCTTTTAATTAAAAGCTTTGCTTAGGATAGGAAGGTTGTCGGATTTTTTTTTAAGTTACTTTTTTTCCGGGGAAAAAAAAGTTTATTTCTCTCTCTCTCTCTCTCTCTTTTTTTTGTCCCTCCGTCATAATGGGATTACGCGGGGCAAAGGTGAAAAAGAGAATACAAAATAGAGGTGCGCACAGCAGGCTATAGAGCTTAGCCCAGGCTAATTGACTATATCCAAATTAAGTATGCCATCACTAGCAGTGTGACAAATGGATTTGACTTATTCAGTATACAAAAATAGAGAGCATTAATACAATCTGCAGTCGCAGGCCCAGAGAAATAAGTGCACAAACCCTGCCCCAGTTTCTTGCTCTTGTCTATTTGGTGTGCGTTGGGGAGGGGGGGGGGAGAGAGAGAGAGAGAGAAGCATAACACACACACAAACACACATCATCCAAAGCCTTATTTGGGGGTGGGGATAAATGTAAGTTTGACCACCTGGAAACAGCAATACATTTTAAAAATATGTCAAGATGTTTCTGAATCATGGTTCCGGAACTTAAGGGCAGAGATTTTTGTTTTGTTTTCAAGCCTCTTGTCGGCCCTCCCCCTCCCCAAGTACATTAACATACCATTTGATGGCCAAAGCCATGGGTTTTTCACAGTTGCGTCTCCTCTGCAGCGCGGCTTAAAAATAAGGGCTTTCAAAAAAAAAATCTATTAGTTGTGAAAACATTTCATCTCAGCTCGGGGAACGCAATCGGCTTATTACCTCATCGTGGACTGTTCCCCCCCCCCCCCCTCGCTCAAGTTAATTTAAATATTGTTTCTTAACTTTCTAGGTCAATTAAATTTTAAATGATGTATTTTATGCTTCATGACCAATTAAATTAATAGGTTATTACCCCCCAAAAAATCATCCTTTTTTTATTAAACAGCTGTGAGTACAGTACATTTTATAACCAATTTTCATTAAGTTCCAAAATGTTCCTTTAGGCTAGATTAAGCAGCTCTCTCCGTTGTTGCTCCAGCCTGGAGACCTGATTCCAAGGTGTTCGTAGCATTCGCGGCACATTATTACTTAGAACTAAAGCCAATTGAACCTGCTTAGCAATAGCGTTATGCTTTTCACCCTGGATGATTATGGAGCTTATAGCTCTCAGAAACAATACACCTGTCAGTTCCCATCAATGCCAGCAATCCATGCAGAAGGCCGAGGCCCACGGAAAGAGGGGGGCTCATTGTCCCAGGCCCAATTTTTTCTTATTGTTCTCAAAAAATCACTGAAAGGTTGACTGAATTCTGTATCGCTCTCTTTTCCCGCTTCTCTCTCTTTCTCTCTCTCTCTCTTTCTCTCTCTCTCTCTTTCCCCCGCTGCAGACGTGAATGATCACAGGGAAGGAATTAATTGATAACTGTTATTGATTTTTATGTGTGTGTTTTTTTAAAAAAAACAGGTTTGATTTAACCATCGTCCTTTGTAATCTTATCCATTTCAGCTTCATATCAGGCCTTCCTTGAATAATGCAGATACCTTGCGTAGGGCTGACAAAACATGGCGTAATTTTTTTCACTTCCCCCCCATTTCAGATTCACAAACTGCCTTTTTTACTATCGAAGCGGAGTAAACTCGCGATGATTCCTTTCCCAAACCCTCTATGCGGATGTCCCATCTGTCTGCGGGTTCGTCCCCCACACAGGGAGGGAGAATGGGCACAAGGGCACTAGCCCCGCCTCCGTGGGATGGCCAATAGGTCCTCACAGGGTGGGCACATGGAGGGAACGCCAGCACACATCTTCAGCACCATTTAAAAAACAGCACTGCCAATCACAGGGAAGGGCGGACGAGAGCATCAACATGCGCCCGCCCCCTGCAAACCACTTGGCAATTACCAGGAGCGGGGCCAGCACACACGTGACCCCGCTCCCTTCCTGTTCAGCGGATGAGCACGCGAACAGCTCCATCTCCATCAGGCTACCGTAGTTCTCTCTTGCAACCACATTCAGTTCTATCTGTGCCTGACGTACTAGAAAAACGTGTTCATAAAAAGAAGGGAGACGGTGGAGCACTCTAGAGAATGAACCAAGGATAACAGAGGCAGTCAGTGTCAAGCGTCCCCTGTGGTCCACACACATATCAACTGTTTTCAGTATGATGAAAGCCACTAGAAGCAAATCTGTGTGTGGTTTTTTCAGGGAAGACACCTCTTTGGTCTGTGCAGTAGGTCACGCAGAATGCCATTGATCACCACAATGTTAAAATATGATATTCCCATACCATGTCCATGCGCTAAGCTCGAACCGAGCATTCTGCTTTCTGAATGTTACGGCGGTGGAGGAATAAGTAACTCACACGTTTATTCTCTTTGTTGCAAACTGTAAACAAATGTTTGTGTCAGTGCATTCCAAACATTGTCCGAGTATTCCCAAGGACCTCATGTGCTAAAATGTTATTCCTCTGTGGAACTCCGAGAAAGCTGCGTTGCCTTTTACGTGAATTGAGTTTAAAGTTGATGAGTATTTCTTTCTTTTCTCTCTTTCTCCACAGGACTACAAAGTATGCCCGGGGATTACGTGTCTCGGGGTGGTCCAATGGGCATGAATATGGGACAGCCAAGTTATACGCCACCCCAGATGCCCCCGCATCCGGCTCAGCTGCGCCACGGCCCCCCAGTGCATACATACATTCCTGGACACCCACACCACCCCGCAATGATGATGCATGGGGGGCCACCCCACCCTGGAATGCCGATGTCAGCAACTAGCCCCACCATGCTCAACACAGGAGACCCAGCAATGAGTGGACAAGTCATGGACATTCATGCTCAGTAGCTTATGGGAATATACGTTTATCTTCAACGACGGCAGGGTTGAATGTCGTCGCTTCGGCAGTGACTTGACGGATTTCCGATCTTGGCATCTCGTTTGGACCAAGGAACTATTCTAATTCGTCTTTTACAGGGACCCTTGGAAAGCAGGATGAAACTCACCGCAACCAGTTCAACGTCTGAGGGACATGCAGAAATAACTATATAAGGCAACAGAGTGGAATATTGTAAAATGCTATTATTCTATTATCCATATTACGTTGTTTCTTATAGATTTTTTAAGAAAAAAATGTGAATTTTTTTCCACACTATGTGTGTTGTTTCCATAGCTCTTCAATTCCTCCAGAAGCCTCCTTACGTTAGAAAAAAAAATAAGAAAAAAGCCTTACAGTTGCCCTGCAAATGACAAAAAAACCCCGATTTATTTGCAGATTTTTAGAGCGTTAAAAAAATATCTACGTCAGGCAGAAGAACAGTTCTTCTTTCCTAGGATTTTAGCCATGCACTCTGTATTTCTCTCTTTTCTTCTTCTTGCTCTTCTTCTCCCCCCTCCCCCTTTTTTTCTAGCCTGGGGCGTGAATTTGCATGTCTAATTCATTTACTCACCATATTTGAATTGGCCTGAACAGATGTAAATCGGGAAGGATGGGGAAAAAGGCAGTCCTCAACAATGATTAATCAGCTGTTGCAGGCCCTGTCTTAAGGAGATTCAGAGGAGGGATGGAAACCAGGAGAAAAGTGTATTTGAACATAATTGTCACATCTGAGCGTCGTCTCCTCCCCATGAAGCAGCTGCCAACACCGCCGACATCACTTCCTGTTTTATGCCCCTCCAAAAAAAACCAACAACACTGAAGAGTTATTTTTTACCACGTCGATTTTTTATTTTTTTTGGGCAAAGCATCATTCGTGCATTTTTCCATAGTCCCATCATGGAGCATATTATGTATACATTGTAAATAAAACTTTTTTTGTGCAAAAAAAGAAAAAAACGAAAACGAAAAAAAAAAACAAAAGGACTGGAAAAATGAACTGTATTATTGCTTTTTTTTGGTAAAAGTAGCAGTTTGGTATGAGTTGGCATGCATACAGATTTACTAAGTGGGATAAGCTAATTATACTTTTGTTGTGGTTAAACAAAAAAAAATGCTTGTTGATAGCCTTTTTCTATCAAGAAACCAAGGAGCGAATTATTATTAATAATCATTGCACATTGAGTCTTAGAGTTTCTGATTGAAACTGTTTGGATTGTACAATAACGCGAAGCCCGAGTTGTAGTAGTTTGAGTGCAGTAATGAAATCTGAATCTAAAATAAAAGCAAATTATTTTTTGTCACGTTGCTTCCCCACTTGAAAAAGTTATTCCGCTGTCCCGAATCCCCCCCAAATCTGTAGCGATTTCGAGGAGCATGCCCATCTGTCTTTTTGAAATTAGCATTCAACACCAGATAACTTTTAAATCCTTTTTTTAAAAAGCAACTGTTGGAACTAATTTCTAACCTGCACTTTGTACGTTGCAGCCAACTGGTTCAACAGAATCAAAGCACGTCATCATATTGCCCGGTTGGCCCGGTTTATCTTCAGTCTGATCATTAAAACTTATAAAATGTTCAGATTTTAAGACAATAAAGGAGACTTAACTGCCTGACGTTGGATGGGATTTAAAAAAAAAAACTGCATCTTGTTCAAATGAATCGCAGGTGACGTTTGAGTTAAATTATTTTAATAAATGGATTAAACTTCTGTTCAAATTAGATTTACTATAAAGTGTAGCACTTTTTAAAAAATTTCCCTACATTCAAGTAAATGAGCATTTGTGCATTAACTGTTTGTAGCACAAGGGCAAGACTTTTTTAAAAAAATCTAATGGTCATAAATAAATCCTGTGTTGTGATTGGCTGCAGACTGGACCGTTAACCCATTTCCCAGCACAGCTGTACTCTTTGCACTGCAGCCAACTGGTTAAGTAGAATCAAATAACATGTTTAGGATACAATACCTTATAATTTTCTTCTCAATAAAATCACACCTGTTAAAAAGTGTCCCCCAAGAGGCTTGGAACAAAGGTACAAACATTTTTTGCTAAAGCATGCTTATTTCAAAAACTTAAATAAAAAAGATGCTAGGAGTGACAGAGCAGTGTGCACAAAAGAGGCCGGTGGTGAGAAAACTGTGCGGAGTCTGCCATTCAAATCGATGTCACCCCATAAACCCGCCCTGAACAATTCCCTTCTTTTATTGAAAAGAAAAGTCCAGGTTGTTTTGTGGGTTTACTAGGCAGGGTTTGATGGATGATCTTACCTGTCTCTGGAGCATTACACGCCTCACCCTTTGCTTACCTGTATGGATCTTTTCCAGGGCTGGATTTCTCCAGAACTAATTTCTCACCAGTGCACAATCCTATATGTCTGATGATAAATGTCGCTCTGTATACCTGCTCTCTCTCACCACTGGAGTAATGCCATTGAAATCCCAAGGCCTAACCCATGTGTTCATTTTTAAACTACGTCTTCATCCAGAGTGGTCATAAAGATCCCTTTTTAAAAAAGACCTACAGTTTATGACTATAATTTACATCTTCATGAAGTGCTAAAGTTTCGGCCTTAGATCTCACTGGGTTTTTCAACCCCAACCGAAAAGGTGCCTCACCTGGGAGGTTTGGTCGCTCCTGGGTAGCTAGCAGCAAGGAGTACTTCTGGGTTCCTGGTCTGATGCTGTCCTCCCATCTTTCTCTCCTGGCCTAGAAGCACCCGTTCCCCCCTTTTAAAACCCAGCAGTCAAATTTTTAACTTGTGCACACCCAGGTAAATGGCAAAAAAAAGTGCTGGCAGTTTGCACCCACGCTGCGAATGCAGTTCTTATTTTTCAATTGCTCCTTTCAAAAACCCAGCTTGAAATAAACTGCCCCTTTGCGAACTCCCATAAGTCCAGCAGCCCCCATCTGCAGGCCGCCAAGAGAAATAATGCATGCAACTCTGCCCCCCCCCCCTCATACTAAATGCAACTCATTTTGCATATTTCAAGTTTTGGGGAGGAGGGGGGACAAAAACCTACCGTGCAAAAACCCAATCTCTCCTTGCTCCATCCCCGGACACTTCATCGGCTGCAATTATAACACATTAATGAATAATATGCCTCGAGTGCATTTGGAAAAAAGTGGTGGGGGCGGGGGAGGGCAAGCGATTGTTCCCCGCCTGATGTTGGACGGCTTTCTGCAGGCCGAGGAAAGAGAAATAAACGGGTTACAAATAGGGAATTATCCCTCGTTTAGCATTAAAATTCATTTAGATAAAATTGCCACAAACATTTAAATGGGGAGATTAGTTCCCCCTCACGCCTTATTGCGCCCGCTGAATGGGCCCCGCTAAGAACATTTTACACGTTGGGAAATTCCGCCTTCGCGGGCCGCTTGCTGTTTCCTAGCTACCCACTTTCAAAAGCCCAAGCAGCAACGGGGGGGGGGGGAGAGGAGGGAGAGAGAAAGGGGGGGGGGGAACGTTTTGTCCTTTTGGCCAACCCAGCTTGCCATTCACCCCGGCTTGAAACGCACGCAGATCTGGGCATGAAACCCCAGCCGAGGTTTCCCGCGCGCAACAGCGCCCCGCGTTCCCTTCTCCGGAGCGGGGGAGGAAAAAAAGCGCACTCGCTCCACTTCTTTGTCCCCCCCCCCGAAAACCTTCCACCGCTGGGAGTTCATTTTGCCTGGGGGGGGGGGCTGCTTCACCGATGTCTCCTTCCAGGGAGGGGGGCGGAAGGGAGCGCTTTTGGCCCCCGCCAGGCGCGCAAAGGCGACCTCTCCAAAGTGCGCGCAGCGGAGGGCGCCGGGTCTGTATTTAAAATCCTCCGGAGAGGCTGAGTCGCCGACCAGAGCAGTTGCCCCCTCCCCTCTCCCTCTGCCGCGCCCCCGGAGCCGCCGCTTCTCCCCCTCTCTTTCCCCTCCTCGCCGCCCCCCGCTGCAGAGGCACAGGAAGGCGGAGGAACGCCAGCTTCGACTGCCATCTTTCGGGGAGTCGGGAAAACGGCGCCCGCCTTCCATCCCCGGCCACTCTCTCGCTCTCTCTCGCCGCGGCCCGGGCCGGGCTTCCCCGGAAACCGGCTGCCTTTTTGGGCGTGCGTTTTCAATAGAAGTCGGGGCAGAGCGGCCCGCGCGCGACGGTGCAAACCGCACGTGTTGCCGGACGCGGCGATTGCAAACTGCATAGGCGGGGATTGCCCGCTGCAAATGACGACGACGGCGGCGGCGGCGGCGGCGGGGGCGGGGGGGGACTTCTTTGCAAGAGGGGCGCGCGGCCGTTTCTTCCCGCTGCAAAAACCAAACGGGGAGACTTGCCCGTGCAAACTGCAGCGATTGCCAGTTGCAACCATGGCAAGCCGCCACTGACGGTAGGGAAACTTCTTTGCAAAGAGGGGCGGGCTGCAGCCGCCTCTTTCCGCTGCAAAGAGAGAAAGGCTCCAAAGGGAAAGTTCGGCGGGTGTTCTGATTTGAGGGTGGGGCCTGTTTTCCTCTTGCGATCCCCCCCCTTTTTAAAAAAAGTTAGGCAACGCCGCATGCGCGCTGGAGCTTCTGGAGCGGCTCCCCTCGTGGGCTGATGGTGCGTTTTGAGAGAGTACCGTATTGCATGGAATCGAGCGTCCCCCCAGAAAATAAGCGGAGCCCCGGAAATCCGAGCGGGGGGAGGGAGGGTATACGGCGTGGGCCACAATCCCTTCGTAGGTGCCTGTGACCGAGGCAGGCAAGCCTTCCGCCTCCCCTCGCCCCCCGCCCCAGAAAGTTTCCGGTGGACGCTTTAGCCCCGAGTTTAAAACACGTGTTTGCAAAATGGGGGTGTGTGTGATTTTTTTAACCCCTTGTTGCATCCGAGCCGTGGATCCAACCCGAGCGGAAAGGTTGGTTGCTGGTCTGCAGAGAAGGGGCGGCTCAGGTCCAAACTTCTGCGCCGGGGTCGAACTTTTCCCCGAACGCTCTTGCTCAAAAACTTGCAAAACGGGAGGGAGAGGAAACCCCCCAATATTTATTGGGACAGCCTTCCCCCCGCCCCCTGTTGCAGCCCAGGAGGCTGCCCGAACCACGCGGGGTCAGCGAGGAGAAATTTTAGTCGCGTTTTTTGTAGGGGCGGTTGTGACGTTCCAAACGGCAAACTCCTGCCTGCGCCCTCCTTTTGAACAGAGGCTGAGATTGCAAAGCAGGTTGACACACACACACACACACTCTTTTTTTTTTTCTTTTGCAAAGTTCATCCCAAACGGTTTGGAACTGGGGAGGCGCGGCCTGCTGCTCGCTGGTGTCTTCTGGGCCCAGTGGGAGCCCGGTTTTGCAAAAGCACCCGCTGCCCTCGTCTGGCTTAACGCGTTTGCAAGCGTTGCTGGGGGCGAACCCTCCACGGCGCGACGCTTTGCAGCAGAAGCTCGCGATCCTAAACGGCAGGACAGCCCAAACCCTCAGGTGTGAAGGATTTGCTGCTGTGACTTGGCCCCCCTCCCCCATGTGCAACTGAGTCCTGTGAATGTATCGTGGAAGGCTTTAACAGCAAGAATCCCTGGGGTGCCCTGCAGTTTCCGAGCTATATGGCCGTGTTCTAGTAGCATTTTCTCCTGACGTTTCGCCTGCATCTGTGGCTGGCATCTTCAGATGGGAGTAAAGCAAGTGGAGGATATATACCTGTGGAATGTCCAGGGTGGGAGAAAGAACCATTTGCCTGTTACCAAGTGTAAAGGGTGCAGTTAGCAAGCTTGGTTTGCACGTGTTGGGTGGGATCCACACATTTAGCATGGGAGGAAGCATAATCTATTAGCGAGGGCATCTGCATTGTAGTAGCCTGAGTTCTGTGACTTTCCAACCCAGGAGCTGTTGCAAATTCTCGAGGGGGCGGCTTGGGGGTCCGAGGGGGTATCCTTACACACACACACACACCCCCCAGCTTACACTGGGACCCGTTGGAAAGGTGAGGCGGCCCCCAGCTAAGAGCAGCGCCCCCTCTTCTAAGAGGAGGCGGGAAGGACCCCCCCCCCTCTAAATTCTCTGGGGAGCCTTCCAGGTTTAAAAGGGCCGTGGCGTTTTCTGACCCAACCGTAGCCCTGAAGCCCCCGCGGCTCGTGTGAACGCGTCTTCCGAGGGAAGCCCGTGCCAAGATGCGTGTAGAGGTCTTTCCAGCCTGAGCCCGGCTGCTGCCTGTTGCCAGACCGAGCACTTTGGCTTTTCCCCGCAAGCAGAGACTGGACATTAAAAAATAAATTAGCACTTTAAGAAATTTTCTTCCTGTCCCTTCCAGTTTTCGGGCCGGCGGGGAAGACGAACTCCGCCTGGGTTTAGGGATGGATCGGCGTGCCCTGGAAAGCGCCCTTTGGCTGCCTTCTCGGTCTGAACATCCCAGGTGTGGCTCAAACCCCTTCTCCGACCGACCGAGGCAACCTCGCCTTTTTGCATACGCAAAAATGCGCCCCCAAAGCGCCCTGGGGCCTATGGCCCCCTTTTCCGCACAGCCTGGAAGGTATCCCTTGTATGCGCCGCACGAGACTTCCGGGCTAGGCTTGACAACCTTCTAAACCCACGGGCCTTAGTGGCCTCGGGCGCAACGCAGCTCCGTTTAGGATCGCGCTTGGTACGCACGGCAGGGGCTCCCCAGAAGTTGCATCCAACAGGAGCGCAGATGCGTGCAGCCGTAGCCGTTTCCCACGGTTGAAACGTCGCCGGTAACTTTGCAAAGACGCAGCCGGGCGTGGGAGTTCTCTGAACCGGGCAAAACCCAAAAGCAGATCTGATTCCCCCCCCCTCCCCTAAGATGAACTTTCCTCCTTCCCACAAAGCGCAGATCCCAGACCCCAGAGCTCAGTCGACGCCCCCCCCCGCCCGAAACTCTTTGCTGGGTCGCTGAAGAAGTGCCCGCGCAGAGAGCCAAGGGGGGGGGGGAGGACACATTTGCCCATCCGTAAAATGACTTGGCTGGGAGGACTGACTCCGGATTAAGCCCCTGGGAATCACAAGCGGGGGCCCGGCCGTGGGACTGCGCTTTGGAAACGCTCCAGGTTGTTCTGTGGCAAAAGCCACGCGCTGGGGCGGTGAAGGTGGGGCGAAGTGAGCCAGCCCAGTTGCACCTGATCTTGCCCCTCTCCTTCTCAGGCGCTCCCCCCAGGAATCCCCTTGACGGATTCCTCCCCCCACTTCAAAAACCCAAGCGCCCAGCCTCGATGCCCGGCGCGTTTTGACGCTTGGGGGAAAGGGGACCCCTTGCGAGATTCCCAGGAAAAGCTTGCCTTTAGTCATCCTCCTCGCGAGTAATCGAGTAATGTTTGGGTTTGATGTAGTGGACGGA
Organism: Sphaerodactylus townsendi; assembly: GCF_021028975.2. Lineage (NCBI taxonomy): Eukaryota > Metazoa > Chordata > Lepidosauria > Squamata > Sphaerodactylidae > Sphaerodactylus > Sphaerodactylus townsendi. The sequence goes on from NC_059425.1 coordinate 187,300,300, forward strand.
GGAGGCGAAGGGGCTGTCGTGGGGGGCATCTTCGGGGGGGGGGTTCCCGGGTGCCAAACGGCGCCCTGTTCTTTGCGCGGCAGCTGTTCGCAAAAGCGCAAAACTCCCCGTTTGGGGAAAAGGCGAGAAGGGAGGAAGGGAAGCAAAAGAGAGAAAAGGACGGCTCGTCCCGTGCGCCCCCCCCCCCGCCGCCCCAATTTGGTGCCATTTTCGATGTCATCTGTTTCCTTGGTGACTGCGCGCGGCGCCCCCCTCCCCAAAGCCCCTGGGCTCCTGGATTGTTAGGAAGGGGGGGGGGAACCGCCGCGCTATTTCTGCACCGTCATTTATCACTGTCAGCGCATAATGATTCCCCTCGCAGCTCCTTATTGATGTTTGTAATTGCATTATCTCATACGGGGGAGGGGGGCGTCGCGCGGGGCTGGGGGGGGGGGCGAGATGATCAATGAAGCCCGGGCGCGCCTGGTCGGGTCAGGGGCAGCCAAAGAGCCCCTTTGTCCCTGGCTTTAAAAATAATTTAAGAAAAGGAGAAGAAGAAGCAGCAGCAGCAGCCTGGGATTTGGGGGAAGCGGTTTGCGGAGCGCGCTCGCTTCCCTTGCAGGGGCGGCGGAGTTGGGCAAACGGAGGGAGGGATAACGGCGGGCGCCGTCGCAAATGCGCCCGGGGAAATTGGGGAACGCGCCCGTTCGGTCCCCCTCGCCCCCAAACACAGGCGCCCTTCTCTGTGTCCCCCCCCCCCCCCATGAATGCGTCTTTAGAGGGAAATGGGTTTCGCCCGTCTCTGGAAGCACTTAAGCCTCTGGAAGCACTCCCGGCCTTTGACATCCAAGCCTCGCTTTGTCGACCCTTCCCCCCCCCCACCCCCTTCGTTTGGGTGGACGCGGCCGTTGGGGCGCCTACGGGATCGGGGCCGCTCCGTCGTTGCGAGCTGGAAGCGCCCGCAGAGCGAACCCGGAGGAGGCCGAGCGCGAACCCGCCCGGCAGCCTCGCCGGCCCCGACAATCTGGTCGGCTCTGCGGGGTCCCTGGGCCGGGATCCGGCTCTTTTCCTCTGAAACGGGCCCCCTTTATTTCCCCTTGTCCAGTGGCACCTTTGAGAGCCGCCCCTTGGGCATGCGACCCTTCTGCAAATACTGTGATGATTGTTATGCTATTATTAGTATTCGCACACTTCTGCCCATATTATTATTACTAAAATATTATTATTATTGTAGATTTCAGAGCTGCCAGATCTTTAGCTGGTTGTTGGCCTTTATTACAATTCGGGCCTCACCCAGAGGCCTAGGAAGTTGTTTATTATTATTATTACTATTACTATTACTATTACTATTACTATTACTATTACTATTACTATTATTACTATTATTATTATTATTATTATTATTATTATTATTATTATTATTATTATTATTATTATTATTGGTTGTGGGCTGTGTGGCCGTGGTCTGGCCGTTTTTGTCCAGAGCCACGACTCCCACAGCCCGGAAAACCCACAACAGCCGGTCGATTCCCGCAGTGAAAGCTTCCAACAATTATTATTAACAACAACAAGAAGAAGAAGAAGAGAAGGTGCATTATTTTTTCAACCTCTGGCCAGGCCCCTGTGTGCGTGTTTGGCGAGGGGGCGGCTGAGCTGGCTTAAAGCGACCTATGGAGGGTCAAATCCAGCGGTAAATGCCTGGGGTAGGGCGAAAGGCAGACCCACACACGGGGGGTCGCCTCCTTCGCTCCAGCCTCGACCTGCTGGGAAGCAAATCTTCCAGGTTTCCATCGAACAACTTCCAGGGCAAGAAGAGCGAAGCGTTTTGGCCCAGGGGGGTGCCAGCCCTGCCCAAAGGGCGTGAATTGATCCTCCTCTTCTTCTTTTTTATCCCCCCCCCCCCCAGGTGCATTTCTTGTGCAACTGAGCCGTCCCGGGGCTGTTCTGTTTCGCCAGGGGGGGAAGAAGGGCGAACCAAACACGCGCGGTGGTTTGAGCCGGAGCGTTTGGAGGCAGATCTGTTGGGCGCCCTGGGCATCTCTGGTCGGAAAGGGGGAGGGAGAAGTCCCTGGGAGGAGGTGGGAAACGTCAACCATTTCCTCCTGCCAAAACCAGAAGCTGCTCTTGCTGGGAAACTCGTCCCCGGGCAAAGGACGACCTGGCCTCTCTCTTCCGCCTCACTTTGGGGGGCTTTTCAAAAACGCCCGTGTCAGGGAGGGGGAAAGAGCTGGAGCCACCAACGGTGGCAGATCTCCTCGGAATAAAGGCGGCGCGCCGTGGCTCGCCTTCTCCCCAGCATTTGTGATGGATTTGGGGAGGCCAGAGCTGCGAAAGCAAAGGCTGCGGTTCTTCAACGTGCTCAGCCGAAGCCTTTAGACTTCTGTTATGTGCCTGAAGATTGGGGGGGGGGGGGGGGGGTTCCCAAATTTGCAACTTGGTGGAGGTGTAATTTGGCCACGGGGTGTGTGTGTGTGTGTGGAGTGTGTAAGCCCAATTCCGCCGGGAAAAATGGACCTCCAGGAACCAAACAGGGGCCAAATCTCAAGGCAAATCGACTCTTAGCCGCACTTGGATCCCTGGTTCCATTTAACAGGTCATGGAAGACAGATATTTTTTTAAAAAAAAAACCGGGGGTGGGGTGGGGGGAAATAACCTTCAAAAGTTCTGCAGAGTCAAATGCAGACGTGGAATAATTTCTGCTTAGCGGCTCTCGCGTTTGAAACAGAGAATCTCCAAGACGGAAGAAATAAAACGCTCTGGATCAAACTCGGGGGAATCTTTCTGTCTCTTTTTAAAAGAAAAGGTTCCCTCTTTAAATCCTGCCCAGTGTGCCACGGGTCTGAACACACACACACACAAAAACACACACAAAAACACACACACAAACACACGCCTGCCGTGCTTTGCAACCAGGGTTGGATTCTGCAAAAAGAATTATTGCGGGCTTATTGTTATAACGCCAGCCACAGATGCAGGCGAAATGTTAGGAACAAGATGTACCAGACCCAAGATGTACCAGACCACGCAACCCGGAAAACCCACAACAACCAGTTGAATCCGGCCGTGAAAGCTTTCCACACTATATTGCGGGCTTGTTTGTTGAAAAAATGTTATCTGCCGGGAGGGATTTCGTCGCCTCTTCCAAGAAACGGCTAACGGGGTTGCAAAGGGCTGACGCTTGAAAGAATCCGCTTGAAAGAAAAGTTTCGGATTTGTTTTCTTTAAAGAAGAAATGCTGGGTTTCTAAAACGAAGATCAACGAAGTGTGTGTGTGTGTGTGTGTGTGTGTGTTTTAAAAAAGGCCTGCACACTGCGGCCGAAAAACAGCAGAAACCAACACACACACCTTGATTTACGATTATTAAATCTTTGATTGCAATGTTAATGTTTCTTATTCTACCTTGCATTTGCATTTTAATCTATCGACCCTTTACAATTTCCCTGCCCTCCTACGCGAGTGATTGAGGGCAGGTCTGGGAAAGGGGGGGCGGGGGAGCCACGAACAGCAAGGCCAGTGTGTGTCTCTGTGTATCCCCCCCCCCCCCCGCTTTCTGCTTCTACTGCCTGGATGACAAGACCCTCTTCCCCGACAGTGTTAAGGCCAGCTGAAGAAATTATTTGTGGTCCTTCAAAGGTTACAAGCAGGGAGAATGTCCGCTTCGTCCCAAATGTTGCTGGGAGGGTTTTTTAAATTTTATTTTTGAGAAATTTTATTTTTGAGAAGGTCTGATCGTCCTATAAAAATGCAATAATAGAGACAAGGGAAAGAACTGGCACTTAAGATTGTCAATAAACCTTTGTTGCTCGGCTTTCTTTCTTTCGTCGTTCGTTCGTTCTTTCCTCCCTCCCTCTTTCTTTCTTTCTTTCATTTCATTCTTTTTTCTTTCCCCCTTCCTTCCTTCCTTCCTTCCTTCCTTCCTTCCTTCCTTCCTTCCTTCCTTCCTTCCTGTCTTTCTTTTCTTTTCCCTTCTTTTCCTTTCCTGTCTTTCTTTTCTTTTCCCTTCTTTTCCTTCCTTCCTTCCTTCCTTCCTGTCTTTCTTTTCCCTTCCTTCCTTCCTTCCTTCCTTCCTGACTTTCTTTTCCTTCCTTCCTTCCTTCCTTCCTTCCTTCCTTCCTTCCTTCCTTCCTTCCTTCCTTCCTTCCTTCCTTTCTATCTTTCTTTTCTTTTCCCTTCTTTTCCCTTCTTTTTTTCCTTCCTTCCTGTCTTTCTATCTTTCTTTTCCCTTCTTTTCCCTTCTTTCCTTCCTTCCTTCCTTCCTTCCTGTCTTTCTATCTTTCTTTTCCCTTCTTTCCTTCCTTCCTTCCTTCCTTCCTTCCTTCCTTCCTTCCTTCCTTCCTTCCTGTCTTTCTTTTCCCTTCTTTTCCTTGCTTGCTTGCTTCCTTCCTTCCTTCCCCTCCCCTCCCCCCTCTCTCTCTGGGGTGCCCCAAGTTCCCTCTGGGGCCCGAAAGTGATGTGGTTTGGCGTGGGGGGGGGGGGGTGAGTGGGGAGCCACAGCTGGCCCAAGCGAGACCCCGGGTGCTGACCTCCCCAGACCCAAAGAGGCGACTCTGCCGCCTGCCCGCTCTCCTGCCTCCCCAGGACCACGTGCCGCCGGACGGGCCGGATCCTGGGGCGGGGCTGGCTCAGCGAGGAGGCCCCTTCTCTCCCCCCCCCCGCCCCCTCCCGAGCGGGGGTCTCCGGCTAACTAACCTGCCCCTCCCTCGGGTGCCTCCTTTCGAGCGGCGAGTCAAGCGGAGGAGGGAGGGAAGCGGCCGGGTGGGTCCCCACGCGGATCTTGCCCGTGTTCCGCCCTCCTCCCCCCCCCCCCCCGCCTGTCCGGGCGCCTGCGGGGCGGGGCGAGGGCGACGCCGGAGCCGCCAAGGGAGCTGCGCCCGCGGGGGCCGGCTGGGAGACGCGCCTTCTGCCTGGGACCGCCTCCCTCGACAGGCCGTGGCGGCTGCCCCGTTCACACGACGCGGGGGCCCTCGGAGCCCGCAGATCCAGCGCCCCCCCCCCCACGCCTTTCTGCTGGGGAGCCGAGGCGTGCAGCCGCCAGTGTTGGAGGCCGCCGGTGTGCCCTAGGGTGAGAACCCCGGGCTACTAGAGAGCGGGCAGGGACCCTCTTTGTGTTCGTCCTCCTGTCACACCTAGCTTGTCACCCGAAGGACACTTTCTTGGGAGTAAGGCCCATTGAATAAAATTAGACGATTCTGAGGGCGCTTGGGCACATGCAGAATAAAGCACTTTCAGCCCCACCTACCTCCCAGGGTGTTTGTTGTGAGGGGGGAAGGGCAAGGAGATTGTCAGCCCCTTTGAGTCGCCTGCAGGAGAGAAAGGGGGGATATAAATCCAAACTCTTCTTCTTCTTTCAATTCCCCCTTTGCAGTGAAATATGAAAATCCACTTGCAAACAATTGTGAAAGTAGATTGAAAGTGCATTATTCTGTGTTCGGTAGGCTGGTCGCAGTGCAATTGCCGGGTCAGTGGCCCGTGAGGCTGGCCAATCGCTTAGGACTTGATGCCCCAGTGTTCAGGACAGTTTCTCCCATTTTGATACTGGTCAATTTTGATACCGGTCAATTTCCCAGACTTTGATGGTCCGGGTTGCAAGTCAGTTTTTCGAGTTTTGATGGTCACTTTCTTGGGCATTCATGGTGCTGGAGGCTGGTTAATTTCATGGGCTTCGATGGCCCAGGATGCCAGTCGGTTTCTCGGGTTCTGATGACCCAAGACTCTGGTCCATTTTTCTGGCTTTGCGGACTGTGGACCCTGGTCAAGTTCCCAGGCTTGGATATCCAGGTTGCTGTTGGTTTCTTGGGTTTTGATAGCCCCAGACACTGGTCAATTTCTCAGGCTTCGATAGCCCCGGGTTCTGGTCAATTGGCTCTGGTTCTTGGGAAGAGAAGGCGCAAAGGGCAGAGCTACGCCTCTTGCCACACGAATCTGCGCAATTGTTTTCCTTTCCTACCACTTTACTCAATACAACTGGTGCCTGCCACTTTACTCAATACAACTGGTGAAATAAAGAAGAAGAAGAAGAAGAAGAAGAAGAAGAAGAAGAAGAAGAAGAATTTGGATTTATATCCCCCCTTTCTCTCCTGTAGGAGACTCAAAGGGGCTGACAATCTCCTTGCCCTTCCCCCCTCACAGGTGGGTGGGGCTGAGAGAGCTCCGAGAAGCTGTGACTAGCCGAAGGTCACCCAGCTGGCGTGTGTGGGAGTGCACAGACTAATCTGAATTCCCCAGATACGCCTCCACAGCGCAGGCAGCCGAGCTGGGAATCAAACCCAGTTCCTCCAGATTAGATACACCAGCTCTTAACCTCCTACGCCACTCGGATTTCTCTGCTCCGGTTGCCCAGGCGAGGAAGGTGGTCCTTTTTTCCAGTGGGCGGTGATTGGGTGTAATAGACCTGTTTAGGGGGGCAAGCAGAGAGGAGGGGGGGGGGGAAGGGAAAAGTTTGAATTTATACCTCGCTTTTGTCAACCCTAAGGTGTCTCAAAGCAGCTTACAATCGCCTTCTGTTCTCTACAGCAGACAGACGCCTTGTGAGGTAGGTGGGGCTGAGAGAGTTCTGAGAGAACTGTGACTCGTCCAAGGTCACCCAGCAGGCTTCATGCAGAGGAGCAGGGGCATAAGTCCGCTGCTCATGGGGAGGACTGGGGAATCGAACCTAGTTCTCCAGGCTAGAGCCTGCCGCTCTTAACCACTACACCAAGCTGGGTCTTGCTCCGCATCTGCGGGCTGGGTCAGCATTTCCCAAGTCCCAGCGTTCACACCAGCAGCCTGTGAATCAATCCGAGCGGGCTTCTCATTGGGTGTTCTGGAAATCTGGAAAGGGGGGTGGGTGGGTCCATTTGTCCCAGGAAAAGGGAGACCGCAAGATCCACCGCCCTCCTGCTGTGGACTTGGTGTGGTCCCAAATGCCAGGTTGGGCTTCCCTGGAGCAAATCCCTCTTCCCCCCACCACAAGAAAGCCTTCATCCCCTCTCCAGCCAGACCTGGCCTGCAGCCCTTCTGCCGGAGAAGTTTCCCCCACTCTTGACCCCCCCCCCCCCCCCCATGAACCCAGATGAATGAGTTCACCATAGAATTGCAGGAAGCCAACTCTGGTCAGTTTCTCAGACTTTGCTGGCTGGGGATGTGTGCCTTGGAGAGGGGTGGTGGTGGATAGGAGGAGAGACAGGGGTCCTTCTGCACAGGCAGAATAATGCACTTTAAATCCACGTTCAATGCACTTTGCAGCTGGATTTTACTGTGCAGAAGAGCAAAATCCACCTGCAAACAACTGTGAAAGTAGATTGCAAGTGCAGTATTCTGCACGTGTGGAAGGGGTCATGGGGACACAGGTGGTACTTCTTGCGGGTTTCTCGAGGGTCTTAACAGGGCTCAAAGCTTGCTACGGCTCCTTCCGCACATGCAGAATAATGCACTTTCAAACTGCTTTCAATGCTCTTTGAAGCTGTGCGGAATAGCAAAGTCCACTTGCAAACAGTTGTGAAAGTGGTTTGAAAACGCATTATTCTGTGTGTGCGGAAGGGGCCTAAGATTCAGGCGCAGTCAAGTTGTGAAAGTGGTTTCAAAACGCATTATTCTGCGTGTGCAGAAGGGGCCTAAGATTCAGGTGCAGTGAAAACGCTCTCTCTCTCTCTCTCTCTCTCTCTCTCTCTCTCTGTGTGTGCGTGCGTGCGTGCGTGCGTGTGTGTGTGCGCGCGCGCGGAGCCTGGTAGGCTAACTCTATGGGTTAATCTAACCTGAACTGATCCCCAAATAGCCACTCTGGGTGTTCACCTTGCATGGGCCTCCCCACGAAATCTTAGCTCCCCTCGGGGGCTGAGGGGTCCCCAACCCACCCTGAGAGTGCGCACAGAGCCCTCCCCCCCCCCCCGCAAAGAGCCCTTACATCCAGCCAGGTATACTCAGCCAGAACACACCTGAGCGCCTGCCCGGTGGACGCTTAGATGCGATGGGGGGCCCCCGCACCTTTCCATCGCTGGTGGAGAGACGCGGGGGGGGGGGGGGGGCGTCTGCGGGGCGCTTCTGCTAGGAACCGCCAGTCCCTTCCCCAAACCTTCCCAAAGAAAACTTCACGACCTTTCCTGCCCTACAGCCGAGTTACTGGGGCGGGGGCGCCTCCTCCACGCCCGCCTCTCTTGGGGTCGCCCAGGAAGAAAACCATTTGGTGCGTTTGGCCGCGACGAGGCTCCCTGACTCCCCTCAAAGGGCGGCCAGCCGGCCTAATGGTTTCCAGGGTGGAAACGTAATTAAGCAGCCTTAGAGAAATAGAAGTCACCCGGGGAAAGTGGTTCCCTCCTCTCTTTCACCCCTGGGAACCAGCTCTCTGGCTGAGGAGAATCTCTTCTTCTTGTGGTCGACCTGCTGAGGGATTATTCAGAGCCTTACCCAAGATCCCCTTCTTTCTTTCTTTCTTTCTTTCTTTCTTTCTTTCTTTCTTTCTTTCTTTCTTTCTTTCTTTCTTTCTTTCTTTCTTTCTTTCTTTCTTTCTTTCTTTCTTGCTTGCTTGCTTGCTTGCTTGCTTGCTTGCTTGCTTGCTTGCTTTCTTTGCTTTCTTTCTTTCTTTCTTTCTTTCTTTCTTTCTTTCTCTCTCCCCCTCCCTCCCTCCATCCATGTGTCCGCCTGCTGATCGATCGATCGATCGATCGATCGATCTATCTATCTATCTATCTATCTATCTATCTATCTATCTATCTATCTACCTACCTACCTACCTACCTACCTACCTACCTACCTACCTACCTACCTACCTACCTACCTACCTACCTACCTACCTACCTACCTACCTACCTACCTACCTACCTACCTACCTATCTATCTATCTATCTATCTATCTATCTATCTATCTATCTATCTATCTATCTATCTATCTATCTATCTATCTATCTATCTATCTATCTATCTATCTATCTATCTATCTATCTATCTATCTATCTATCTATCTATCTATCTATCTATCTATCTATCTATCCACACATGAACGTTTATTGAGGGTGGGGTGGGGAATCCTGATCCTTAACCCTTGGCAGGATTTGGCCTGGAAGGGATTTGGTCTCACCGAAGTCTTTGAGGCCACAGCCCGGGATGTGGCTTGAGACGGAGTGGCAACCCAGTTGTGTGGAAAGGGCAGGTTGCGAAAGAAAGGGGGAGGTACTTCAGTGTAATTAATGCTGAAGAGAAAATAGTCCCATAATAGGTTCTTGAGCTCCCGGCGACACTCCACAATTTCTTGGGAAGTGCGTTTGAAAATAAATGGGGATTCCTTCCCGGAATAGGGATATTATATTTTTGAAATGGAAACCACAGTTTCAGCAGAGTTATTTGTGCCCAGGAATATTCTCCTAATAGGCATTAGAAAAATCGCTTGGGGATTAACACATATTTCTCTGGTAAATGAGACAACATTTCACATTTGCTGTTTTTAAAAGAGATCCTCTATTTCTGTTTACTTTGACAAAATAGATACAAACTTTCGGGGGGGGGGGGAACCCCCAGAGGATAGCTTCTTTCAGAATCTCTGACTGGTAATGTGAGACAGAACATTCAAAAATATGTTTTGGGGTTGTTTTTGGTGCTATACTGATTATATTTATTTGAAAGCACATATATTTATACATTTAATGTGTCTGTTCTTAGTTTTTTAAAAAATTATTTACTGGAAACATTAGCTATGTTTTGCCTTCATGTAACCCATGAGACTGATTCCTATTTTTGAAATATTTCTTAGGCTCAGATTCTGTGAAGAATTACCCAGGACAAATTAGTTCCATTTAAATAAACACTGTTTACTTCCGAGTCCGTGTGCTTAGGATCGAAAAGCTGTTCTCAGTGGGGAAATTAATATTTGGAGAATACTATCTGGAATGTCTCCCTCTCTAGGTTTAATACTTGAAGATCTTTGTATGCTGTCACCCAGAGAGATTCTGCAAACCTTAAAAAGCAGACTTCTAGAACAGGAATACCATATCTTGTTGGGCCAAGCAAATAAATCATACTCACCCCTGTCTGTCGGAAGAGTAGCAGAACAGGGGCACATAGCCAAATATCTTGAACTATTAACTGAACCCTAACAGAGATGGATTATTACAAGGGCCAGAGGCAATACTTTTCCATCGGCCATTACAAAGGGTCGCTACCTATCTATCCCTCTCCAGGATCGGGTCTGTCCACACTGTAAAAACCAAGTGGAGACTCTTGCTCACATTATACTTGCCTGTCCGAGATATGTGGGTATTAGGAATTTCTCTCCTGGGCAGGTCTTAGACAAATCTGAAAGAGACTCTGACAACTCTGTTGTGGAGCTTTTGTTAAATAACACAGAGGCCGTGCTCTTGGAAAAAGTAGCAAAATTTCTTTTACAAGTGACAGAATTTTCTAAGTAACGTCCAATGCTAGATATAGTTTATCTGTCTGTGTTTTGAACGTACTTTTGATTTGTACTTCAGAAATGTCTGTAATGCTCTGGAGCCTATTTTAATATGCCTAATAAAGGTTGTTGTATTGAAGGACAACTACACTTGTATTGAATGTCTCCCCCCACCCACCCTTATGTTAAAAAAATCTGACTCCTTTTTTTTCTAAACCTGCCTGATAATTAAAGACTAGGAAAACAGGAGCAATTTTGTACATATTTGTGAACTGGGTTTGATTCCACACTCCACTTCATGAGCAGCAAACGCTAATCTGAAGAAACAGGTTTGATTCCCCACTCCTCAACATGATGGACTCTAATCTGGAGAGCCGGGTTTCATTCATTCATGCCTCCATATAAACAGCAGACTTTAATCTGGAGAACCTGGTTCAATTCCCCACTCCTCCACTTGAATGGCAGACTCTAATCTGGAGAACTGGGTTTGATCCCCCCCTTCTGCACAAGAGCGACAGACTCTTATCTGGTGCTTGTTTCCTGCTGGGCGACCTTGGGATAGTCACAGTTCTTTGGAACTCTCTCAGCCCCACCTACCTCACAAGGTGTCTGTTTGTTAGGAGAGGAAGGGAAGGCAATTATAAGACACTTTGAGACTCCTCAAAGTAGAGAAAAGCAGCATATAAAACCCTAAGACGTTTTTTGTTGGGAATTTTGGGAGAGGACTTCAATATGTATATGAGAACTGTAACAAAAACTTTACAGGTGCAAACGTGGAGAGACAATATGATACCAACAAAAGAGGACTGGATTCCAAAAGTTACAGAATGTTCAGCAATGGCAAAGTTGATGGCACTATTAAGAGGCAATACTTTGAACAGTTTTTTTGTATAAATCTGGAAACCTTTTACAGAATACCTTTCGAAAACCTATTCAAATAGAGAAGTCATGGCGGCGTTTGAAATCTAAAGGAAGTAGTAGACTGCAAACATGAGAATGCACTTAAGAAATAACAGCCGAACGAATGATTTAATTATATATGCGTGAACCTAGAGATAACTTTGTACCAAAGACGAAATAGCTGGAAGTCAATATAAGATGCGGAGTGAGATGTGTTTTTATTAATGTTTGTATGTTTTGTTTGTTTTATGTGTGAGGAGCTAAAAATTATATTTTTTTAAAAGGATAAGAAGATAGCATATCCAGCTCTGCCCTTTGTGATAAGCTATAGCTGGATCCAAAAGTACCAGTACGTTGGCAGCTCCAATGGCTCAGGAAAGGCGTACTGATTTTACTGATCCTGTCACTCAGTGCAGATAATCTCTTTGCTCATACACCATTTGTGAAGATTCCTTGACACACACACCCTCCCCAATAGCATTGCTAGCTTTAGCTTAGGAAATTTCTGTAGATTTGGGGGTGGAGCCTGAGGAGGGCGGGGTTTGAGGAGGGGAGGGCCCTTGGCAGGATATGACGCCATGGAATCCTTCGTCTGAAGTGGGCATTTCCACCAAGGGAATAGATCCCTGTTGCTTGGAGATCAGCCATAAGTCCAGGAGAACCCAGACACTCCCTTAGGGTCTTAGCTTGCAGCATCTGACCAGATCAGCCTATCCCATACTCGTGATTTTCTGTCCCCCTTTTTTATCCTCACAACAACCCTGTGAGGTAGGTTAGGTTGAGAGAGAGGGGGGGGGAGTTTTATGGTCACCCTGATCCTAGTCTGGCCCATGGAAGAAACAGAAACACATTAGTAACATCCTTTATACATTATTGTACATGTTCCCATCCCAACATGGCGATTTATCAAACCAAGGGCACTGCTTTCTCCTCACTGCAAGTGCGCCATAGGGGCCTTTTCAGTGGTAGCCCTCTTGCCTTTGGAATGCCCTTCCCTTTAAGGATCACTTCAGCATCCTTTACACACCTGGCCCCAGGGACACATGAAGCTGCATTGTACTATAACAGACCATTGATCTATGAAGGTCATGATTGTCTACTCTGTCAGGCAGCCACTTTCCAAAGCAGTGGCGTAGCACGAAGGGGACAAAGGGGTGCACAACGCACTGGGGCGGGGGCGTGAAGGGGGCATGGAGTGGTGCGGGGTGTTCTGGGGCACAGGTGTGGGCAGGCAGGGGTGTAGCAGGGTCACAGGGCGCAGTTCCTCCTCGCTCCGGCCCTGCTCTGAAGGCTCAGGCTGAGTTTTCTCACATCACTTACTCTCTGGTCTTCTCAACCGGAGATACGGGAAACTGAGCCAGGAACCGTCTGCGTGCCAAACAGAGGCCCTACTCCTGAGCCACGGCCGTTCCTCGCCAGAACATTGCTTTTCACTCAAGTTTTTTATCGGAGTGGTTCCACGTTTTTAAAACTGTTTTTATGGTCTGCTTCTTGCCCAAGGTCACTTTTATGCACATTGTTTTAGCCGGATGAATGTTTTACATGGGCTTTATGCCCCTGGCTTGTGACGATGGATGGTTTTATTATTAATAATTCTGATCCTTCGAGAAAGTCTCTGGGGAGGCAGAATGTTCATTTTGGAAATGAATAAATACGGATACATGAGGCAATGGCTGCAAACTAATTGGACAGAGGCTCTGTTGTGACTGCTGAGAAACTTTGCGAAACAGAGAAGTCGTTTTGAGTCAGATGGAGGTGAAAAGAATTGTTTCTCCACTGACATTTTATCATTCACAAACAGCAACAATATTGAATATTATCCCTGCCCACACTAACCACCAAACTTTCTTGAGGACATCCTGTAAGATAGTAGCAACATTTATTCCTCTATGGAAAAACTGAATAATGAATATATCCAGTTGTAAAAGTGGTTGGATGCTTGTGAGTTTGCTGGAGGGGAAGATGCTCTTTGAATTCCTTTTTGATGGCATCCTTAAAGACATCCAGGCAGAGGTGGGATCCAGCAGGTTCTCACCAGTTCCCGAGAGTGGGTTACTAATTATTTGTGTGTGCTGAGAGGGGGTTACTAATTGGGTCCGCTTTTCCATTAGAAATTCCATTAGGTCCAAAAATCATACAAGTCCTGTTGTTTCCTATGTGGCTGGTTAGTGAAGGTAGAAAACGGGATAATTCTCCCTGTTGGGCTGTTTTAAAAACATGTTTTAGAAATATGGTAAAGTTCCTCGTTTAAGGAAAGTCTCCTTCTTTTGATTTCTAGAAACAAAATTAAGTATTTGAAAGTATTAAGTATTTGACAGGCAGTCAATTAGAGGAGAAGTCGTTGTTTCTGTTGGCAGTAGACGATAGGACTTGCTATAATGAGTTTAAATTATGGACAGAAAGATACCAGCTAGAAATTAGGAACTTTTTTTTACAGCAAGAGTTTTTACAGTAACAGAGAAATTATTAATGCCCTGCCCCTGGAATGCCTGGCCACGCCCCCATTGTGCCCCGCCCAGCCCCATTGGCACTATGCCTCTGTTTGAATCCCACCACCATGAGAACCTGTTACTAAATTTTTTGGATCCCACCACTGCATCCAGGTTATGTTCCAGAAGCCTCCATAGTGTTGTTTCAGGGGGAGGTTTATCATGGACAGGGCTGTCAAGTCACAGCCAATGTAGTCGACCCACGCGGTCAGCGTAAGAACGAGACGAGACGCGGAGATAACATCTGGTGGAGATCGCCAGCAGCGGGAGACCGGAGGTCCGTGTTCCTAGCGAGTCTCCCGTCTGCCGGTTCCTGGCACCTTTTATTGTTACTCTATCAGCGCAGGAGGGAGGATTGGGGAGTTCCGGGAGAGAGCGGGAGGTCGGAGATCATCATGCTGATGCATGATCCTCATCTGGCTACGGCATGGAGAAGAAGCGTCTAACGTCTGAGCCTAATCCTCACCTGGGGGCAAGACCATTGTCCCTGCGCCCGGTGATTGAGCTTCGGTGACAGTTCACGCCGTGACTCATGGGGATGAGGAGTAGGGCGCGATCGACGACCGCAAGGCGCAGGTCAGTATATCTGGCCCTTAACGTTCTATCGGCTACGGCACTGCTGGGTCGGGTCGGCAGTGCACTACTACATCTCCTCCTTTTACATTTTAAGCGGGGGGGCCAACGCCAAGGAATTGGATTTAAGGGGACGCTTTGTCTCCTCCGCCCGCTTTGGTCAAGTTGGCTAAGCTGCTTGTGCAACATTAGAACTTGGTTATGAAGGGTAAAGGAAATCGCGAGGGGTTTCTTACACACGCTACGAGGCAATATTAGACACGCATTGAACGTAAACAAAGATCCGGATAACAAGGCACACAATAATTAAACCAATGCAAGAGCTGTACAATAGCACTCAACCATCCTCCGCAGCCAAGCTCCAGAGGGCTGACCACCAATGGGGCAAAACATCATACTTCAGATTAGATACAACTTCTTGCAGCCACCGCGATCTTCATGTGGATCAACTGGGAATTATCAGAAAGATTAAAACGGAACACATATTATGTACATTCTCACAACTCTTGGTGATGTAACAACAACAAATAATCAATAGCGGCCACGATTGTTCTGGGGTCGCTGACGAAGTTCCTGCTGCTCGGAGGCCCAGGCAATCTGCAGAGCTGCGGTAGGTAGAGTTGATGGACTTCGCGAAGGTGGCAGCAGGCCAGCCGGCCAATAGTCTTAGCATTGTAGGAAGCCCGAAGTCCGGGACTCCCACTAGCCGCGAAGTGCGAGGGAGGGAGCGAACTCCGCTTGAGAGGCGGCAGCGTGCCGTCTCGACAGGAAGGGGTCGAAGGCAGAGCTGGGCGGCGGCGGGCGCCTCTGGGCTCCCGGTGGAGCCTGGGGTAGGTGACAATGGTGAAGCGCGACTGAGGCAGCAAAGAGTTCCTCGCAGGGGAGGCCGGCGGGGATGTAGTTAAACGTCCTCTCCCGCGGAGTCCAGAACCAGCCCCTGGGGGAGCAGGATGTTTCCGAACACAGGGAATGTCCTCCATGTGCAGTTCCAACTGGCCGAGCCATTGAATGGGCCCGGTCGGTTCTTCCGTTGACTGGCGCCCGGTGATGAGCGCCAGGGTGTTGTTGGACTCCGTTCGTGGTTAGCGACCGCCTTTGGTGACAAGGGAAAGAGAGCGCCAGCCGGAGAGGGTTTGGACGACGGGTCCCCAGTCGCTCATAGAATATCTGATGGATGAGGCATTCGCATGAAGGGGCTCCAGCCCAGACTCCGCTTAGAAGTCTCCCGGGTGCTTTGCAGACGGATGCTAAGGCAGGAGCTCAGCAGGCTCCGGACTTCCTAGGTACTGGCCCAGGCAGAAAGATGAGACGTTGGCAGCGGCAGCAAACCGCTCCCTCAGATCGGTTGGTCTGGTGAAAGCTTGCCAGGGTGGCCGATCGCCATCGCAGGAGGCAGCAGAGCAGGCAAAGGATGGTGGTCGCTGGAGTTGGGTGGTGATGATCGCAGAGAGCCGCACAGAGGTTCTCCCAGGTGTCTCCGGGTGGTCTTGCTGGCGCCTTAGGGCCTGGCTGGTGGTCAGCCTTGGCGCCTCCCCAGGTCATTCGGATCTTTGGCGCTGGCGTGGCCGTTCCTGCTGGGATCGCTGGCGGGATCCTCTAGAGAGATGCGTTCCATCTCCGGGATGGGGTTGGTTTCTCCTGGCGCCATTCCATGGGTTGGCCCTGTCATGGCTAATCCCGGAGTCCACAGGAACCTGTAGGAAGAGGGACTGAAACACCCCTTTCCCAGGGTTACAGGCGGAGTCCCGCCAGGCTCAGTTCTAGAGCGGATGGCGGGGATGGGATCGAAAGTTAGTGTTTAGATTTAATATAGGAAGGAAGAAGGCTTGTTTTGCAGCCTGTGAAGGTTGCTTTTAATGCAACCCTCCTGGGGGGCATACCTCCCTCTTTCTTTTAGTTGTTTGACAGGGAGGGGCAGGAGGTAGAGGCGACCCTGGTGGGAATTGGCTTCAAGGCGTCATCAGGGTGCGTCAAAGGCGAGGATCCGAGCCTCAGGGGAGGGAACAGGCGAGTCCTGGGGATTGTGGGTATGCATGCTTAATCAGCAACACAAAGGGGCTTTGGAAGCACCTTTGGGGATAGGTGCATCCGGGGAATGAAGCAATCAGGCAATTAGAGGCAAATTCCTGGCCTTCACAAAGGAGAAAGGAAGGGGGGGTTTCTTTGCAAAGGGAGTTGCACTTACCGCGACCTTTGGTGGCTAATGCAGGAAGCTGGATGGTGCTAAAATTTTGTGGATCGAATTATCTGGGAATGCGCCCGCCAAGACCGCTTATAAGCGGACCTCGCCAAGGGGTCGGAATAAGTCAGAAAACCGAGGAGGCAACATTGCTGGGGTGCCCAAGCGGTTTATGGGTGAATTTGGTCGGCAGCATCCCCTAGTTTAGGGCCTGTCCACCGGCGGTGCTGCGGTATCAGGGACGGCCTAGGATTTTAATCCAGGGAGGCCAGTCAGCCAATTGGCCCTCCGCCTCTACTGGTCGAAAAAAACAGAAGGAGAAGAGGAGGAGAGAGGGAAACAGTTTTCTTACGGAAATTAGGAGGCAACTTCGAAGGCACGATTGGAATCAATGATCCATTGGCGGCTTTACCCATCCCAGACCAGAGTCGCTTTTAACCTGACTCATGAGGTCTCTTCCCAGAGATTGACATGGATGTCTAGAACGATGGGGCGGACTGAGCTGCCGCTTTCTGAGTCCTGGAGGCTGTTGACCGTGGCTGGGCGGATGTCTCCGTCATGGTTTGTCTCCCCACCCCAGATGTGCGCGGGCAAGCCTCGGTGGAAGCCACTGGTCGGGACCCCGGCTGCTCTGATGACGCGGTAACATCAGCGCCGGTGTCCACCAGGCCCTTGAACTTACATCCTTCTATGGCGAAGCTCCAGATATGGACGTGAGCTCCCGATAGGGTAATGTCTCCACCGCTGCGACGGTGGTGTAGGCTGCGCCATGTTGGCTGCTGGGGCTCGTAGCCTTTATTGGGTGAAGCGGGCAGCGCATGGGGCAAGAAGAGAATCAGCTGGCGCAGCTGGCTCAGCGGGGCAGCTCCTGTGGGATGTTTGTCCAGACCTGGAGGTGGATGGGTCGCTTGCGTGCGTGGAAGTCGATCACTCCGGGGGCGATGAACAGTCCCTGTTCAGCTGCAAGGCCTTGGCAGCACTCAGCCCAATTGTCCCGTAGGGATGGGCTGCGCCATACTGGGTTAAGGGGCGACAAAAGGACCTCGTGGGGGAAATCTTAAAGGAGATGGGCTGGGTGCATGCGAGCGAGATGCCACGAGAGGGGGGTTTGGTTCAGGGGGCGCCTTGGCGTTTGAGTCTGCTCTAGTACTCTCCTCCTTGGTCCTGGGCTGGGAGACGCCTCGGCGGGAGCTTTCCCGACGGGCAGCGATGCGCTTCTCCAGTGGAAGCCCCTTCTGGCAACGCGGCACCGGGGTTTTTGGTGGCCTTCTCCTCCTGGGAGGACCCCTCCATCGGGTTGTAGGCTCCCCGGCCCGAGGGCTGCCTACACTCCCTTCCCGGAGAGGTGTCCGCCGGGTCTGCCGCCCGAGTTAAAAGCAGCCATCCTGGAGACTGTCTCCCCAGCCCGGTGGAGAGTGCTGGCGGGCCCGCAGGGAGGCTAGCTTTGGTGGATGAGGAGGACCCACCAGCTCCTGGCAAGCCTTAAGCATGTCGGGCCAGTTCAGGATTTTGTTGCTAGGCCCTCATGGATTGGGCCCTCGCGGCACTCCATGGAAGCGTTCTCCTTTGCTGAGGTATGCATGAGGAGCCTTCGCCAGTTTTTGGGCCTCCTAAGCCATCTACCTCGCCTCTTAGTAGCTTCCTGGAGCCTGTTCCTATAACAAATTCAGCATAGGGCTCTTGGGGGGTTTTTGGCCGGATGGAGGAGAAACTCTACGGGTTAGCTGGCCGGGCATTGGGGACTTTTGATAAATGCCTTATATGTACGCTTAATTCAGAGGCTTAATCGTGAAGGGGTGGCCTCAGGCAGGACACAATCTGATCGCTGGGATTGGCAAAGCATCAAACCGTAGATTGAGCTGAGCGGCGGTGTAGTGGCCGGCCAGAGGTGGCTGCTCTGTTGAAGCACTGCTGGCGAGACTCACTTTCCCAGAGCACAAATTGTGCAGGAGGCTCAGGAGCATGCGAAAAGGTGGTCTTCCAGTCATCTGGGATCATTAGGTGGTTCTTTCGCGATGGCCTCCCAGCATGCCTCTCTACTTAGGGGCTAGTGATTCCTACGGCTCCGCGATTGAAAGCTTTGGCGGAGCTCGGTAAGGATGTTATAGCTCAGGGGGGGCGTACTTTTCGACAACCTCACTTAACTATGCCATCCTCCCCTAATGGTATCTGTGGAGTGGACGGGCAATAAATGCAAGAATATCGGGTATCGCTCTTCCGCCAGGGTTTTCTTCTGCAGATCGCGGGCTAATACTGCTCTTTGCTTAGAAAGCTTTAGAAACCTCCGCATTACGGGCGCTTCTGACGGAGGTGCAGTGGCTTCGGCACGAAGGCGGAGCAGTAGAGGCGGTTGAGCCGCTGGAGAGTTTGAAAATGGGTGAAGGAGCCTGAGGGGGGGCAGAAGGAGGACAGGCCCACCAGTGGATAGAGAAAAATTCCGGGGTTGAAATTGAAGGTGAAAGATCGAAGAGGAGCGCTTCATGCAAGCGGTAGCCAGAGGTCTGCAGGCTGATGGCGACATGTGCCATTGCTCCTCCATCGCCAGTAGCAGCTTTGCATATCGTAGCGCCACAGGCTCTGTGCGAAGAGTGCCTCGATGTTTTCCCAAGTCGCTAAGATTCAATGTCCGTCCCCTCTGGGTACCATGGACATCGAGCTTCCAATCTTCCTCAACCAATTTGGCGAGCGCCTCCCTCTTTAACGGGGACCCCTGCCGTGATTTCTAACGCTTCAGTTCGCCAACGCATTTGCTTGGTTATAAGCCCTGCTTTTGGTAAGCTCCTGCTAATACTCACCGGGTGTTCCGTCCCGGGCTGACGAGAGTGTCCTTGTAGATCGCTGTGGTCTCTGATGCTTCGGATCCAGAGGACAGGCGACATACCAAACGGTGGTCCCTGGATGCGCCCGATCCAGCTGGACTTCTCGGGTATTTCGCTGCCCTTCCCCAGTAGCTGCACGTGAGCAGGGTGGGAGGTTCTGAGTATTCCGGTTTCGCACCAGCTTGTAGCTTCCACTCCACGCCGGGTCAGCGAAGAACGACGAAGACGCTGAGATAACATCTGGTGGAGATCGCTAGCAGCTGGAGACCGGAGGTCCGCGGTTCCTAGCGAAGTCTCCGCCCGCCGGGTTCCCGGGGCACCTTTATTGTTACTCTATCGGGGCGGTAGGGAGGGAGTGATTGGGGAGTTCCGAGAGCCGGGAGGTCGGAGATCATCATGTGATGCATGATCCATCTGGCTACGCGGCGCGAGAGCCGCACGCTGCCTGAGAGCCTAATCCTCACCTGGGGGCAAGACCATTGTCCCTGCGCCCGGTGATTGAGCCTCTGTGACAGTTCACGCAATCTCGACTCATGGGGATGAGGGGAGCGGGGTGCGATGCGCATCTGCAAGGTCAAGAGGTCCGGGCTGGCGCCTTAACGTTTCTACTACTACGGCACTGCTGGGTCGGCAGTGCACTACTACAAGCCAACTTATGGTTGAGACATTGTAGTGTAGTGGTTAAGAGTGCGTGAACTATGATCTGGAGAACCGGGCTTGATTTCCCGCTCCTCCACTTGAGCAGAAGTCTCTTATCTGGTGAACTGAGTTTGCTCCTCCACATGAAGCCTGCTAGCTGAACTTGGGCTAGTCAGAGTTCTTCACAACTCTTTCAGCCCCACATGCCTCACAAGGTGCCTGTTGTGGGGAGATGAAGGAAAAGGAGTTTGTAAGCCCCTTTGAGTTTTCTTGCAAAGAATAAGTGGGATAAATCCAATACCTTCTTCTTAAAGGCAAAAGATGGATTGCTATGGCCAGAGCTGTACTGATGTGGAACTGCGCCCGGGGCACGTGTGTGCCCTGCGCCCCTGCCATGCCCTGGAACGCCCCTGCCACTCATCTGCACCAGCGTGCGCCCGGGCCAAGTTGCCCCACCCCGCACCCTGGCAGCTACGCTATTGCCTTCTTATGCATAGCAGCCACGAATCTCTTTAGTGATCTCCAATCCAAGAACTAAACAGAGCTAAGCCTGCTTAGCTTCTGAGATCTGATGAGATCCGGCTAGCCTGGGCTATCCAAATCAGGGCAGAGAGCAGCAGAGGTGGTTTACCATGGTCTGCCTCTACATAGCAACCCTGGGGTTTCTTGGTGGTCTCCCATCCAAGTACTAACCAGGACTGACCCTGCTGAGCTTGTAAGATCTGATGAGATCAGGCTAGCCTGGGCTATCCAAATCAGGGCAGAGAGCAGCAGAGGTGGTTTACCATTGTCTGCCTCTACATAGCAACCCTGGGGTTTCTTGGTGGTCCCCCATCCAAGTACTAACCAGGGCTGACCCTGCTTAGCTTGTAAGATCTGATGAGATCAGGTTAGTATGAGCCATCCAGGTGAAGGCAAAGGTTCAGCCTGAGTTTGCCATTGGCTGCCTCTGCATAGCAACCCTGGACTTCCTTGGTGGTCTCCCATCCATGCACTTACCCTTGAATGCTAGAAAGGGCTGTCAAGTTGCAGCTGACTTATGGCAGCTTAAAAAAAACTTCTGTAAACAAACCTGCGGTTCTGATCTGGACCGCCCAAGCTACCTTACTGTCATCCGATCTCAGAAACTAAGCAGGGTCAGCCTTGGTTCGTACTTGGATGGGAAACCACCAGCGAGGTCCAGGGTTGCTGCGCAGAGGCAAACCACCTCTGTTTGTCTCTTGCTGTGAAAGCTGTATGGGGTCAGCATAAAAAGGTGATCCCACACACACAAAAGTTTTTCCAGTATCTTGCATATTTTGAGCCCTGACCAGGACAGCTCAGGCTGGCCTGATCTCATAAGATCTTGGAAGCTAAGCAGGGTCATTGCTGGTTAATTCTTGGATGGGCGACGAAGAAGCCCAGGGTTCCTATGAAGAGGCAGGCAATGGAAAACCAGCTCTGAACATCGCTTGCTTTGAAAGTTTTACAACACAGGTGTCAAACTCATGGCCCTCCAGATGTTATGGACTACAGTTCCCATTATCCCCTGCCAGCATGATGCTGGCAGGGGATGATGGGAACTGTAGTCCATAACATCTGGAGGGCCGCGAGTTTGACACCTGTGTTCTACAGGGTTCCTGTAGCTAGCTGCAACTCGACTGCACTTCCGACAAAGGCACAACCAGAGCATAAATACGGGAAATTTGCTCACTTTGCTGTTTGTTGTTGCCCTTTTTAATGACCAATGACTCTCTGCCTCCTCCCCATCCCTTCGGGGCAGGATCATGTTGGTTTTCTTTACGTTACTATGCCAGATCCTCATTTACGCTTATGACACCAAACGATGGGGATGCTACGAATCCTGACAGTTGAAAGAGAAGCGTGGCTTTTGGTTCAGTGGCTGGTGGGCAGATTTACATCCTTGTTTGAAGCAAAGGTGATCCATGCAAAGGTCACCTCCAGATTAGACTACTGCAACTCACTCTACGCGGGCTTGCCTTTGGCCATGATCCGGAAATTAAAACTAATTCAGAATGCAGCAGCCAGGCTGCTTACTGGCAGTTCGAGCAGGGATCAAATTACACCGATCCTATACCATTGGCCCGCACTGGCCGTCGATTGAGTCTCGGATTGCGTTTAAAGTGCTGGTTTTGACCTTCAAAGCCGCTTCAGCGGTCTCGACTCTGCATACCTGGAGGGACCGCCTTCCCCATATATTGCCTCGGTAGGGCCCCTCCGCTTCCTCGGAGGAGGACCTACCGGCGATCCCTTGCCCCAAAATGATCAGGTTGGCCTCGACGAGGGCAGGGCTCTTTCAGCCCTGGCCCCTTACCTGCGTGGAACAGGCTCCCTAGGGGAGATTTCAGGGGTTCCCAAGGGACTTACAGAAGCTCGCGAGGGCCTGCAAGCAAGACGGACCTGTTCCGCCAGGCATTTGGCCAGCCTGGTTAAAAATACATCTACTGTGTCTAATCTGGAGGTGACCGTTGCATGGATCACCTTTGCTTCAAACAAGGATGTAAATCTGCCCACCAGCCACTGAGCCTTGTGCCTCCCGTGGGCACAAGGGGGGGAGGGGAGTAGTCAGACGCCATCCACATTTTAAAATGGGTTCTGTTTTATATAATTGATATTAAATTATGTTTTAATGTTTGTTTTATCCTGTTGTGAACTGCCCTGAGCCCTCAGGGGGAGGGCGGTATATAAAACTAATAATAAATAAAAAAATTTTAAAAAGGGATTCAAAGTTGACTCGGAATCTGTCTCAAACAGACTCACAGCAGCATGACGCTCGTTCCCAGATGTTTTCTGGGGAGACACTGCAGGTCAGCTGCACGTTAAATTCATTTTAGCACTGCATTTGACCCATGGTAAGCAAGTACTATAGACGGGCCCTAATCCTTTGGAAGCTGCAACCACAGTGTCAGTGTTTGCCTTGCTGTGAAGAAAGGCTAGAAATGTACGTCTGGAAGAAAGAAAGAGAGAAGACGGTGTGAAAAAAGAAGAAGAAAATGCTTCAAGGCTTTGAAGAGTTCAAGGCTCTCCTTCTGACGGAAATGTGTTCCGCACATACCTGCGGCCCGGCCGCTTTACCCACCCTGAAGCTCGATAGCCTCCAATGGAAGGATCTTCCGTTCTTATTTTCTCCCCCATGGAAAAAAAAAAGATCCAATATTACATTTCAACATCAGAGGACTGAATACGCCCCCCCCCCCCCCCGCACGGCAGCTTCTCTCTTGACTGTCTGATGTGTCTGAACAATGCAGGACTGATCTTGCTACCATAGCTACATAAAGCTGCCCGTTCATTACAGTCTGACATTGAGAAATTTAGGTTCCCATGAAGTAACTGCGTTACTGCTAGAAAAACCACCAGACGGGCATCTCCCAGCTTCCTAGCCGAGCTTTAATTTCATTTCAAAGACTACGATAGCCTGTGATATGATTTCCAGTCTCCCCCCCACCCTTACCTAAACCGTACCACGACCAAAAGAAAGATATATATATATATATATTTTAAAGGATCAGGTGGACATCTGTAGTCGAGAACAATGAACTTTACTGTGTTCCGCATGCCGCTTCTGCTTTTTTTTGAGAATGATAACGGTCTCGCCGGCAGAAAGTGACAGGCTTGATAAAACCTGGGTTGTAAAACTTTATCCCACGCTGGTAACTTTCCCATCCGTGTGTTTTTGCGGTGCCCCGGCTGGGAATCGGAGCGGAATCAAGGCTGTGCCAGTCATCATATCTGCAGCCGGTAACCGAAGATGAAGGCCGTAGAGATAATGGCTGATAGTATTTGTTATTTATTCACCTTTGCAGGTTAATGAATTAATCAGGTGAGAGCGACCAAACTTTTGTAGGTGTTTTTTTCAGACTTAAATGTGGGTCTCACTGATGCTCCGTGGGATCCGTCACAGCAGCAGGGGGTTTAAAGGTTATAAATGAAAAGCGCAAGTATCTCGTTCTTTCTCCCTTCTGATTGGCTATCGACAACAGGCGTCACCTTGAGGATGCAGAATTTTGCAGAAAGTAAAACTGTGAGTCAATGGGAGAGTCTTTGAATGAAAGAAGCCAAATGTACAGAATGTCAGATGTTAAGAGGAAAGTGGTACAGTTTTTTTTTTTTTCAGATGGTATATGATACCCAATGATATCTTTAAAATAGAGAAAGGTTATCATGCGCAATGTTGGAAATGTCAAAGCATTGACGCAACTTTTTAATCATATGTGGTGGACATGTTAAAAGCCAAGGAAATTCTGGATTATGATTCATGATGAACTGCAAAAGATAACAGGAATAATTTTATTTGTTTGTTTGTTTATATTTTATTAGATTGGCTACCCTGCTCTTACCTGACTAACGCCAGGTTTGAGGAAGCTTACACACATTATATAAAAACAACGTACGGTTATAATGATTCAATGCTAAAAACCTTAACTGATCAATCGTAATAAACACAACAGATAACAATTAATAAGCTGGTGAATAATCAGTTTTCAAAGCCTGAAACCCCTCATCTCAATGTCCCATCAAACACAAACATTCGGAGCAGGCAACCTATACGTCCAGTCCGGCATGGTGCAGTGGTTAAGAGCAGGTGGATTCTAATCTGGAGAATCGGGCTTGATTCCCCACTCCTCCACCTGAGTGGCGGAGGCTAATCTGGTGAGCCAGATGTGTTTCCACACTCCTACATTCCTGCTGGCTGACCTTGGGCTAGTCACAGTTCTCTCAGAACTCTCTCAGCCCCACCTACCTCATAAGATGTCTGTTGTGGGGAGAGGAAGGGAAAGGAGCTTGCCACTCTCTTTACAGGAGACAAAAGGTGGGGTATAAATCCAAACTCCTCCTGCTCTTCTTCTTCTTCTTCTTCTTCTTCTTCTTCTTCTTCTTCTTCTTCTTCTTCTTCTTCTTCTTCTTCTTCTTCTTCTTCTTCTTCTTCTTCTTCTTCTTCTTCTTCTTCTTCTTCTTCTTCTTCTTCTTCTTCTCCTTCTCCTTCTCCTTCTCCTTCTCCTTCTCCTTCTCCTTCTCCTTCTCCTTCTCCTTCTCCTCCTCCTCCTCCTCCTTTTCCTCCTCCTCCTCCTCCTCCTTCTCCTTCTCCTTCTCCTCCTCCTCCTCCTCCTCCTCCTCCTCCTCCTCCTCCTCCTTCTTGCTGGCCTCCCAAACTTTACTTTTCTGTTAAACTTCTTTCAAACTTTTCCAATTATAAACCTTCTCCTTTGGCAGAGATAGTTTAAAATTGAAAAAGTTTGAAAGAAGGGTAACAGAAAAGTAAAGTTTGGGAGGCGGCAAGATGGACTGGCCATATGAGTTGCCTTAACCGAAAGCCCAATGGAACAACTCTGTCTTATAAGTCCTATGGAACTGGTTAATTAAGGTTGTATTGTATCACACACATCAATGACATCACATAGTATCAGGCTGCGCGTTTCCATGAGCATGTACTGCTGGCCTCTGCAATTGATTTGCTGCTACTGTTCCTTTCCCATTTCACCACAATAACCCACAGCAACGCATGGCTGGGTACCGCTGGTTTCATATACTGAGGGACTAGGGGAAGCCAGCTTTCTTTAACTGAAACTAACACCAAACTGTGTCCCTTTTCTTTAGAAGCTGATCCAGGTGTTGGCATAGAAAACTGACAAGATAATGTTACCAACTACCAGGAAGGGCATGGAAGTCTTCCAAAATTACAACTGACCCCCAGACTACAGAGATCAGTTCCTGTGGATAAAATGGCTGCTTTGGAGGTTGTACTCTATGGCAGAGGCATAGTGGGGGAAAATGGCACTTGGGGCAAAATGGGAGGCCCCAAGCCCACTGCGCCCCCCTCTCACCCCCTGCTTCCCATGATAGCTACACCCCCGTGTCCCCACATACCTGAGCTGGTGGTGATCCCGGGCAGCCTGGTGGGGCCTGGCGGGGCCGAGGGTTGCCTGGCTGTGGCCTCCACCTGGCCTGGCAGGGTGGGGCTGAGGGGTGCTAGGCTGCGACCTCTGCCAGGCTTGGATGGGGTGTTCAGGCCAAGGGGCACCCTGCAGTGGCCCCACTAGACAGCTCCTTCAGCCTCTGCTGAGGGGGAAGGGGGAGGGGTGTGGGGGTGATTTTCCACCCCCATGTGACCAAACAGGGGCCTGCCCAGGGTATTTGTCCCCACCCCGTATCCCATAGTAGCTATGCCACTGCTCTACGGTATCACACTGCTGCTGATTTTGAAAAATGTTGTGCCCGGCATTTTGTGACTTCTCCTGATATGCCATGCCAGAATTCCAAAGGTGCCCCTGATAATTGCCTTATAAGACCGAATTGTTGATAATAGTTTGAGTTCTTCAGCTGGTTGGATTCTACATGCAGGCAAGTTTTACAACCCCTTTCTCTTAACTCAGATCTGGCTACGACCTCAGGTTTACACTGGGCCGAACTGGATCAGCCAAACATTAATCAGGCCCATCATAAGAACATAAGAACATAAGAACTAGCCTGCTGGATCAGACCAGAGTCCATCTAGTCCAGCTCTCTGCTACTCGCAGTGGCCCACCAGGTGCCTTTGGGAGCTCAATACGGTGATGTGGAAAGCAATGGCCTTCTCATGCTGTTGCTCCCCGAGCCCCTGGACTGTTAAGGCATTTGCAATCTGAGATCAAGGAGGATCAAGATTGGTAGCCATAGATCGACTTCTCCTCCATAAATCTGTCCAAGCCCCTTTTAAAGCTATCCGGGTGAGTGGCCATCACCCCCTCCTGTGGCAGCATATTCCAAACACCAATCACATGTTGCGTGAAGAAGTGTTTCCTTTTATTAGTCCTAATTCTTCCCCCCAGCATTTTCAATGAATGCCCCCTGGTTCTAAGCAGAGTTAAGTCTTTTAAAGCTCACTGACTTAAAGGACTTCGGAAAGTGTAACTCTGCTTCGGACAGCCCTATAAGGCTAGCTAGTCTTATACCTGCATCTGAAAACAGGCAGGTCTGTACAGGAAAGAGCAAGTAACTGGATAGCAGAAGATTATAGGACCATTGAAGTCTCTCCTGGATTCTTGTTAGAGAGTTGTTGGCTTTTGCCCCAAAGCGCAAAGGTTTATGCGCCTCCTCTAAAAGATATGTTTCCTTCCATAAAAGACCCCGCTTGCTTTGCATTCTCTTCTGCCCATATAAATCCTTATAATCTTTTTCTTCCCCTCCTCCGCAGTAATCTTCCTAAGCTCTCTCCTACGATCTGGCAGGGGGAACAAGCTGTTTCCTTATAAATAAAGGCGCTGGGTAATGATTAACCGAGCTGTTACATTGGAACCGCAGATAAATAATGGACACGGATTTCATTCAGACATGACAGTTTACAAAGACTGTCTCCCTCCTTCTTATAAAAAGAGGGCGATTGTTGGCTCCGTGGAAACGCTGCGAAACATTAACCCGTTAATCCACCTTGTGGCACCCCGATGAATCACCCTGAAACCACCAGATTACTCTGGTCTGATCCAGCAGGCTAGTTCTTATGTTCTTATAGAAAAAGTGCAGAGAAGGGCAACAAGGATGATTGAGGGACTGGAGGACCTTCCTTATGAGGAGAGGCTGCAGCGTTTGGGACTCTTTAGTTTGGAGAGGAGACGTCTGAGGGGGGATATGATTGAAGTCTATAAAATTAGGCATGGGGTAGAGAATGTTGACAGAGAGAAATTGTTCTCTCTTTCTCACAATACTAGAACCAGGGGGCATTCACTGAAAATGCTGGGGGGAAAATTAGGACTAATAAAAGGAAACACTTCTTCACACAACATGGCGGTGGTGATGGCCACTAACCTGGATAGCTAACCTGGATAGCTTTAAAAAGGGCTTGGACAGATTTATGGAGGAGAAATCGATCTATGACTACCAATCTTGATCCTCCTTGATCTCAGATTGCAAATGCCTTAGCAGACCAGGTGCTCAGGAGCAGCAGCAGCAGCAGAAGGCCATTGCTTTCACATCCTGCACGTGAGCTCCCAAAGGCACCTGGTGGGCCACTGTGAGTAGCAGAGTGCTGGACTAGATGGACTCTGGTCTGATCCAGCAGGCTAGTTCTTATGTTCTTAGATAATCCCTGTTTACAGACAGGCAAAAGGGTTGGTTTTTGGAGAAGAGTTTGGGGCGAGATGTCACTTTCTTCTCTGGCGCATGTTTCTGATTTGAATGGGGCTTACCAGCTCCAGGCTGAGACATTCCTGGAGATTTGGAGATGGGGGGGGGGGATGGGGTTAGGGACGGGAGAGGCCTTAGCAGTGGTGTGATACCATACAAACCACCCTCGAAAGCAGCCGTTTCCTCCAGGGGAACTGGTCTCGATCGTCCGGCGATCTCTTGTAGTTCAGGAAGGTCTCCAGGTTGCATCTGAAGGTTGGTTACCCTACTCCGAACACAAGCGAACAACGTGCCTTCTGTCTTCGGGAGAGCATTGCTTCTGCAGTCCGGGTTCTGTGTTTGATGCTTACTAGAAGACCAGGGGTTTTTCCCCCTGCTCGGCGAGAGGTTCTGATGTCTCCTCGCTTTGAAACAAGCAACAAGGGACCTTTCCCCACTTACCTTAAGCCCCGCGCTACTCTCCTCAAGTAGCACGGGGTTCCCCAGCACTCCCCACGACAGGGGCGGCGACAGCGCAGCTGCCCCGACGCTGCCGCTGTCGCGCCCCCTTAGCGCGCGGCATCCCTGGCGCTGGAGAAAACGGCGCCTTTTGATGACCCCGCGGGGATGCCTGGGCGCGCGCCAGGGATGCCACACGCTGAGAGCAGCGTGCGGCATAGGGGGGATCCTGGTGAGTGGGGAAACGCCCAAGGTCTGCCCTCTAACAAATTCGAGGTGGACTCGAATCTGGAGGACAGGGTTTGATTCCCTACTCCTCCACATCAGCGGCAGCCAATTATCTGGTGAGTGTCCTCACTCCTATATTCCTGCTGGGTGACCTTGGCCTAGCCACAGTTCTCTCGGAAATCCCTCACCCCACCTAAAGGTACCTGTTATGGGGATAGTACGGGAGGAGTTTGTAAGCTACTTTGAGACTCTTTACAGGACAGAAAGGTGGGGTATGAATCCAAACTGCTGCTCCCCCTCCTCCTCCTCAAGCAGAAGTTGGCTGAGTTCAGTACTAGGGGTGTTTGACAGCCACAGTTGCCTGCGAGCCAAAGAGCAGGCTGAGTTGCCTCTCTGCCCTCTGT
Source organism: Sphaerodactylus townsendi (assembly GCF_021028975.2). Lineage (NCBI taxonomy): Eukaryota > Metazoa > Chordata > Lepidosauria > Squamata > Sphaerodactylidae > Sphaerodactylus > Sphaerodactylus townsendi. Next base: position 187,329,406 of record NC_059425.1, read on the forward strand.
TTCAAGAGGCTGCTCAACAGCTTGTGGATGAACAGTTGATGAACATCTCCTTGCTCTATGGGGTCTTTTGCACCTGCATGGTAGGTGTTTGGGATGACCGTCTACAGCCATGGATCTTCTAATGAGACGACGTGATGGGCGAATCAGTCCCCAAAGCAAGCCAAAGATGGGAAAGTTGCTCAGAATGACCCCCAGCAACCTAGGGCGATTCCGCACACGAGTAAAATAGGTTCGACCCAGTTTCCTGAGAAGGGTACTAACCTAGGTCGAAGCCATTGTTGTTCCCCACTGCAGCCAGCTTGATCCCAGCTCGGAGGGTGGAATCATCCTGTGCCTCTTCGCTGCTCCATTCCGATTGGCTACTGTTCTACGGCCATGTTCCGTCTATCCCCACACATGTTATAAAAAAAACTGCCACAGGAATGGAGGGATGAAGGTGGCGTTTTTTGATTGGCCAGCTGTACACGTGCCCGAAACACTCAGCTGTGATTGGCTGAATGGGGGACTCCTGGCACCAGAGATTCCGCACTTTACTGGAATCGAGCTGCGTTAGAGCGTGGTTCCCTAAAAAATTAGTAGTTCCCAACTGGAGTCGGAAATTTGACCGTTACATGGGGCGAAGCTGGTACAAAACCACGTCGATCCCAGTGGTTGTGCAGAGCACTTAGGTCGAACGCAGCTCAAACTTAGGTCGATAACGCAAGTGCGGAATCGACCCTAAAGTGTTTTCCATAGAACTCCGCACATGCTAGAAGAAGACTATAACAGAGATGGTGCCCCTTCAGTGTTGCACGCCTTCCATAACTGTTGTTTGCAATGTAAACTGGGGGTACCCAGTGTGGTCTCAGTGGTACATGTGGCACCAGCAGACACCTTTCTGGTGCCCATTAAGTGTTTTCAGGAAGTGGGTGGGGCTGGGTGGGGTTCCTGTGTGACAGGGCTTCTGATTGGCCATTAGAACTCTGATTGACTTGGACATTAAAATCATATGGTTTCAGTGGCAGCTACCAGCGCTGTATTGGTTTTATTTTCTCTCTTACTGCTCTTTTCAGTGATTTTTTGTACACATTCCACCTCTTCTCCCCTGCTCTTGACTCCCTTTGTGTGTGACCCTCTCTCTCGTGGCAGCAAATTTGTGGTTGGCTTCCCCTCCCATGGGGGCCATTTTGTAGTTGTGCCAACCGCCTCATGTGAAAATCCCAAAGATGCCCACCAGCTCAAAAGTTTGGGGACCACTCTAGTCTAAACTGACATCTTCCGAACACGTTCAGTATATTCCTCCTCGCCCAAGCCGTGAATGGATTTGTTTCTATCCTAGAGGATAGAAAACGTCCTTGCTTCTTTTAAACTTCCAATGCTCCCAGCTAGGAATTACTCGCCTGAGCTGCACATCATGAATCTCTTGAACATGGTTGGTACCCATGCCTTTTGTGTGTTGGAAGGGTTACTAGCACGCCCTGTGGCGCAGAGTCCTGCAGTCGGAGCTCTGCTCATGACCCGAGTTCGATCCTGACAGAAGTCAGTTTCGGGTAGCCGGCTCAGGGCTGACTCAGCCGTTCATCCTGCCAAGATCGCTAAAATCAGGACCCAGCTTGCTGGTGGTAAGGAGAAGGCAACATAATCGCCCTATAAACAGAGTCTGTCTCATCAACACTGTGATGTGACGTTACCCTATGGGTCAGCAATGGCCCGGAGTTTGCCTAGTCGGCCACCTTTACTTTCGGGGTTGCTGGATGGCTCTAGTCTCACCACCAGCTTCATCCACAAAAACGAAAGCGGCAATACTTGTAAGTGAGAAGGAAGACAAAATAACCCAATATGCAGTTGATGCTATTATCTGCTTTCCTAATTTAATAACAGATCCCTGAAATGCAATTAGCTGTAGCTTAGGCAAATTCCAGGTTTTAAAATTAATTACGACACAGCCAGCTATGACTACTTCTGTTCCTCAGGCTGCTTGAATTAAATTAGAAGGTACTTTTTCCCCCTAAAGTCAGCAATGAAATCTCTTCCCATTCAAAATAGAGGGTGTTTTTTTTTTCCAGAGCACACAGAGCAAAGCAGGGGCCTCAACCAAGGTGCTTTCAATGAGCGTATGTGGGGAAGGAATTATATATGCATAAACTTTATCCCCAAATAACTGATCATCTAGGACAGGGGTCTGCAACCCGCGGCTCCAGAGCCGCACGCTGCTCTTTCGTCCTTGTACTGTGGCTCCGCGTGGCTTGGGTCCTCTCAACCTCCTTCGGAGAGTCGCCCTAAGGGTTAATGGGAAAGAGTCCCCGTTCCTAGAGAGGCACAGCCTGAGACAGCTATCCCAAGCCACTTCTGGCTTTCCTGTCCCAGTTGCCTGGTTGGCTGATGACGGTGATGTAGGATTTCATGTAGGACGGTGATCATGGATTTCATAACAAACTATAATTGTTTATACAAAGCATAAAGGTAAAAAAAATATATACAGTGTTATCGTCATTTTAAACGTCAAAAAGTATTTGCGGCTCCAAGTGTTTTCTTTTCCATGGAAAACAGGTCCAAATGGCTCTTTGGGTGTTAAAGGTTGCCGACCCCTGATCTAGGATATGTTGCTTGCCTGTATGGATGGGAATGTGCCCTTTCCGCACAAGCCTTTTAAAATGTTTCAAGGCAGGAAATAAAGCATTTCCTCCATGGAGTTCTGCCTTGTCCCCCTCCCACTTTACGTTCCAAAAACTACAGACCCACTAAGAAAATTCAACAAATGCTACGTTCAGCAAAGGATAAGAGGGGTCCTCTAGCTACTGCAGGAGTCTACCGCATACCATGTGGACAAGTCTACATAGGAACCACCAAACGCAGCGCTCAGACACGAATTAGAGAACACGAAAGGCACTGCAGACTATTTCAGCCAGAAAAATCAGCAATAGCAGAACACTTGATAAACCAACCTGGACACAGAATATTATTTGAAAACACACAAATTCTGGACCACTCTGACAACCACTACGTCAGACTGCACAGAGAAGCCATTGAAATTCACAAGCACATGGACAACTTCAACAGGAAGGAAGAAACCATGCAAATGAACAGAATTTGGCTGCCAGTTTTGAAAAACTCTAGAATCAAGACAGTGACTAATCATCTCCACACACAGGACAACTATAGACAATATCAATAAAAGGAAACAAAGACCAGGATACTTCTATTCAGATCCATTCACCTATTGACCTTGCTATCTTCATTGTTACTCCCAGGCTACAGACTTCTTTGTGACTCACATACCAGGCTACTCTATTCAGAGGGCCTCACCTTTTGACCTCACAGCATATATACTCCACTTGCTTTCCATTCCTACTATCAGATCCTCTGAAGATGCCAGCCACAGATGCAGGCGAAATGTCAGGAGAGAATGCTGCTAGAACACGGCCATACAGCCCGGAAACCACACAGCACCCCAGTGATTCCGGCTGTGAAAGCCTTCGACAGTACAAAAACGTTTTGTTTCCAGCCGCAAAACATTTTCAGTAAATCCCCTTTAAAATTATTCTTTAGGCTGAAATGTTTTGAAAATTAGGCTTCACTGGTGAGCGATCTCTTTAATATGTTGTCCACATCTTTCTGCTGTCCCCGAACCTCCTTCTTGGTGCCATTTTCTGAGCTCATTCTCTGTACCCCCTCGCCTGCTTATTTTAAGCATTTCTGTGAGGTGTTTTTTTTAATTGTGGGGAAGGTAATCTTTGAGGCATCGATTATACAAGGTATGGAGAATCGCAGCACAAAGCTGTGAAGTCTTGAAGCACTGATTCATCAACCAGCTAAAGAAAAGGGAACAAGCACAAAATGGCGGCCATGAATCATTTCAAGGGGGTACGTGCAGACACATATCGTGGTTAAAAAGGGTGGGGGGAGGGCTAAACATATTTTCCAAAAATTAAAGTTAGGCATTTTACCAGAAACTCTATCAAACCAACAAGAATTATTTCTGTATTTATTGACTGCAGCAAAAGTCACCTTGGCATCTAGCTGGAAAATGGAAGAATATCCAGTTCAAGAAAACTGGGAAGATAAGATGGGAGAGTACTTTACCACAGCTAAACTGACAAAGCTTGTTAATAGAAAACCGGAACATGAATGCAAAGAAACTCGGGAGCCTTATAGAATGTAAGCTATTGTATAATGTAACCCCCTATGTAGGCCTATGTGTTGATATCAGGATGGTATAGTTCAGTGATGGCGAACCTTTTTGAGACCGAGTGCCCAAATGGCAACCCCAAACCCACTTATTTATCTCAAAGTACTAACATGGCAATTTAACCTGAATACTGAGGTTTTAGTTTAGAAAAAATTGTTGGCTCCGAGGCGCGCGTTACTCAAAAGCTTGGTGGTAGTCGGTGGCTTTGCTTTGAAGCAACCATGCAACTCTTCGAATGGGTGAATCACGATCCTAGGAGGGTTTAATCAAAGCAAGCCACATCGCCAGCAACCGAGCTTACTCCCAGGTAAAGGATCGCGCTTTAGTTCTTTGCATGAAAATCAGTGGGGTTTAACAGCGCTTAACAGGGTTACCTATACTGCTTCCCCAAAACTAGGTCTTACGTTTAATGCTAATAACAGAGCCCAGCGGCCCAGGCCAGCCTAGATATGTGTGTGTGTGTGTGGGGGGGAATTTCCCCATGCATTAGTGAGCTTTCTGTTTATTAAATTGCCCACAGAGAGGACTCGGAACACCTCACCGGCACCCGTGCCATAGGTTCGCCCTCACTGGTATAGTTTATGTGTTTAAGTTTATATGCATTTGCCCACTGAACTTTTTAAAAATTGTAATAACTATTTAGTTAAAACCAAGTAGATGGTTTAAGTGATTAAGCTTTTCTTCAGTATATTGACCAGTACGATTGAAGATCCATGTAATGTCTTTCTTTTTCCCTAAATATTTTCTTTCACTTCTGCAATTTTTGTGTGAAAAATAATATTATATATAAAAGAAAAATGTTTTGTGCAGAAAGGGCCAGTGTGGAGAAACTTCTAGATTAGCCTCTCTGTGAGACAGGATGATGGACCAGACGGGCCAGCGATCTGACCCAGCAGAGTTCTTCTGATGTTCCTATAAAGGCCTCAGCCTCTATGACCTCTTGTTGGACCTCCGGAGGATCTGGTTCAGAGGTGGGATCCAGCAGGTTCTCACAGGTTCCCGAGAGTAGGCTATTAATTATTTGTGTGTGCCAAGAGGGGGTTACTAATTGGTGATTTTGCCACGTGATTTTTGCCTTAGTTACGTCCCTCCTCTCAGCGGTAGCGCACAGAACTTGACACAGTCTAGCAGGAGGTGCACCACCATGCGTGGCAGCCTGCGCCTGTGTGCATTCGTTTCCCGCCCAAGGACCGGCGCAGCGGCTGCGTCCTTGCCATAGCCCCGCCCAGGAATGCCCCGCCCCTGGAATGCCTGGCCACGTCCCCATCATCGCTACGCCACAGTTTGAATCCTACCACCATGGGAACCTGTTACTAAAAATTTTAGATTCCACCACTGATCTGGTTGGCCCCTCTTTAGGATGCAGGAGTAGATGGACCACTGGACTGATATTCTCATGTTCTTCACACATGAAGCTGTTTCATATTGATTCAGAATATGGTCAACTGGTCAACTGAGGTCATTATTCTCCTCTGAGTTGCCATATCCTCTCCGTGGAGGACTTTCACATCCCCTCTGACCTAATCATTTTTAACTAGAGAGCTTCTGCATGCAGAGCTGATACCTAGCTACTGCTTCCCTCAAAAGGGTAGCCCCGTCTACTATTAGCTTTCATTGTAAACAATGGGGGATGGGGCACCCCTTTTGGGGAGCCCATAACTTTGGATGCCCTGAACCAAACTTTGCCAAACCTGGCCGGTATCAGCAAGAGACTCTCCTGATGATACCACCTAAATTTGGTGAAGTTTGGTTCAGAGGGTCCAAAGTTATGGATCCTCAAAAGGGTAGCCCCATCTACTATTAGCTCCCATTGAAAACAATGGGGAATGGGGGCACCCCCTTTGGGGGTCCATAACTTTGGACCCCCAGAACCAAACTTCAGTAAACCTGGCTGGTATCATGGGCGTGTCGTCTGAGGGTAGCCTGAAATTTTGGTGCCGCTAGCCTAAAAACTGCACCCCCTGCCGGCTGACAAAGTTAAAACACACACAAAAGCTTTAAAATATATTTTCGATTTTGGCGCCCCCTGCAGGTGTGCGCCCGGTGCATCGCGCACCCCCCCCCCCGTCCCCTGGTAGCTTCGCCTCTGGCTTCTCCCTTCCAGTAACTTTCCCTGAAGGAACAGCATGACCCCTGATCTCTGCCCTTTCGTCTGTCTGTAAAGTGCCGTCAAGTCACCAGCAAGGAGCTGTCAAACCAAGTGAGAAGGTGGTGCTTTGCCATTCCTCTGCAGAGTTTTCCTTGGTGGTCACCCATCCAAACACTGACTCTATTTAGCTTCTGAGATCTGGTTATACTATGCCAGTGATGGCAAACCTTTTCGAGACCGAGTGCCCAAATTGGGGCTCTGAGTGCCACCTCTGGCACCCGTGCCATAGGTTCGCCACCACTGTCCTATGCAATGTACTCTGCTCTTATCCCTCTAGCAAACGTAACTAGTTTGTTGGATGCATGGAAGCAAACTTTTTTTGTAGAGGAACCTAGCTTGGAACCTGGCACTCTTGTCAAGAAGTTTCTGCCGTTCCCTGCTGGGAATTGCCTTTGGAAGCTCTTCGGGCTGACAGCTCGATTAGAATTCCTTTCCCTTCTCATAATGAACTTCGGCTTTATGAGCCATAGATTAGCCCGCAGTGTCAGACGTAAAGAAAATTGTAAATGTTTTTGAATTAATACAGCTGACCTGGCAACCAACATTTTTATTAAAGCACACCCAGGCACACACAGAGGCCTTCCACGCTAGCACACTGTAGGGGATTTATGCATTCAATTCCCATTACTGGTAATGGGAGATAATCGCATAAATCTTCCGCACATCAATCGGAGAACAAACCATTAAATCATTATCGGGTTTAATGGCATTAAGCACCCAAATTCTCTTCAGATCTTTTTTTTTTTGAATGCTGGTGGAGTGCAGGGAATTTACTCGCAATACCCTGGACCTTAAAATAATTTTGAACCAGATATTTAGACTTGGGCACAAGACCCTGCCCAGTGGAGTCCATCGTGGGTAAGTGCTTGTAAGAACTGAGTTAGTCCACCTATATGGGGTACTTGGCCTGCCTCTTTCTACAACGGGCCAAGTGCGCAGTGAAACAGATAATTTGCTTTGATGATGGTACCAAAGCCCGAGGGAGCTCCAGCTTTCGAAATGGTGGTTGCATATTGAGAAACAAAAACTTCTCCTTGGGTTTTTCACGGGAGTCTCTGAATACGCTTACCGCCACGGAGATTTATCACAGTCTAAAGACCGGACTATATGATATGGAATATCAATTTCTCCCGAGCACAGCGCAAAGCTCTTGCTATACCTCGGGATTATTCCCCAGAAAACAAACCTAGCTGTATATCTGGAACAACTAGTTGATTACAAGGATAGATGGGTCATAACCAGAACAAGGTGCAACTCTTTTCCCTCAGCATACCTCCAAGGTTGCTTTCTCAATATTCCACAAAACGAACATCGCTGCCGGCTCTCGTCCCTATACAATGGACTCGATCTCTCATATTTTGCTGTATTATTTGAAGTATAACAACATTACTACCAGAACAGGGGCACATAGCCAAATATCTTGAACTATTAACTGAACCCCAACAGAGATGGATTATTACAAGGGCCAGATGCAATACTTTTCCATCGGCCATTAGAAAGGGTCGCTACCTATCTATCCCTCTCCAGGATTGGGTCTGTCCACACTGTCAAAACCAAGCGGAGACTCTTGCTCACATTATACTTGACTGTCCGAGATATGTGGGTATTAGGAATTTCTCTCCTGGGCGGGTCTTAGACACATCTGAAAGAGACTCTGGGCCACTACCCACTTACCTCACTAAACTGCAACGCCGCTGCGACCCCGCAATGAAAAGCCTCCGTGGCTTCTGACCACGGAGACATTTGTTCCCCACACGTTTGCAATTCTTGAAATAACGCGGGCAGCAAAGAGCGGGAGTTCCGTTGCAATGAGGGGAATGGAAGCTCCGGTTATTCGAACATGTGCGTCATGGGATTCTACCGCGAAAGTGAAAGCTGACCAGCCGAGGGCTGAGGTGCCAGTCATGATTGGCTGGGAAGAGGTTGTTTATGATAGGTTTGCACGCAGTGAGAGTCGCGAAACGTCATCAAAGAGGCGCTAACAGCCCTCTATTAAGGCGGTCGGCACATGCTGGCGTCCAGCAGTAAATCGTTAAGCTGCGCTTTCTGTGGAGACGCGTCATCAGCAGTGTTTGGAAGTGAAGGCCGATTACGCTGCTCGCATGCCCTTCCTCTTATACTTCCTCAGTAACAAAGCGCCCGACGGCATTTGCTCGGCACGGGCTTTGGAACAAGTTGAGGCGTGAAGGCGTGACTTCGACTGGATGTCGACGCGTGTCTACGCGATCACTATGGCGCAATTTTAGACGGGGACACCCCCACTTAACAAGATGGAAATCCCTGTTCCCTGATTGGCCGTGAAGCTGCGCGTCACGTAGAATCAAGCCAGCAAATGGCTCTTGAGGTTCCCACCCCCACAACCCCTTTGGCACCCGCGGGGTTTTTAAAAAAGTTGCTCTTTTTAGCGGAGCTAATTTGCCGCGCAGCCAGGAGGCGGGAGAGAGGTAAATCCCTGGCAGCCGCGCAGTGAGCGCCAGAGATGTGGGGAGCGTCCAGGACCCCCGTGGCTTTTAAAGAGGTGACCCCGCGGCTTATGGTGAGTGGATAGTGACCCTCTGACAACTCTGTTGTGGAGCTTTTGTTAAATAACACAGAGGTCGTGCTCTTGGAAAAAGTAGCAACATTTCTTTTACAAGTGACAGAATTCTCTAAGTAACGTCCAATGCTAGACACAGTTTATCTGTCTGTGTTTTGAATGTACGTTTGATTTGTACTTCAGAAATGTCTGTAATGCTCTGGAGCCTATTTTAATATGCCTAATAAAGGTTGTTGTATTGTGTAACAACATTAGAATTGACTCGTGGGCTCTGTTACCAACAGGATTCACGCTATTCTCAGATTAAATAAAAATGCTTAAGCTCCTGAACAATTCAAATGTAGAAATTTCGGAAGCAGGTGCCATATTTTTAAGGCGTATTTTACAGGTTATGTAACAGTGAGCGATTGTTGATGCATCTGGAAATGTTTGACATTTTCTTGATGCATGCCTAATAAAGGTTTTTGGATTGGATTGGATCAGTGGTGGGATCCAAAAATTTTAGTAACAGGTTCCCATGGTGGTGGGATTCAAACAGTGGTGTAGTGCCAATGGGGCTGGGCGGGGCATGACGGGGGCGTATTACGGGCATTCTGGGGTGGGGCATTAATAATTTCTCTGTTACTGTAAAAAACTCTTACCGTAAAAAAAAAGTTCCTAATTTCCAGCTGGTATCTTTCTGTCCATAATTTAAACTCATTATAGCAAGTCCTATCGTCTACTGCCAATAGAAACAACTACTTCTCCTCCAATTGACTGCCTGTCAAATACTTAATACTTTCAAATACTTAATTTTGTTTCTAGAAATCAAAAGAAGGATACTTTCCTTAAACAAGGAACTTTACCGTATTTCTAAAACATGTTTTTAAAACAGCCCAACAGGGAGAATTATCCTGTTTTCTACCTTCGCTAACCAGCCACATAGGAAACAACAGGACTTTATTATTTTTGGACCTAATGGAATTTCTAATGGAAAAGCAGACCCAATTAGTAACCCCCTCTCGGCACACACAAATAATTAGTCACCCACTCTCGGGAACTGGTAAGAACCTGCTGGATCCCACCTCTGGATTGGATTGGATTGGTACCAAAGTCATGCATGACATTTCTCAGAACAAGACGGCTGTTTCACACAACTGAGACCAAGGTGTGTAGAACGTGGAAAGGGAGGGTCTGATCACTGAGATTCCCACAATGACCCATTCAATCACCATTGGATTGTTTCCCTTGGACTGAGAGTGGAAGAAGAGGAGGAGGGGGAGTTTGGATTTGTACCCCATTTCTTTCTTGTAAGGAGTCTCAAAGCAGCTCGCAAAACTCTTTTCTCTTCCTCTTCCTACAGCAGACACCTCGTGAGGAGGGTGGGGCTGAGAAAGTCTTGAGAGCTGTGACTAGCCCAAGGTCACCTAGCAGGGTTCGTGTACAGGAGTGGGAAAACAAATCCAGTTCACCAGATAAGAGTCTGCTGCTCATATGGAGGAGTAGGGAATCAAACCTGCCTCTGCAGATTAGAGTCCACCTGCTTTTAACCATTACACAATGCTGTAGTCTTTAAACAAGCAGACTTATATTGCCCCAAATATAAGACATTATATTTCCCCAAATATAAGACACAAATATAAGAGTGTCTTATATTTGGGGAAAGCTCTTTGGTCTAGATAAGGACACCAGGCTAAAAAGATGAAACCCTATAGTGGGATTCCCAGAATGGTGCCTATGGAGGCCATGATGCTCACAGAGACCTTTTCTGGTACCCACCAAGCGTTTTTAGGAAGTGAGTGGGGCCAGGTTGGGCTTTTACCCGGCAACAAGACTTCTGATTGATTGTTGGAGACTTGATTGACTGTGAATATCTTTAAAAATGTTTTGGCAGAAGCTGCCACCACAGACCAAGGATCAGCACAGAAGTTAAACGGTGGCAGCCATTTTATGGCAGGAATTTTGTAGCTGTGCCCACCATGCTGTGTCAGAATCAGCGTGGTATAACGGTTAAGAGCAGGTGAACTCGACAGGGTTTGAATCCCTGTTCCTTCACATGAGGGGTGGCCTCTTTTCTGGTGAACTGGATTTGTTTACCCTCTCCTACACATGAAGCCCGCTGGGTGACCTTGGGCTAGTCACAGCTTTTCGGAGCACTCTCAGCCCCACCCACCTCACAGGTGTTTGTTGTGAGGGGGGAAGGGCAAGGAGATTGTAAGCCCCTTTGAGTCTCCTTACTGGAGAAAAGTGGGGATATAAATCCAACTCTTCTTCTTCTTCTTCTTCTTCTTCTTCTTCTTCTTCTTCTTCTTCTTCTTCTTCTTCTTCTTCTTCTTCTTCTTCTTCTTCTTCTTCTTCTTCTTCTTCTTCTTCTTCTTCTTCTTCTTCTTCTTCTTCTTCTTCTTCTTCTTCTTCTTCTTCTATGCCTGCCGGCTCAATAAGTTTAGGGACCACTGCCTTACAGCATCAAATATAAAACACCAGAACACTGTACTTAAAAAGCAAACAAGCCAGGGAAATCCAAAGCACGATCCTCGTGGAATGAGACCATTACTGGCCGGCTACTATGTAACATTATCATTGAGTGTTCCCCAAGCCACACGTAAAAAGAACCTGGATATCAAAAAAGAACACTCCAGCCATGACAAGTTTATTTATATAGGCCTATTTGTGATAGCAACACGTGTTACACAAATCTCAAGGATACACTCAGCGGGCCCTTCATGCCTGATGGCTTTGAGCCAACTCTTTAATGTTTGATGTTTATTTTCTGTGTGCCACTTTTGAAAAGGACTTGGGAAATCTGACATTTCACCCTCAAGGCAGCGTGAACACTATAAAGCAAGTCTTGTCTGCCGGCTGTCCGAAGCCTTTGAAAGTGAGGAGAAGGGGGTCTGTCTAAAATCTCCAATGCTCATTTCCCCCCAGAAGTCCTGAATCCCCCCCAGAAGATGTATAGATCGTGCACTGGGGCACCCACTAAGAACCCCCATGTTAAACCATATTCTAGCTGGGTTTTTATTTACGCCATTGAATTTTCAGCATTTGCACCATGCCTTTTTCTCCTGTAGGTTCCCAAAGCCCTCTTCTCCACCATTTGATCCTCAAAACAACCCTGCATGGTAGGTTAAGTCAAGAATGTGCGATCAGCCCGAGGTCACCCATCAAACGTCCATGGCAGAGCGGGGACTCGAACCCGAGCTTCCCAGATCCTAGTCTGATGCTTTAACCACTTCACATCACTAACTACCTTATGGACTTAATGATCAGTGCAGAATCCAGTCCCTGATTATAGCCTGCTTGCCTATGCACACTTACTTAGGAGAAAGTCCAATGGGACATGTAGGATCTTACTCAGGGGCGGAGCGAGGGGCAACGGCACTCCTGCCACGCCCCTGTCTGCCCTGCCCCTGGAACGGCCTCGCCATGCCCCTGCAGGAGTGCGCGCCCGGTGCATTGCGCCCTTTTCCCCCTTGGCGCTACGCCACTGATCTTACTTAAAAGTAAACATGCACGGAATCACATTGACCGAACCTGGGAATTTGAAATATGATTGATTTGCTTACTTTGTTTATACTTTGCCATCCTTCCCGACGGGGACCTATTTGTTTCTCCTGATCCATTTTTCCCCATTTCAGCAAAAAGATAGGTTGGGTTGAGAAAGTATGATTGGTCTCAGGTCCCCCAGTGAGCCTCTGTGGCGGAGTGGGGATTCGAAGCCGCCTATGGCTCTAAGCACTACACCGTGCTGCCTTTAGAGCAAAACAAAACTTAAGTTCATTAGCCCCGTGGAGACAAGCAACATTGATTCTGGCTTTCATGAGTTGGGGCTGATACAATATCAGGGTAGCTTCTCGGTTATATACACGAATATGCTACTAATATATAAACTAATGACACCATCGGCCTCTTATTTGAAAACAACTTAGAAACAGTTGTCCACCTAGATACAGTTATATTGGCCATAATACTTCCAAAGAAGAAATGTCGCTGCCAAGTTGTGATTGAGCTAACTAAACAGCAATTAAGTTATCTTATATTTTCTTTTTAGGAATCATTATTGCATTTAGGGTTAGGGGGAGAACTGTTTCTAAGACATTTTCAAAGAAGAAGAGTTGGATTAATATCTCATGATTAATCATAGATCATGATTAACGCCGATGCAGGCTCTCTCCCTTGGCTGTGCAGAAACAGCCTTTGAATTCATGTTTTTGCCTTGTGTTTACAAAATTAGTCAATTTGGCCTTGCTGAAGTACTCTCTCATTTCATCTTCCCAGTTTTCCCGATCAGAAAATCTGTCCATTTTCCAGAAAGATGCAGCTGCATCTCTTGCTGCCATTTATAGGTACGAAAACAATTCTTTGTTGTTGTTTTTGGTAAATTATTTTGGAAAAATGCCGAACAGTATAGTTTGGGGGCCCAATTTAATTTAATCATAAATATTTTCTGCTTTTCTGTATGAATTATTGTCCAGGTTTTCTTCTGCCTTCTTACAAGTCCGCCACATATGGAAGCATGTTCCACTTTTTTCTTTACATTTTTCAAAGCCAGGGAGGGTGGCAAGCAAGAGAGGAGATGGAACAACAGAGACCAAAGACAGAATTCATCGACCGAAAGCCATTTGAGTGGGTTTTCCAAATTCTCAGCAATTATTTAATTGAAGGGTACAGCAGCTGATGCATCAGTTGAACGTGACACAGTTTCATATCAGAGAAAACAATGTTTGACATTTTGCTTTCCTTTCCCTGGATTTACATAATGGAGAAGATTGTACTGTAAAAACCGGGCTGCTGTAAGTTCATTTTGGTGCGGTTTTTGTTTGGTTTCGCTGGCATCAGTTCTTTTGTAACCAAATTGATCCTTGCTTGAAATTCATGGAATGTCGACGTGTACCAAGTTTTGAAGACCCACTGCGAACTTACAGGTTTGCCTAGCTACCATTTTGTCTGCTCCTTGAAGAGAATGCTTCCAGGTTCAGATGTTGTGTGCCTCCTGTTTGTGATTTAAAAAAAAAACACGTTTCTTTGATTTATCACTCCTGGGATAGATCGAAAACGTTTAATTTTTTAAAAAAAAAAAAACCCAAAGAAGCCCTGTTGATCCCCTGGAAATGCTGGTGGGACACAACTACCACCACCACCTTTATTTGGCATTTAAAAATAGGTTCTGGAGCATTGCCAGACATTTTTGAAATACAAATCAAGAGTACATTCAAAGTGCAGACAGGAAGACTGTACATAGCAGTATACATTACTTAGAAAGTTCTGTCACTTGTAAAAGAAATTTTGCTACTTTTTCCAAGAGCATGACATCTGTGTTGTTTAACAGAAGCTCCACAACAGAACAGTCAGAGTCACTTTCAGATTTGTCTAGGTCCAGGCTGGGAGAGAAATTCCTAATGCCCACATATCTGGTGGGACACCTCCTGCTTGGGTGGCAGAAGGGAGGAGCAGAAAAGCCAAAGGAAGCAAAATGCTTTCCACTCCGTTCTACTTTCCCATTGCAGGAAGGGAAAAACCGCACTTTGCCTGCTCTGGAAAACAGTGGGCTTCTCTGATCTGCAACTTGGTGAGTTCTGAGTAGAAGGAAACGTGTAGGCAATTGAGAATCTGACCTGAAAATAATGTACACTGGACCCAGGTAGACCAAATATGTGCAAAGGGCCAAAGTGTACCTGTGGAAGGCCTGGTTTGACCTGCCGACCCTATTCCACTCTGCTCTCTCACAGGGCTTCCCAAGTTATCCTGGAAGGGGCTTTCCCTCTAGGGTAACTGCTATCACCACCTGACTTTTGTAGGTATTTCCCACTGGGGAGGGTCAGGACCAGTGGTGGGATCCAAAAATTTTAGTAACAGGTTCCCATGGTGGTGGGATTCAAACTGTGGCATAACGCCAATGGGGCTGGGCGGGGAACGACGGGGGCATGGCCGAACATTCCTGGGTGGGGCTGTGGCAAGGACGCAACCGCTGTGCCGGTCCTTGGGTGGGAAACAAATGCACGCAGGCACAGGCTGCCACGCACGCCGGTGCACCTCCTGCTAGACTGCTTCAAGTTCTGCTCGCTACTGCTGAGAGGAGGGGCGTAACTAAGGCAAAAATCACGTGGCAAAATCACCAATTAGTAACCCCCTCTCGGCACACACAAATAATTAGTCACCTACTCTCGGGAACCTGTGAGAACCTGCTGGATCCCACCTCTGGAAAGGGGGGGTATGAATCAAAACTCTCCTCCTCCTCCTCCTCCTCCTCCTCCTCCTCCTCCTCCTCCTCCTCCTCCTCCTCCTCCTCCTCCTCCAATTCCATCTTCAAATCTCCAGGAGTTTTCCAACCTGAATTTGGCCACCCTCTCCCCCACTAGTAGCGGGGTGGGGAGGACCTGGCCATTTTATATCTGCTTTTGAAGTTTTAATACCATCATGGAGTTTGCAGGGTGGTGTTACATTAGAACAAAATGTGTAGAGATGCTAAACGTTAGGCAGAAAGACGTTGTGAAACCCGAAACTAAGGAGTTGCTGATGTTCAGTAGGGGCTTTTCATTTGTGCTGGGCCAGATGCAATAAAGGGGGGGGGTGTTCTGTGCTCAAGTTCCTGCCACGCACGCCAGTGCACCTCCTGCTAGACTGCGCGCTACTGCTGAGAGGAGGGGCGTAACTAAGGCAAAAATTACGTGGCAAAATCTCCAATTAGTAACCCCCTCTCGGCACACACAAATAATTAGTCACCTACTCTCGGGAACCTGCGAGAACCTGCTGGATCCCACCTCTGGTCAGTAACCCCCCCCCCCCGCTTCCTTTCCACCTCTGAGGTCTTACCTCTATGTCTCCTGTTTCCTCTCTCCTGGGTACCACAGGGATAGTTTACGGCCTGGTGCACCTCTGGAGGAATAGCTGTTTGCCAACTGCCAGCCTTTCCCTTTTAAAATAACATGTCCAAGACAGTGGAGATCTATGTGGTACGGAGAACTGCTACCAGCATCCAGCATTAAAAAGTATTTATTAAAAAGAAAATGTTATGTTATGTTATGTTAGTACACTTAACATGGTAACCAACCTCCAAATGGGGCCTGGAGATTTCCTGTTATTACAATTTATCTCCAGATGATCAAAATCAATACCTCTAGAGCAAGTGGTTGCTTTGGAGGGTGGACTCTGTATTTATTTATTAATTCGATTTTGTAGGCCATCCCTCCCGATATGAGCTATGGAATTATACCCTGCTGAGGTCCGTTCACTCACCAAACTCCACCCTCCCATATCTCCAGGTACTTCCAAACGCAGAGCTGGCAACTCTAAAGAAGAGCTCGGAGATCTCCTGGAATTAGAAGAGAAGAAGAAGAGTTTGGATTTATACCCCCTCTTTCTCTTCTGTAGGAGACTGACAGGGGCTTATAATCTCCTTGCTCTTCCCCTCTCACAACAAACACCCTGTGAGGTGGTGGGGGGGGGCTGTG